>NC_056751.1:712627216-712712216 GCF_019279795.1 Protopterus annectens | reverse complement strand
GCAGTTCAGTATCAGATTAAAAAAGCATTTGAGGAACATCAGGCAAAACATTTATTCATCCCTGTAGCAGATCATTTTATTAAATGTCAAAATTTTAATATTGATGAGTTTAAGAGCTGGCATAATATTTCATGCAAAGAATTCTAGCAAAATGGAAGCTGATACTAAACTCGTTCTAAGAAGTAAAGAAGCATATTTTATTTTATATTTTGATACACTGATTTCTAAGGATATTAATAATGAATTAAACTGGTATCTGATAGGTTGAGTTTAATTAGCTAATTGATATATGCTACTGGGTGTGTTCTATTGATCTATTTCTTCCCACAGTATTTACTTCCATGGACCCCTGTCTAGCAGGGCAACTGACGTGATCCCCGGGGTGAATTTCCTATCTCCCATCCAGTCATCAAGGTTCCTTTTGAAGAGGGCCGAAGAAGCGCTCTGCTTGACATGTACGGACAGTCTATTCCAGAGTCTGGGGAGTCTCTGGGTCAGGAAACTATCCCTCCAGCATGTTTTGTTCATTATGATGACAAGGTTTAGATCCCTGGAGCATGTGTCTCTGGGATTTCTTTAAGTGTAGCATGTCCAACAGCTCTGGGTTTGACATGGCCTTGTATGCTAAGCAGATATTGCCTCTGAGTAGACGATATGCGACAGAGTATAGGTGGAGTTTTTTTAGACAGTCAGCACAGGGCATCTGCTTTAGGCCTGTGATTCCTTTAGTGAGGTATTTCTGCAGCCTTTCCAGTTGTTGCAGATGTCTTGAGAGGTACATACCAAATGGGGCATTGTATTCTATAAAGGGTCTAATGAGGGATGAGTACAGTGGGACAATGGCCTCATTTTTTCTGGATGAAAAGCCCTTAGTGATGAGGTGTGCCACATAGAAGGATTTCCTGACTGTTGTAGCAATGTGGTTATCGAAGGTGAGACTATTGTCTACCTGTGTCCCTAAGTCTCTTATCACACTTTCGGTGTTTAGTGTACTGCCACCTATGTGGTAATTCACGGTACATGTTTTTTCCCAAAGGGGATAACTATACATTTCTTGGCATTGAGCTTGAGCCCATGGCTCTGGCACCAAGCATCTGTTTCAGTAAGGCCCTTTTGTAGAATATCCACATCATTTGGGGATTCAGTAATGGCTCCCAGTTTGCAGTCATCTGCGAACTTTGTTAGCCAGAGTCCCTTAGTGTTGTCCTGTACTTCAGAGAAGTAGATGCCAAACAAGAGCGGTCCCAGGACTGAACCCTGAGGTACTCCACTTGTCACTTGTCTGGAGCTGGATTTGGAGTCGGCTACTTTTACAGTGTGGGTTCTGTCAGTAAGCCAGTTGGTAATGCCAAGCTTAGTAAGTTTATCTATGATTCCAGAGTGGAGGATGGTGTCTAAGGCTTTGGCAAGGTCCAAATAGGCTGTGTGGACCACCTTACACTTATCCACGGCTCTGGAGACTGATTTGAAAAAGTCAGTCAGGTTCAGGAAACAAGATGAGCCCTTCACAAACCCAAATTGGGTGGGGTCCAGTGTTTGAAGGTTGCCAATGTCTTTGTTTATAAGTTCCGTGATAATACATTCCATGGCCTTGCAGATCAGGCTCATCAGACTGATGGGGTGATAGTTCCTGGGATCCAAGGTGAATCCCCCTTGTGGAGTGGGATAACTGTAGCTGTGCACCTCTCAGTGGGCACGAAGCCTGAGGTGAGGCTATGATTAAACATGACACTTAGGTAAGGTGCCAGTTCATTTTGTAGTTCATGTAGTACACAGCCTGAGATGTTGTCTGGTCCCACGGATGATGTATTCTTAGCTTTGGAGAGTGCATTTTTTAGCTGTGTGGCCGTTATTACCTGAATTTGACAGTCTTTCACTATTGAGATGGGCCCTTTAGGGTGTGAGGGGGGGTGAAATTTGCACTGAATCAATCTGCCAAGATAGTGGCATTATCCTTGGGATCAATATATTTAATGCCATTCTGTTGTAGCTCAGAGCAGATCTGAGCATTGCCATTTAGATCCTTGACATAGCTATAGAATGCCTTTTGGTTGTCTTTGGAATCTTTGGCAATTTTATTTTCGTAACTAGCTTTGGAGGATTTTATGAGGGATCCCAGCTTCTTACTGGGGCTGATAAGTGAGTTTTTTGCTCCCTGGGATTTTCTTCTTTTCTGCAACAGTTTCTTCTTTTTGTTGTAAAGTTTGTTTATGGCAAAGGACCTCCAGATTGGCTTCCTTTTTTTGGAGGACAGCATCTTGGTTCTATTGGGGATGGCACGATTCATGCACAAGTGGATGTGCTCGTACAGTGCCTTAGTGTAGGATTCAGCAGTTGAACTTTCAGTTCCCGTCTGCATGGGTGTCATGAAGTTTGTCACTTCTGACTTGAGTAGCATGAAGTTGGCTTTGGAGAAGTTTTTTTATGGAGGTTTCCTTACTGGGGGGTGGGGGTGGGATGTTGATGTCAAGGGAGATTAGCTTATGGTCAGACCTGACCAATGAGGGGGTGACCAAAGGTGTGGAGCATCGATTTCCTATGTTGGTAATGACCAGGTCTAGTATATTGGAGCACTTGGTAGGACTAAGGATTAGTTGATTCAGGGCATTGGAATTTATGAATTCCAAGAACCGTTGGGCAAAGGTGTTGGTACACGAGTAGTTTTCCCAGTTAATGACAGCATAGTTGAAATCACCCAATAGTAGGGTGTTTGATTGTATCTTAATATTTTCCAGTATGTTTAGAAAGGTGTAGTGAGAATCTTGGGGCATGGTGGGGGATCTGTAGCAAGCTACAATTTGGATTGCTGTCTTACCTAGTGTTAGTTGCACCTGGAGAATTTTAGACTCATTGTGTTGGGCAACTAGTCTGGTGTTGTGAATATGCTTGGTGAATATGGACACTCCTCCCAATTTAGTGTTTTGGCCCTGGTTTGGTGGCCAAAAAGTGTGGTAAGAGTTGTAGCCTGGTATTGCAGGGGTGCTCTCTGGAGCCTTGAACCAGGTCTCAGTTACTGCACAGATATCGATGTTCTCCATTTTTAGGAGTGCCTCGAGAGAGTCCATTTTGAGGTTTAGACTTCTAGCATTGAGTAGCATTACCTTCATATTTTGCATGCTTGTACCTGTTACGTTGGTGGTTTTGTCCTTTGAACTTTGCCTAAAAAAAGCACTATAGGGGTGGCAAGAGCCTTAGTCAGTAACCTGAAACCCAGGGGCGACAGGTGCAGACCATCTCTGGCAAAGCATAGTGGTCTGTCGATCATGTCGTCCCAGGCAGACAGATACTGGATCCCCTTTGAATGACACCAGAAGCTTAGCCAATTGTTGAAGTCAGTCATTTTGTCCTTATACTGTGGTGTCATTCTGGGTGAAGGCAAGATGCTACTCAGGGCTAGGGTCATACCTGCCTGGGCCACATGATCTGAGAGTTCTTCCATGTCTCTTTTCATGTAGTCCAGGGAGGTACGTTTCAAGTCATTCACTCCAACATGGACATTGACAGAGTCATATTTGTACTTATTATGGAGTGACTTCAGTGCATTCGTTATGTGGCGGATCCTGGCACTCGACAGGCAGCTGACTGTAATTTTCTCCTTGTTCAGCCTGGTGAGTGAGACATCAGTGTTCCTGACTATAGAGTCACCTATGACTAAAGTGTTGGGTAAATTGTCTTGCCTTAGGGGCTGCTGTTGGGTGGCACACTGGTGTTGTGAGCTATGTGACACTTTAGTTGTGATTGGAGTTTGTTTGTGATTCAGCTTCGGAGGTCCTTGTTGCTTGGGCAGGTTACTGTTAAGGGCATCCACATATGTGGGTTTAGTGTTGCTGTTTGTGGGTGTTGGTGGTGTGGGTTTAGAAGGGCTATGTGTTGCATGAGGTGTAGTGCAGGTGTTAACCTTCTCCTCTTGACTGTCTAGCACAATCTTGGGTGGAGAGAGCTTTGCTTCTAGTTTGGCTATGTAAGAGCATCTCTCGCAGGTTGTAGTGTTGGATGGTAGGAGGAGAGGGTTGTCTGTGTACACGAGGCAATTGCTGCATTGCCCCAGTATGCCCAGATTCACAAGGTGGACAGGAGAAATCACCGGAAGCTGACCCTTGAACATGCCTGGTTTGGTGCCTTTTTTTTTTTTTGCAAAGTACAAGAGCTGTTTTCCCTTACCTTAGTAAGGTACTTTGCAAATGTAGGCAGTTTAGTGCCTATGATTAATTTCTCCTTATTAACAAGGAGAGTTGAGTGCTTGTTATCAGTTTAAGACTTCCTAGAGCTTTCCAGCAAGTTTTAAAGCAAGTGCTAGTCACAGGGATGCTTAAAGGTGAGATGAAAAAAAATGGTTTATCCTAAACACTGCAGTGTGCACTAGAGGAGTTAGATGTGAAAGTAGGTAACTTAAGTTTTGCCTGTCTAAAAAGTTAAGTTTTAGTGGAGAGTCACTATTTTTAAAACAGCAAGATAGATTGAAAAGGGGTGGTCACTTTTGTATTCTGGTACTATGGAATACAGTAGGATGGCTAATAAATTTAAATAGTTGAAGGGGAGTGAGTTCACAAAATGTTTTGCGCTTACTCACACAAGCCAGTAAAAACAGAGAGGAAATGAGATATATGGTCAAATTAACATAGGGGGAAGGCAACTAGAAAGACAGCGGTGTTTAAGAACACTACAGTAACCGGCTGGAAGGGTGGGGAAAAAAATTTCTGCCTGACTCACAAGAGAGAAAGCTGTGGTCTCTTTTCAAGTTTTAAAATGCAGTTAAAAGCAGAATACAAGTAAAACACAAGGTAAATAAGACCTGTTTAGATAACTTTGTATCCATTTGAAGACTATAGATGAAGCTCTAGGATAAACTTTAAATAAAGTTAACATTGTAGGCCATTGTTATTTTTATTTTGCTCTTTGTAAAAAAAGTTATGACAACGATAAAGCATTTAAAAATGTGCTTCTGCAACTAGGTAGCAAGTAATTTGGTGATATACAGACATATCAGTGTTTGCTTTTTTCACTGTCTTATTAATATTTAAATACTGTGACACTGAATTATCTGACGCAAGCGAAAAATAATGCATGTTATTTATTGCAGTTGTTTACTCCATTTTTGAATGCAGTATTAAGGAAAAGGGTTTGAGGATGGATGGATGGATTAAGGCTTGGACTGTTAGCTATGCAATAACAATTTGAGCAGATTAGACTACATTTACTTTTGTCATCCTTTAACAGAAGGTGAGAGTTGGTGAGCAGAATTTCTTGTTACCTAAAACTTGTTTGTAGTGCCTGCTTTGCCATAGCAAAGAATGATTTTTTACTGAAGATTGCATTATTATCAGTAAACTGCACAGTCTGTCTTTCGGCTTTTCTCAGTTAGGGATCGCCACAGTGGAACTCCAGTCCGCTTATGATTGGCAGTAGATTTTTACGGTGCCGAGGTGCCAGCCCGATGCTCAACCCTCAAAGAAGGCACACCCATTCATGCATGCACCTACCTGCATGTCTTTAACATCACTCGACCATGTGGAGGGCATGCAGACTCCACACAGCAGCCGTTCCAGCTGAGAATCGAACCGGACAACCTCTTGCTGTGAGGTGACAATGCTAACCACCTGCACCACCATGACCTCACTACTAAATAAACTGCACTGTCTGTAATGGACCTAATGCAATTGACTAAACCACAGTGCTGTAACAAATTATTAATACATATATATATTTACCAGAAAGGCTCATCCAGACTCTGCTACACTTTGCTGTGAAGGAAAGGTTAGTTTGCTGTTATTTTTTGTATTTCTGTATTGCCTTTCTATATTTTGAATACTGTAGTTTGTTTTCTTTACCTTGTGTTTTGCTTGCATTCTGTTTTAACAGCATATTAAAACTTCAAAAGAGACCACAGCTCTCTCTGTTCTGAGTCAGGCAGAATTTTTCCCTCCCTCCCACCCATTTAAGTTGTCTTGTTAAATACCACTGTCTTTCTAGTTGCCCGCCTCTTATGTTAATCTGACCATATATCTCATTTCTCTCTACTTTCACTGGCTTATGTGAGTAATCACAAAACCATCACTTTTGAAATCCCACCCCTTCAATTATTTAAATTTATTGGCCATTCTACAGTATTTCATAGTACCAAAATACAAAAGTAACCACCCCTTTCAGTCCATCTTGCTGTTTTAAAATAGTAACTCTCCACTAAACCTTAACTTTTAAACAGGTAAAACTCAAGTTACCTACTTTCATATCTAACTTCTCTAGTGCACACTGCAGAGTGCATTCTTTTCAATCTTACCTTTAAGCATCCCTGTTACTAGCACTTTCTCTAATACCTAAAAAGATCATCTCTACTTGACTCCAAGTAGACTTTTCTCTATCTGTTAAACCTAGCACTTGCTCCTACAGTACTTATTACCTTGATACGGCACTCTTATAGATAGCACCCCAAAAAGGCAAACCCCATTTCTCGGTCACCCACATCCCCCGGAATCTCTTTTAAAGTTTTTGTCTAGTCCTTCTAGCATGTCGAGGCATCAGTTGCTAGTGTCCTCTCCTGCTCAGCTGGTGAACCTGGGAATATTGAGGCAATGTTACAATTGCCTCATGTACACAGACAACCCTCTCCTCCTCCCACAAAACACAAATACATGCGAGAGATGCAACTATACGGCCAAACTGGAGGCTGAGCTCTCTCAACACAGGACTGGCAAGACCAGTCAGGAGGAAAAGGTTACCACACACACTATAGACCCAGTCTCACATAGTACCATCACAACCTCAAATCATACACATAAACACACAAAGACATACTCGGCTCTGATCAAAATCTACCAAAACAGCAGAGGCCACCAAAGCAGACACCCAAACAACCACCACCTCAGAACACAACACCTGCAACACATAGACCTCACAGTCAGAGTGTCAAACAGTCACAGCCCTTAAGGCCAAACACAATGCCAGACACACTAGTCATTGGTGACTCCATAGTCAGACACACTGACGTCCCGCTCACCAGACTGAGTAAGGAGAAGGTCACAGTAAGCTGCCTGTCGGGCGCTAGAATCCGCCACATAACACAAGCACTCAGGTCTCTCAACAGCAGGTACAAATACGACTCAGTCATTGTCCACGCTGGTGTAAACGACCTGAGACGTACCTCCTTGGACTACATGAAAAGAGACATTGAGGAGCTCTCTGATTATGTAGCCCAGGCAGGTATGACCCTGACCTTGAGCAGTATCCTACCTTCACCAAGAATGATGCCACAATACAGAGATAAGATGATCAGCTTTAACAATTGGCTTAAACTCTGGTGTCATTCAAAGGGGATCCAATGTCTGTCTGCCTGGGATGACATGCTGGACAAGCCACGCTGTTTCGCAAGGGACGGCTTGCACCTGTCACCCTGGGATTCTGGATATTGGCAAAGGCTCTTGCCACCCCATAGTGCCTTTTTAGGCAAGGCTCAAATTCTAAACCTACCACCCTAGAACACAAAAAGGAAAAACTAAGGGTAATGCTGCTCAATGCCAGAAGTCTAAATATCAAAATGCACACACTCGAGGCCCTTCTCAGTATGGAGAACATCGATGTCTGTGCAGTGACAGAAACCTGGTTCAAGGCTCCTGAGAGCACCCCAGCACTATCAGGTTTTACCTCTTATCATGCGTTCCGCCCCAAAATCCGGACAATACCAAGAAAGGAGGGGGGGTATCCATATTCATCAAAGACACCCACACCTCAAGACTGGTGGCAACGCACGATGCATCGGAGACCATCCAGGTGCAATTAACCATAGGCAAGACTGCTCTGCAAATTGTAGCATGTTACAGGCCACCTCACAAACTCAGGAACCTCACATGGCCTTCCTGAAAACACTAGAGGGATAAATGTATCACCAAACACCATCATACTAGGTGACTTCAATTACCCTAATATAGACTGGGAACACTACTCAAGCCCAAACACCCTAGCCCAAAAGTTCCTGGAATTCATAAACTCAAATGCCATGGAACAACTAGTCACCATCCCCACAAGAGGAGAAAACATACTTGATCTCATCATCACGAACATGGGAGCACAATGTTCAACACCGGAAGTATACCCCTCACTGGTGAGATCAGATCACAAACTAATCTCGCTGGAGGTCCTCATCCCACCCCCACCTGAAATAAAAAGACCACAGTAAAGAACTTCTCGAAAGCCGACTTCACACTTCTAAAGACTAGTGTGGTCTCCTTTAAGGCCCCGAGCCGGCGGAAAACAGTACTCAAGCCGCTGAATCACTTACAAATGCCTTCTACCAGCACCTGCAGGACTGCATGGATAAGGCAATCCCAAGCAAAACAAAGACTCTTTGTACCAAAGGCAAGCATCCAGTCTGGTGGACCCCAGCCATAAACAAACTCTACAACAAAAGGAGGAAGCTACTACAAGATAGAGCAAAATCCTTAAAAGGTAAGACACCCGTGATCACTATAAGTAAAAAACTAAGAGCTCTCATAAAATCATCCAAAGCAAATTTTGAGAGAAAAATAGCTAAAGACTCAAAAGACAATCATAAGGCCTTCTTTAGCTATAGTTAGAAACCTGGGAGGAAACTCCCAGATATGCTCAGAACTAGTTCAAAATGATGTGAAGATTACTGATCCTACAGACATTGCCAACATACTGGCTGACAGGTTCAGTGCAAACTTCTCCCCTCCCCAAAAGGAGAGATATCTATACCAAGCGATTGCAGCCCCCAAACATCTCCAACGCCCAAGTGCGAACTGCTCTCTCCAAACGAAAAAACACAGCATCCATGGGACCTGATGCTGTCCCCGGCTGTGTGCTCCACGAACTCAACGAGGAATTAAACCCACAGCTAGGACAGCTGTTTAATCATAGTCTTACCTCTGGATACGCACCCAGGAGTGGCGCACTGCAACTGTGGTCCCACTTCACAAAGGCGGTGCCTCCACCGACCCTGAAATTACCGCCCATTAGCTTGACAAGCCTTATCTGCAAAGCCATGGAGAGGATCATAATGGACCTCATAAATAAAGACATAGGGAATTTGCAGACTTTGGATCCATCCCAGTTTGGCTTTGTCAAAGGCAGATCATGCCTTCTAAAGTTGGTTGACTTTTTCAAACAGTCACCAAAGCCATTGATGAGGGAAAGGCAGTCCATACAGCCTACCTCGATCTGGCGAAGGCCTTCGATACAATACCCCACTCGGGTATCATTGAAAACTCATCAGCTTAAATGTTAACCCATACATCACAAGATGGGTTGCAAACTGGCTGAGTGACAGAACCCACAGGGTCAGAGTTGCTGGCGCCATGTCAGACTCAAAGCCTGTCACAAGTGGTGTACCACAGGGCTCAGTCCTGGGCCCACTCTTGTTTGGCATCTACTTTTCCAAGTACAAGCAAACATAGGAGGGTTATGGCTGACAAAGTTTGCAGATGACTGCAAACTGGGCCATAGTAGAAAACACATCTGACACAGATATCCTTCAGAAGGGTCTCACAGAAACGGATAACTGGTGCCAGAGCCATGGCCTAAAGTTAAATGCCAAAATGCATAGTCATACCCTTCGGGAAAAACAAGGTTACCCCTAGCTACCAAATAGGTGGCAATCCACTGAGCACAGAAGAAGTTATCAGGGACCTGGGGACCCAGGTTGATAGTAGTCTGTCATTCGACACCCATGTAGCTAAAGTAGTTAGGAAGACCTTCTACATTGCCCACCTTATCATGAAGGGATTCTCATCTAGATCAAGGAGGTCATAGTCTTCCTATACTCATCACTCATCAGACCAATGATTGAGTACAATGCCCCATTCGGAATGTATCTGACCCGACACTTGCAGCAGCTGGAGAGACCACAAAAGTTCCTCACCAAAAGGATAAAGGGTCTCAAACATCTGTCCGATGCTGCCCGACTGAAAGAACTCCAGCTCTATTCAGTCGCCACCGCTTGCTCAGAGGTGACCTTTGCCTAACATACAAGGCCATGTCAAACCCAGATTTGATGAATATGCTTCACCTCAAAAAATCTAGATCCGTCAGAGCCACAAGGGCGGGAGACTTAAACCTCAACACGGCTATTAATAGGACGTGCTGGAGGGATAGATTCATCACCCAAAGACTCCTATGCTGTGGAATAAAATCCCGGTATATGTGAGGCAGAGCACCTCGCTGGCCTTGTTCAAGAGAAATCTTGACCAATGGATGGGAGATCGCAGATATACCCCAGGGATTACCTCAGTGTCACTGCTCAACAGAGGCACAGCAAAATAATGGGTATAGTTCCCCATACTAAAGGGGTGGCGTAAGCCACAAAACTATGGGCTAGGCTTGTAAATGCCCTCGGGCAGATAGCCTAGTATGAACCTATGAACCTATATATATATATATATATATATATATATATGTTTATATAGACATACACACACACACACACACACACACACACACACACAAAATGCAAAAGACATAGATAGCTATGGATGTGCATATAGAACAGAATAGGGTGACATATGGACCTCTTGAAGGATTCCTTTTTGAGAGATGTATTCATTTGATTGCGTAGTTTTTCATTTTTTTTGCATAGTCACCTAACTACATAATATTTAATTTTGTACTTTGTAGCTGGCAAACCTGTTGTTGTGGTACCATGTATTCAAAAGGAAGTTAGTGTGATAAGGAGCAGAAATAGTCCATGATGTTGACTGCCTTTGTGAAAGCTGTAAATAATGCAAGCAATTGTCAGCAAAAGCTATAAGGCCAATGGAGACTAGGCTGAACACATGGAAGTTGACCTGAGCAAAAGCATAGAAGCTCCAAGTTAATGTAGCACCTCAGGAAGAAGAGGAAATAGGTAGAGCTGAAGAAAAAGAATGCTAGCATGTGTGTAGATGATAGGATAAATATGTGTCTGAGCTAAGTTTGGAAATAAAGTACAAAGCTTGTGGTGGAATGCAGAAGACCAGAAAGATAAAAAAATGGGAATTGTGGGAATAATGCATACAGGGGAGGAATGAGGTTTAAAAGAAGGCAGGACTTGAATAAGCTATGTATTGTTTGACTGAAAATGATTGGGTAGATTATAAGTGATGTATAATGTTTGCAACTAGGATTATGTAAATATGGTTTGTTTTCATTTATATAAATGTATAATTGCCTATGTCATAAGTGATAATTTAGTAAAGATGTTTCTTGTTAAAAAATGGATGAAAAGGTGGAAGATGGAAAAGATGGACCAAAGGCCAAGGTGTCAAAGAAATTCTACCATTTTCTGGAAAGTGATTCAGCAGATAGTAAGACAAATCTCTATCAGGCCACAATTCAGTAACGAAAGATAAAGAAAGTAATCATCAGATGACATTCACAAGGAATGCCAGTAAAAATCTGCTCCACCAGTCCACAGCACATTAAGGTCAGATAAAAGAAGTACTTCAAGAGATTTCTAGATGAAGAAAACCTCTCAGCAGCTTTATTGCCCCCCCCCCCCCCACAGCCTATAGTGAACCGAAGGAGAACCCACCCTGGATTAAGTATGAAGAGCACAAAAGAAAATAAAGAGAGGGAACGTCCCAGGCTCAGATATAATCGAGTTATTGGTTGTGCCAGAGGAGAACTGATTCCTGAAGATTCCCTTCACAATGGGGAGAAGGAGAGGTGCATCTTAGATGACCAATGCTAGTATACAGCAAAAATAGGGAATTTACAACTGGAGGCAGTATAGAAGTATTGTATTCTTATCACAGTGTGTAAACTTGCAGGTGAAGGTGGTTGATAAACAGAGAAGGTTGATAAACAGAGAAGTGAGATGACCAATTCAGATTCTGATCAATGTTCATATGAGACAGGTGGTGGAAAATTCATAGATGAGGAAATAGTCCTGGGCCTTCTTAGACTTGGAGAAAGCATATAACACAATGCCAGGAGTCTGATTTTGGAAGTCCTGCAGTAGTTTGAAGTTCCAGAAGCATTGGTTGAATTAGTGCAGGCCATGTATAAAGACCCAGGAACACAAGTACGAATGGTGCTTGGACTCACAGAGGCATTCCCAGTGGAGAGGGTCTACATAGAGATTCATATCAGAGCCCACTTCTATTAATATCCATGATGGACTACATTATCAAAGAGGTCAGAGGGGACAAATCAAAAAGCTGCTGTATACAGAGGATGTAGCATTACAAGCAGACTCTGAGGAACTTCAACAAATGATACAGGAGATGAATGAAAAGCTGAAGGAAATAGGATGAAAATGAGTACAATAAAGACAGAAATGGCTGGAAATGGAGGGAAATCAGATGAAGCTGAATTTTGGCATAGAAGCAAAAATATTGCAACAGGTTAACATCTTCAGGTATCCGGGAGCTGTGGAGAAGGGAAATCTGGCAGAATGTAACAGGGGTAGTGTCTGTGACAGAAGAATGCCAAAGAGACTGAAAAGAAAGGTGTACAAAAACAGTTGTGTGACCGGTATTCCTATATGGCAGCTAAACCTGGGCAATGACGTCAGAACAGCTGAGAAAGTTTGAGTTGATGCACATGAAGTGCCCAATATGTGTAGTGGGATGCACACTGTGGGACAGATGAAGAAAGGGGACAACAGCCAAAGTAGCCACAGTTGCAGAGAAAGTCAAGTTAAACAAATTATGATGGTTTGGTCTCATGTACAGGAAAGCACCCAAGGATGTCCAGCCAACAGATAGATGAACTGACTTGCATGAGAGATCACCTGCAACATTCAGGCATGACTGTCAAAGAAGATATGAGAGTGTCTCTGAAGTGACAGGAGTGATGGTGGCAGTTAATGTGATGCCCCAATCCCTATGTAGACATGGGGAGTAGGAGACTGATGATGATGAATGGGGACACTGATTTTCCATTTTTCCAGGAAATGTGCCTATAAATCCCAAATTTTGTCTGTTTGACTGCCAGAAAAAAACACTGGAATTTGTCATTTTAGGCCAGAGCATTCATTTGCCATAACATGCATTTCTGCTCATATGTATTGCTTATAATGTGCAATCTGCCTGCTTTATTCAGTACTCTCTAACTACAATCTATTTTAAATTTCAATACAGATGGATATATAGATATGGATATATGGATATATATTTATATATAGTTACCTATCTTCAAAACATCTAAACTCAAAACATCTAAAACTCATAACATCGAATCTCAAAACATTGAAAACTACAAAGCAACTATAAATAACACTGTTTGCTACATTTATGCAGGGGGGCAAGCCCCCTGCACCCCCCACATTAATATATACCTGAAGGTCGCACTACAGTGGGGTTAGGAAATTAACTTTTCCCACACTGTAGTGCGACCTTGGAGTTGGCATATTTAGTTTACGGGGGTGTGTGGGACAGAGCCCCCCACATAGGGGTGCAGGGGGGCTTGCCCCTCTGCATAAATATAGCAAAAACTCTGTGGGATGTTATTTATAGTTGCTTTGTAGTTTCCAGTGTTTTGAGATTCGATGTTATGAGTTTTAGATGTTCTGAAGTTTAGATGTTATGGTCTTGATGTTTTGAGTTTAGATGTTATGAAAAGTAGATGTTTTGATATATATATATATATATATATATATATATATATATGCTTAAAAAGTCATGAATAAATAATGGAAATGACTGGAAAGTGCACTTAAAGTCACAGGTTTATATAATTCCTTGATTGTAGCTAATGAAAATGGAATATCATTTTTTGAAAACCATAAATAAATGTTCTGGCTGATGAAAGCTTTGAATAAGGAAGCAGCTGTTTGTCCTTTGTTTACACTGACTCTGATGAATTAGTTACTGTTGAAAGTGCAATGCTAACAGAGAAACCTTCCTAAATGTATGGGGTAACGACACAAGCTGTGTGTTAGTAATTTGTAAGCTGCTGGTGCACAAACCGTTATATGTGTTTTCTTCATGTGCATACATTCTTGCTGATTGCTATAATGTAGAGTTTTCCCTTCTCCTGTAATTTATTAGGCATTTAAGGGGAATGTTCAAAATGTAAGGGGCAAGTACAATGACCTTAGGAGGTATGAGGCTAGCACCACTTCAGCTGGCATGTTCATTTCTGGTAATTTACAAATTTACCTAAGAGGCGCTTCTGTTAAAATTATTGTTTTTCTGATTAATGAGTTTGGTAGGAACAGGCTACAGAGGAAGAGTTAGAATCTGGTGTATCTTTTTTTTTTTTTTTTTTTTTTTTCAAAATAACAGTGGATTCATATGCCACCTTGTCATCAGTCACCAGGAGATGGGGATGGAGTGCCACACTTTTCTTGGGTTTAGCAGAAGGTTAATAATTTTTCAGAACGTCTAAGGAGACATAGAGAAAGAGACACAGAGAGAGGCATAGATTGACTAGCAGAAAAGTGATATTGTTTATGTTCTTTAATGAGATTTTTAAGGATATTCTTCGCTGCTCATACTACACATAAGAGGCAATTTCTCTGTCACGTATTGTGATGGCGCCTATTATTAGTAGGTGATTTTTTTTACATAAGTGACTTGATATTCAAGCAGAGATTCTGTAGGCCTTGACTAGCACTGTCAGTACAGCTTTTTCCATGATGGTTAGGATACTAGATGGAAGTCTGTCTTGAACAGTTCAGTCTCTGTCAAGTATGATGGACTTTAAGATGCTACAGCTGGCATTTCATAAACTTCTAAATGGTGCACAGTTACTGGGTGTGGCTACTTACTTTGGTTGCCAGATAAATAAGGTGTTGTTATAATGATCCATGATCATGTCTGAGAATATTCTAGATACAGTAAGCTTTTGCCTACCAATTATCATCCTGTATTTGAATTATTAAGTTGTAGGTGCCTAGATGTATTTTGTACTTTACTGTCTAGCTAGTAAACATTAAAATCACCTAGATATAAAATGTCACCTTTATAATGTTTTTCACTCTCCTGACTAAGGTACCTTCTGAAAGTTGTTAACCCTTCTTTAGAGTTATATGAACACTGCAGTCTTTAATGGCTTGTGAAATCTAATAGGAATAAAAACTATGAGTATATATTGGTTAGTCTGGTCAAGATACTGTTTCATGTTCATAAAGTTGTTAGATAAGGAGAGGTGAGAGATAAATGAGGTAAGGTATTCATGTGTGCATATGGAGGTAGCTATTTTAAATTCCGAGCCTTAGCCTGGCTCTGTGGCACAGAATGAGGGAGTGTGCCATCACTGTGACCCAAGAGAAGGGGTTTAATTGTTAGTAACAGAACATTAACAGGCAGGCAGGAAGGGGAGGAGCAAAGAAGCACCACCCTTATCTCTGTCTGTCAGAGGGAGATAGGGAGGGTCGCACACATTCAGAGACATGTACAGTTGGTGTGATTTCCTGGTGAAGACTGGGGAAACCACCACTCATGTTTCTAGATGGGGGTTGGTGTGCCTGGAGGGAATGCACCTTGTGGATGTGAAGGAAGGCCAGCCCATTGCATGATTCCCCTCCCCAGCAGCTGGCCAACTGTATGTTGGATTAGGACCTGCAAGAAAAATGTCAAACCTCTCCCTGATGTCTGTTTGAATGATGGCTTTTCACAGCTGCCTCGATGGGGAGCTGGTGGGTCGATTGGTCAGGACAGGTCTGATGATCAAAAAGCAGCAAAAAAAAAAAAGTCCAAGCTTGTCATTGAATACTTAGACTGGATTTGCAAAAATGGAGACCGTGTATACTAACTTCAAGATATCTGTGTCCCATTTCTTCAAAGTATTGTAATTTTGGAGTTACTGTATATCAGTACTGGGGGGGGGGGCTTCTATCCTGCAAAAAAAAAAAATAATAAAAATTCTGGAAGAACACACTGATGTTCATCGTGTTTCACTGTTGCAGTCATGACTGTAGGGTTCTCCCCTGTCGGCAGGCAGCCCTCGGTCGGCCAGAATCCCAAGGTCTGGGTCCGGTGTCGGCTGTTCAGCTACGCTCCCTGACGTCAGAGCGCCAGGAGTACAAAGCTGACAGCCGACGCCATCTTCTCCAGTCTTTCTTGCCGTGTGGTGATAGCAGTTCGCATTTGCCGGTCAACGGACTCCTGACAAATTTTACTGATATACTTCGGTCCGAAGACTTTCTTCTCCACTCAAAGCTAAGTACCGCCTGGGGAAACTTTTTTCTTGCTCCACTCCGATGTCAGAAAAAGTTAATAATTGTATTTCATGTGGGAAGCAAATACCTCATAAGGATTTTCATTCTTACTGTATTCCTTGCTTGGGCCCTGACCACGATGTAGCTAGTTGTTGGTTTTGTGCTAGATTCAATCAACGTACAATTAAGCGAAGGTACGATTTTGCTTTTCATTACTTCGGTAGGCGTTTTAACTACAAAATGTCATCGGATACGGTCCCAGCTACCGGAGTTCATAAACGTCGCAAGGATAAAGACAGGCCTCCGAGGTCCAAATCTGATGATAACGCACAAGCGGAGCCAGCTTCAGGTTCAGCCATCTTCAGTGAGGCGCTTTTGCAGCCCCTGTCGTCGGCCATTTCAGAACCGATGGCCGAAACGGACTCTCATGAGGAGCCAACCAGGCCTTTAAATATTTCTGTTGCAGGACCTTCGGACAACGCTCCTTCGGATGGGTCCGGAGCTGCTGTGCAGGTACCGGCTTCCGAAGGGGTTTTCAGGCCTACTCAGCTACTAATAAAGGCAAAGCCAAAGACAAAGGCAAAGACTCCTTCAAAATCAAAGACTTTTACACAGGCTTCTTCTGAACCGGCTCCCAAGTCACAGAAGCAGTTACTCAAGATGGTGGAGAATTTGCTTACTATGATTAGGGGTTCTCATCCCCCTCCAGACAAAAGGCCAAGGCAGGATATTTCTTATGATTCCTCTGATCAGGCTTCTGTTTCCTCAGTTTCTTCTTCTGATCAGGAATATTCTTTCCCTCCTTATGAGGATTCTGATGCTGAAGAATCCATTCCTTCAGCTTCTCCCCCTGAGGATTTCTCTTTTGGGGAAACTTTGCATGAAATGAGGGAACATTTCCAGTGGGAAGGACAGGAGTATTCGGAATCCAAGAAAAGGCTGAGGGAATTTCTTCTTCTTCCCCAACATAGACCCCTGGCTATCCCTCCTGTTTTGGATATTGTGGATGATGCCTTTTCGGAGGCTAACTTAACCCCTGACTCTTTTCCTCCTGCTCCTGTGAAACCTGATAGATATTACAGGGTTCCTGATTCCCATCAGTTTTTATACAAGAACCCTTCTGCTGACCCTGAAACCATTTCCCAGGGTCCTAAGGGAGCTAAGGCCGCTTCTGCCAAAAATCCTACTTCTACTGAAAGGGATTCTCGATCCTTAGAAAGATGGGGTAAAAAAGTGTACACTTCTGCTACTTTGTCCATTAGGGCTTTAAACTGTCAGTTTCATATGTTTAAATACCAGCAATTTCTATTGTCTGTCTTAAAACAAAAGCTTACTTCCATTTCTGCCTGTGCAGAGGATAAGGAATTACATGATTTATTGCATGCCACTGAACAGGTTGGGAAGCATGGTTTACACTGTGGATTTGATGCCTTGGAGGCTTCTTGTAGGGCTGCGGCCTCTGGCACAGTCATTAGGAGGCATGCATGGCTAAAGGAACAAAATTTACCTGAACAAGTAAAGGCTAAATTATTGGATGCTCCTGTTCAGCATAATGTTTTGTTCGGCTCAAAAGCTGAAGAGGTGATTAAAAAGATGGAGGATAAGGCGAAATCTATGCAAACAGTTAAAGATTTCTTACAAGTACAGCCTCCTAGATTTAGCAGGAATTGGCCTTCTAAAAATTGGTCCTTTCCCTCTTCAGACAGGCCTCAAAGGGGTAGATATAGACGTTCCAGAGGGAGGCCTCAAACACAAGCTGCTTATAGACCAAGACAGTGGACTGCTTCCACTCCTAGGGGAGGAGAGGACAGGTCACAATCTCAAAGAAAACAGACTCAATGACTCCCTCTGTTGGGCTACAGGAACTTCTTGCCTGGAAGCCCCTCTCGGAGGAAAACTATCTTTTTTTTATCAAAATTGGACTCAAATAACCCAAGACAAATGGGTTTTGGATATGGTTTTAAGAGGTTACAAATTCCATTTTCACACCTTGCCAAGGCCAAGCGGATGGCCAGACCTTCCAAAACATCAATGGACGGAGGCCTTAAACCAGGTGGAAGCTCTTTTGGCTATGAATGCCATAGAACTGGTTCCTCTTTCAGAGATGGGAAAAGGTTTTTATTCAAGGCTCTTTCTAGTCCCAAGGAAGCAAAACTCATGGAGACCCATTCTGGATCTGTCAGTCTTGAACACCTTTCTAGAAATTCCAAAATTCAAGATGCTTACTCTACAGCAGCTACTTCCAATGCTGTCCAACAATGCATGGATGGTAACTTTGGATTTAAAGGAGGCATATTTACACATTCCCATCAGGCAGGATCGCAGAAAATACCTCAGGTTCAAAGCCAGATCTAGGTACTTTCAATTATCTGCGCTGCCCTTTGGATTATCTACTGCGCCCAGGGTCTTCACCAAATGCCTGGCTCCAGTAGTAGCTTACTGCAGACTCAAGGGAATTCAAATTTACCCTTATCTGGACGATTGTCTAATTCAGGCAGACAGCAAGGATGTCTTACTCCAGCATCTAGAATTTGTACAGAACCTCCTCAAGTTCCTGGGATTCTCTGTAAACATAAAAAAGTCAAATTTGACACCATCACAACAGATAACTTTTCTGGGTGCTCTTCTAAACACCACAACCCAGATGGCATTTCTGACATCCGAAAAACAGTTACAGCTGGCTTCAACTTTCAAAACCTTGGCAACTTTAAGTCATCTATCTGCAAGGAAATTCCTACAGGCTTTGGGTTACATGGCCTCCTGCATCCTTCTCGTACCATATGCAAGACTACACATGAGGAAAATACAGTGGTACCTAAAAAGTGTATGGTCTCAGCATTGCCACAGTTTAGACATACTGATCTCCGTCCTTCCCTGCCTTCAAAAGGAATTTCTTTGGTGGTCCAGGGCATGTGCTCTAAACAAAGGGAAGCCTTTCCATCTGCCTCCTGCCTCTCAGATTCTAACCACGGACGCCTCGGATTATGCTTGGGGCGCCCATTTTCAGGGCAATTGTTTGCAGGGCCTTTGGACAAAGGATCAGAAGCACCTGCATATCAATTTAAAGGAAATGTTAGCCGTTCAGAAAGCTCTGTTGGCCTTCAGGAATCTTTTACAACCAGGACAACTGTTAATACGGACAGACAACACCACAGTTATGTGGTACATAAACAAGCAAGGGGGATCTCATTCCTACCCCCTTTGCAGACTAGCCATGGATCTCTGGAACACAGCTCTAGCTTGCAATCTGGATCTTCAAGCTCAGTTTCTACCAGGAAAACAAAACTTCCTGGCAGACAGTCTGAGCAGAAATCTTTCAAATCCACACGAGTGGATGCTGGACACCAAAATATTCAGGATGATAACAGCAGTCTGGGGATGTCCTCACATAGACCTCTTTGCATCCCATCTCAATCATCAACTACAGACTTTTTGCACCAGGACTTTCCACAGAGAGGCTTGGAAAGTGGACGCCCTGTCATTCAGTTGGAGGAACCTCTCGGGATATGCCTTTCCGCCTCTTCCTCTTCTTCCACGGGTTTTATTGAAGATAAAACAGGACAAGCCCAAGATGATAATCTTGCTGGCTCCAAATTGGCCTTGGCAGTTTTGGTATCCAACTTTAAAAAACCTATGCCTGGATCCCCCCTTGGGTTTTACCTCAGTCTCCGAACCTTCTGTCCCAACATCAGGGTCAGGTCCTACACTCTCATGTCAGAACTCTCAACCTGGCGGCCTGGTTAATCCAGGGCCTTTGATTTCTTCTTTACTGCCCAAGCAGGTTATGGATGCCATTTTAGAAGCCAGACGTCCTAGTACTAGAAAATCGTATGCAGGCAAATGGAAAAGATTTTGTTCCTGGATGCAGGCTCAGGATTCTGATCCTCTTCTTCCAAACATTACTTTAATTTTACTTTACTTGACAGATCTCTTATATAAGGGTCTCTCTTTTTCTTCCATTAAGATACATTGCCTCTGCTATTTCTGCTCATTATAATACAGACCCTCCCATCTTTTCCCACCAGCTCATGCGACAGTTTCTAAGAGGAGCTAAGAACTTAAGACCTCCTAGATCTCCTCCTATTCCTGCTTGGGATCTCAACTATGTTTTGGAAAAACTAACCTTGCCTCCTTTTGAGCCTGCTGCCTCTTCTGACATCAAGTTTTTATCTTGGAAGACAGCCATCCTGTTAGCCCTAACCTCTGCCAGGAGGGTTTCAGAGTTACAAGCCCTTATGGCTGTGGAACCTTATATTATTTTTCATCAAGACAGGGTGTCTTTGAGGACTAATCCTACAATCATGCCTAAGGTGGTTTCCAAAGTGGCTTTAAATCAAACTATACACTTGCTAACCTTTTTCCCCACTCCTCAAAATAAAGGGGAAAGGATCTTACATTCCTTGGATATACACAGACAGCTACGTTTTTACCTGAACAGAACCAAGGACATCAGAAAATCAGAACAATTGTTTGTTTCTTATGCTTCAAGTTCCCAAGGTAAAGCCATTTCAAAACAGACCATTTCTAAATGGATTGCTCATGGAATCAGATTTTGTTATTCTCACCATGGAAAGCAAATCCCAGGAAGTATACGGACTCATTCCACCAGAGCTGCTGCCACTTCTGCGGCCTTCCTCAGGGGAGTTCCTACCAAGGACATTTTGGAAGCTGCAACTTGGAGTTCAGTGCATACTTTTTCAAAGCACTGCAATCTACCTCTCTACTCTAAGTCTAGGGCAGGCTTTGCCTCTGCAGTCTTGCAGGGCCTTTTGGCCGCCCCTTCTTCTTTATGACCTCCTCCCTTTCTTTCAGCTTTGGGATTCTACCCTACAGTCATGACTGCAACAGTGAAACACGATGAACATAGTACAGTTGTGTACACCTACCATAAATGTAGATGTTCGAGTGTCTTCACTGTTGCAGTCTGGGTTTCCCTCCCTCCTGTCCCCCCTTATTTTTACTTTTCACCATTCCTCTGAGGTGTATTTGCAAAGGTTTTGGGACCTTTTTCATTTTGGGACTCCTGACATCTGGGGCAAGAAAAACTGGAGAAGATGGCGTCGGCTGTCAGCTTTGTACTCCTGGTGCTCTGACGTCAGGGAGCGTAGCTGAACAGCCGACGCCGGATCCAGACTTTGGGATTCTGGCCGACCGAGGGCTGCCTGCCGGCAGGGGAGAACCCTACAGTCATGACTGCAACAGTGAAGACACTCGAACATCTACATTTATGGTAGGTGTACACAACTGTACTTTATATATATATATATATGGTTTACTATCACATTGTCGATCCCGTTTTGTGCGACGCGCATTGCCCGAACGCGGAACTGCGAACGTCACTACACCGACGCCCAGATGTGCGAACGGCAAAATCTCGCCCCCATCCGACCCATGGTAGCATGGGTGTGGAGGTGTTGCGCGGCCGGTAATGTCGATCGTCGGAGTTTCGCGGTTTCGGTTCGCTATCGAAATGGATTCGGTGTTTCGTTCGCAAACGCGCCGATGGGGTCGCTCGCACGGAGTGCATTCGAACATTTAATAGTAAACCTATATATATATATATATATATATATATATATATATATATATATATATATATATATATATATCTGGATATAATATATCTGGAGCATTTCTCCCCGGGCCTCCGCTGAAAACAGGCTCTGTGGAACCTAGTTGGACTTTCCCGGTCAACAAATGATAAATAAAAAAAAATATATATATATATAATTTTGAGACTGCAGTTATTGGTCTCTGAGCTACAAGAGGAAGTTGTATGCAGAGCTAATTTAAAATGACATGAAGATGGATGTCATGACGTAAGTATGAAGCTTTTAGTTAAATAATACTTTTAAAGTCGTGCATGTTAAAGGCTCAGGCAGGTGGTAGAAATGAAGACTTGCTGTAATGTGAAAGATGGCTTTGGAGTAGCTGGCAGCAATTTAAAGATAATTTAGCATAATGTGATATTAAGTCACAGGGTATGAAGTAGACATGCAAGGTTAATTTGTGGCAAAGTGAAACAAATCTCCCACAGGAGCTATTATGCTGTAGTAATAGGAGACATTTCCGTAAAGAAGGTGCCAGACATGGTAAATTATAGTTAGGGCCTACCTCTGCTAAGTGCTGCTTGCAGAGAAAAGGAATGTGCAGCAGAAATACAGGGCAGCTGGTATCCAAACTGCTGGTACAAAGGAATCATCTGTCTACTTATCCTAACCGGTGGTACAAAGGAAACGTCCATCTTCAGGGGCTATGACATACAGGTAATTGTAGCCCTAATTCAAATAATACATTAATACTGCCGAAAAGTACCATTTCACAACAGCATGCATGTGTGTGTGTGTGTGTGTGTGTGTGTGTGTGTGTGTGTGTGTGTGTGTGTGTGTGTGTGTATGTGTGTGTGCATGCGTGTGTGCACATGCATTGTAAAGGCTAAGGCAGTTTGTCTGGAAGTATGTAGACAGTGGGAGGGTATCAATAAGGGCCCTGATCATCATATGATGGCCTCTGCTAAACCAGGAAGCTGACAGGAGGATTAAGAAAAAAATAAAGTCCCTGGCATTTAGAAGTAAATGTCAGGGTAACATAAGGGTTTGGTAGAGTTGGTAGGCATGTTGGACAGTTGTGAAACATGGTGCATTGTGGGATTGTGTAAATCAGATCTGTGGTAGCATGACAATACGGTAAGTTCTCTGCCAAACCAACGTTGGAAATTAAATGTTTTTACAGAGAGAAACAAGTGCATTATTGGGATAGGTAAACTGTATGAAGCATTTGAGACAGCACAAGATGAAATGTTAACGAAACTAATACATGTGTAAGACTGAGTAGAACATAGTAAGGTTTTCTGTGGAGTTTCAGGTATGTACGTTTAATATAAAGTAATGTAATAATGCAGAACATTTGATGAAAAGAATTTATAGTTGTAGTACGTCACTGAAGCCATGAGCAGGGGCAAGTTAGGTCTGATTTATGTTACCGTAGTGGTGGGCTCCATCCTAAGTCTAACGCCCCAGTCAGATTTAGACAGTATGATAGCGATAGGACAGTACAATAGGGATCAAGCTGTAAATTACACCAGTATGAAGAGTTGAGAAGGTGAAGTAATTTACAGTATTTACAGGACAGTCTCTAAGGGTAATCAGACAGTATGAGGTCTGATGTATTGTAGTGGGTGACATGGTGTCAGTGCAGTTGGTAATTATATAGGAGTTATATGGAGCACTCTACTGCATGTACAAGTGATGCCTTAAAGGTATTTATGGCTGACTTAAGAAAAGCTGAGGGAGGAGCAGGTATTTAAGATAATTTGATTGGTCTAATTGGAGACAGGGCCTCAGGACATGCTAAATGTGGAATGTTTTTTTTTCAAGATAATGTGATTTAGGATCTCAGGGATTAGGAGATAGGTACTCAGCATTCATTTTGTTTA
The DNA here is from genome assembly GCF_019279795.1 of Protopterus annectens. NCBI lineage: Eukaryota > Metazoa > Chordata > Ceratodontiformes > Protopteridae > Protopterus > Protopterus annectens. The sequence goes on along the minus strand of NC_056751.1, from coordinate 712,688,688 downwards.
ATTTGACTTTGTCAGAGAAGACAGCAGATATCAGGGAATGATTTATAACAATGTGAAGCAAACTCTCAAGTAGCAGGCAGATGTGTGCCTGATTTCAAATACGTAACATATGAATATGAAGTTTATGAAGCAGGAATTCAGGGGTAGTTACAAATATTCATGCCCGATTTAAAAGTCTATAAGCAACGAGTCAGGCTTCATTACAGTTATGAAAGCCTGCCTTTGGGTAATGAGTCAGTCATTCAAGATATGTGGCATGAATCTGAAGTTAATCTTTACCAGCTTAAGCAACTCATAGAGTAACTTTGTGTAAGATGATTCATAGATGTCCAGTATCTGTGTTGCTCAAGACAGCAGTGCAGATGAAAATAAACAGGAGACAATAACAGCACCATAGAGGATACTATTTAATGGAGAAATCAAGAAGACAAAGGCCGATATCAAGTGATGGCTACACGACAGCACTTCAGCTAAATGTCAGGCAAAGCATGATTTTAAGGGTTATGAATGTCATGGTAACATTCCATGTGAGGTATTTTTTTTTCAAATTAGGCTGAGTGCAGCTTTGTAATAAACCATGTCTATTTTCTAGTCCATGTTTTAGAGTAATTGTGACTTGTGATATTTTTTTTATTTCCCCAAATCCTTACCCTATTCAACTAAATTTTCATTTTGCAGAGGAAGTAGAAAATATACTGTTTATATATATATATATATATATATATATATATATATATATATATATATATATATATATATAGATAATATGTATATGGGGTCTAGGACACATGCTCGACTAGCATATGTCAGAATCACAAAACATCGAACACACATACACTAAAGAGCTTAACATTGAAAAGCACTTCCGTGTATGTGTAGTTCAAAAAAAATAAATAAATCTATGTTTCTGCAGGGGAGCTTTGCCCCCCTACACCCCCCACACCCCCTATTTTATTATTCTCACTCCAAGATCGTACTACAGTGGGGAAAAGGGAATTTTCCCTAACCCACACTGTAGTCCGATCTACGAAACAGGCACACATATGCAGAAGCGCTTGTCGATGTTAAGTGCTTTCATGTATGTGTGTTCGATGTTTTGTGATTCAGACATATGCTAGTCAAGCATGTGTCCGGATCTATATATATATATATATATATATATATATATAGAGTGAGAGAGAGAGAGAGAGAAAGACAAACTGAATATGCGGCTTCCCCAACACGGCTTGTAACATACAGGCAAAGTAGACAAAGCACAAATAAAATTCCATAATACTTTAATAAAAGGTAAAAAAAAACAAGTAGTCAAACAGGATAAGTGCTTTCGGGCAAACAAACTGCCCTTCCTCAAATCCATAAAAAATCAGAACCAGCTGTTCAACGTATATTTTAAAAAATGTCCAATCATCTTTGAATACTGGGACAACACCCATCATCAAGCCTGTTAGGGAATGACACCCTTAGCCAATCACTTTTTACTTTTCAAGCGACACCCTTTCAAGACCAGCCTCAAAGGAAACAGGTATTTAGTCCAGGGGGGCGTGTCAGCCTGTAAAAGTCCTATCCTATTTTATTTCAGCCTGTTCAGTATGCAAAACTAAGTCATTTCCTCTTACACTTTCACGTACAACTTCTAGAACAGAAAAGACAAAAACATGAATATCATTCATAATGTGTTTGTAGAAGGTATTTTTTTGATCTTTTAATTTAATTTCACTTACATGTTTCGATATTCTTTCTTTAAAGTGACGATTTGTTTTGCCCATGTAATAGGAGGTACATGATTGGCAGGATGTAACATAAATAATGTTTTTTGTTCTGCAGTCAGCATATGTGTTAGAATAATAAAATCTCCCATTTCTTGGGTTTTGAAAACAGTCTCTTTTGGAAATATGTTTACACAAACTGCAGTTCATACAAGGAAATATTCCCTTCTTAATGTTATTGTTTGGAGTATCTAGTAGTTACTGGTGGCAAAGTAGCTGTTTCAGGTTCTTCTCAGTTTTAAAGGCAAACGATGGCTTCTCGCCCACTATTTCCTTTATAGAATTGTCAATGGTCAAGATCTTCCAGTTAACTTTTATTATATCACAAACCAAGTTGGTATCATTGGCAAATGTCAATACGTTGCATCCTGTCAATCATGTATCTCCTGTTACATGGTCAAAACAAATCGTCACTTTAAAGAAAGAATATCAAAACATATAAGTCACATTAAATTAAAAAATCAAAAAATCTCTTATACAAACACATTATGAATAATGATACTCATGTTTTTGTCTCTTCTGTTCTAGAAGTTGTATGTGAAAGTGTTTAGTTCTGCGTACTGAACAGGCTGAAATGAAATGGATAGGGCTTTTACAGGCTGACACGCCTCCTAGACTAAATGCCTGTTTGCCTTTAAGGCCGGCCTTGAAAGGGCTTTGCTTGAAAAATAAAAAGTGATTGGCTAAGGGTGTCATTCCCTAAGAGGCTTGATGATGGGTTTTGCCCCAGTATTAAAAGATGATTGGACATTTTTTAAAATATATGTTGAACAGCTGGTTCTGATTTTTTATGGATCTGACGAAGGGCAGTTTGTTTGCCTGGAAGCACTTATCCTGTTTAACTACTTTTATTTTACCTTTTATTAAAGTATTACAGAATTTTATTTGTGATTTGTCTAGTTTGCCTGTATATTACAAGCTGTGTTGGGGAAGCTACATATTGAGTTTGTTCTTTTTATTATCGAGTGGTTTCTCTTTTGTGGTAGTTTCTTATTTTTTGATATATATATATATATATATATATATATATATATATATATATATATATATACACACATATATATATATATATATATAAGCGCTACAGAATCCTGAAAGCCCAAAATCCTGAAAACTCTAAATCTTGAAAACTCAAAATCCTGAAAATGTACAGGATACCAACACTTACTATATTCCAGCACAAGTACATACAGGAACATATTACCCTTCAACTATATGCAGGGGGCAAGCCCCCCTGCACCCCCCCATGTGGGGGGCTGCACCCCTCACACCCCCTGCTGCTTAAATATAATAACTCCGAGACTGTACTTCAGTACACTAAGTGCAATCTCGGAGTTGATATATTTAAGTAGCAGGGGTGGTGCAACCCCACATGGTGGGGGCCTTGGCCCCCTGCTTATACTTGGAGAAGAGTAATATGGTTTGTGTTTTATTTGTTGCTGTATGTACTTGTGCTGGAATATAGTAAGTGTTGGTATCCTGTGTGTTTTCAGGATTTTGAGTTTTCAGGATTTTGAATTTTCAGGATTTTGAGTTTTCAGGATTTTGAACTTTCAGGATTTTAAAATTTCAGGATTTTGGTCTCAAGATTTTAGTCTTCAGGATTTTGGGCTTTCAGGATTTTTCAGCGCTGCTATATATATATATATATATATATATATATATATATATATATATATATATGTGTGTGTGTGTGTGTGTGTGTGTGTATAGATTTATGTTAGTTGGTCGAAATTGTTGAAACTCATACGGTCGGCATCATAATGATCGACAATTTAAAATCTTGAAAACCAGCTAGGAAAAAGAAACTGCATTTTAGCAAGGGGGCAAGTCCCACACCTCCCACACCCCCTGATAATTATATATGCTAAATCTGAGATCACACTACACTGGGGAAATGGGCACATTCTCCGATCCACACTGTATCACAATCTCAGTGCAACTCGGATTCCTTCCCATAGCTGTTTTTTGAGGTTTTACAGTGTCATTCATATAGTCTTGACAATATGAATTTCAACAATGTAAATGCTCAACAAACTAATATATATATATATATATATATATATATATATATATATAGATATATATACACACATATATAGCTATCTAAATATGTCTTATAAATATATATTATAAATATATATATATATATATATATATATATATATATATATATATATATATTTCTAAAGGCTAGCCATCCAGCAGTGTGAACCTTGGCTTGAGATGATTATCACTGTTCAAGTGATACCCCGACCCCCTGTACAAAATGGATGGATGGATGGATGGATATGCAATATATATATATATATATATATATATATATATATATATATATATATATATATAGTTAGTTAGTTAGTGGGATGCAAGTGACTTGCCGGGTATCTTTTTAAGACATAGAAGTATGTACTATAGGAAGTATGGTGGCTGTGAATTTACAAAGTAATGTTTTTTGGCTGAGGATTTACAGTTGCAGGCTGAGTTCTTTTCAGTATAAGGTAAGTTTGCACTCTGAAGCAAACTGTTTACCTTGTGATATATTTGTTTAGCAGGTGCTAACATGCAGAAATGTTTATCTGTAGTGCAACCATATAGTGCGGTACGGTGTATTTACTGTTTCTTCAATGTAGTGTGATCTCAGAGTTGATGTATTTAATTAGCAGGGAGTATGGGGAGTGCAGGGGGGCTTGCCCCCCCCCCTGCTTAAATGTAGATAACTGAAAAGTGGCGTGTTTTGTTTTGGTTTGGTGGAGGGTTCGTTAGTTGTTTTAATATGTTGTTTCTATATTGTAAGTGTCAATCTTTTCAACTTTCAGGATATTGAAGTTTTGGTATTGTCCTCTCAACGTTATTAATATATCATGTTACTCCCACCACTATCAGGAATTCTCAGTACAGTAGTGCTTTAATCAATGTTACAGAACTAATACCTTCATATCCCCCATGCAGTTTGATTCAGAGTTTGTTATGAAACTGAAACTAACTACATTACCATCCTTTTCAAACTAAAATTAGAAATCAACTGAAGAGAATCACTTTTCTTTACCTCTTGAATACTTTCAGCATGGTGGATCACACTACTCTGATCAACCACCTTAGCCAGTTTTACCTCCCTTCCCTCATACCCTGTCTTACCAGCTGAGTGGTGACTTGAACTCAGGCTGTACAATGGGACAACAGATAAGAACCTTAGTCAATCAACTCAGGTGTCCCTCAAAGGTCAGTTCTCACACCCTTATTATTTGCAATCATCACAAACAGCATACCACAGGCATGTCACTGACTAGAAACAATGCAGACTGTCAGAGACAGCACCTTATGTCATCTGTCACATTCAACCTGCACAACTGCTTTCAGAAATGTTCAGTCTTGGCCAAGTACTATTAAGGTCAAATTAAATGCAAAGAAAACTAAGGTAATGTAATTTTGCCCTGGACAAAATGAACCAGATCATGCAGCTAGTCTAATAGTACTAAATAAATATTATATATTATAGTACTAAATAAAGATAAAATGACACTTAAAAGTGAGTCCTCCTTTAAACTGCTCAGAGTCACTCTTGAGCCTAATCAAAAGTTTGGCATTCACATCAACAAGGCCACAAAAAGATATATAGAAGATATATATCTATATCTATATATATATATATATATATATATATATTTTTTTTTTTTTTTTTTTTTTTGCAGAGTCTATCATTGATGGGCATTTACTTAGACTGTAAGATTAAGTAGACTGCACAGATGGTAGACAGGTGTGTGAGATCACACAATTATTAGGGAAGGGAAATGTGCCTTTTTCCTGACATTCCTGACACTGTGCAATTTCAGAGTTAGTATATATAATTAGAAAGCAGATGGGGGATATGGGGGGCTTGGCCTCCCACAAAAAATGATGTTTTGTTCATTTTTAATTGAATTTTTCATGGTCTAAGTTTGTTGCCTGGCGCATGTGTAGAAGCTTGTAGACATTTGCAAAGTTGATGCTTTCTGGTCAACTATGTTAAAGTGAGTATTTAAGTGTTTAACTTCAGTACATGCATATATATAGATGCATTTATTTATTTATAATTTATTGAGTAGGTTAGTCCAGCTATCCTACTGGAAGAGACCTAAGGTGGTATTTATACTATTAGGGAAAATGTGGTCGGGCGTGGGGTTTCTTACCTTACTCATCAATAGGCGCCATGGGATCTTTTACATCCCATGGTACCTATTGAAAAGAGTAGAGGAAGTTGGCCAATTCCCTCTCCAAATTTCCCCTAATAGTATAAATACCACCTTGGGTCTCACCTAAAAATAAGCTACTGGCCCAGTGGGACTTACCTGCTAACAAAGAATTCATAAGAAAAGAAGAAATCTCAGGTTAACAAATTGTGTAGAACTGCTGTGTGAATGATACTCGAATAACAATGTGCTGATATAGTTATACGTTCTATTCTGGGTCATGGGTTATTGTAGAAATGATAGGTCTGGATTCTTGGTTAAGGACTACAGACAGACTTTTAAGACTTATGATGTTGCTAAGGGATATCTAATGTCACAGTTATCAGATGGGTAATTATATCCTGACCGCATATTGGTGTTCTGGGCTGACTTTGATTGGAGTGATAGTAATACTGTAAAACCTCTGTTCTGGAAAATAAACTATGTATAGGATTATTTTAGTGAAAGCCTTGGATCAGATGAGGACTTGTTTATATTTAGATTGTTGATAGCTTGTAAAAGTCTGCTGGTCATAGCTGCCTTTTCCGAGGGTAATCCTACAGAACTGAACTTATTACAGTCCTTCCAGTAGTCATAAATTGCTTATTGAATAAAAAAAATTTCAGAACTGTCACCCAGTCATACATCTACCCATAACTAACTGCACCTCCCAGTAGAATCTCTGATCTGCTCAGCAATATGTGGAATGCAGATAAAGAGACTCACACATGGGTGTTCAGGATGTGACTTTTCCATAGTATATTACCTTAAATACCATAATAAGCTGCAAGTCATGTGGCAAAGCTAGTCTGTGGGCCTAGTCTAAAACCTCCAGCTGATCAGCTATCAGAGAAATATGGTACAAGACCAAGATTAGGTTGTAGGGAGTCGTGGATCCAGAATTTTTTGATTATTTTGGTATGAGGTGGTGGTTACACTTTGCAGCACCATAATAAAAAGGTTTGGAATCAATAAATCTTTTTATAGTTGTTATGAATTAATTTCTAGTCCATGTTACATTGTAACAGTACTTTCAAGTAGGCACTAAATTAGGTAGTGTGCTAGAAGAAATATGAGGTGGGCTTCCTGAATCTGGAAATGTGATAACATTGTTACAGAGTCTTCTGGGTCAGAGAAAGTAAAGTGAGTGTTGTTGAGAAGAGGAAAATATCTTACTAATGTATTACACTGGATCCACAACAGCCCCAGTATGAAGTAAAGGCTGGGTGAAATGGAACGGATGGTGCCAGAGCAGGAAAGGGGTCTGGAGGTGTGTAATGGACCCAGACTGGATCATCACATGTAAGAGTGCAAGGATAATGGCAATAGGTGTATCCTTCAGGTGGGGTGAACACCTGAACCAAACAAGCAGTTTTCTTTTTACACTGATTCCTGTTCATGCCAGAGCTTGAGTACTTTGGACAGTTTGGAGACCAAAGTAGGACAGAGACCTCATGCTGCTAGAAGGAATCTACACAAAAGCCATCAGAAAAGTGACTTAATGGGTGGAATGGTTATAGCCAGAGATAGGAGGAGCTGGAGTGTTCTTACTACAAAAAAGGGGTTACAACAGTCTAAGTGCATCAGGTCATATATGGTAGATATTAAGGGAGGGTGGGGGGGGGTCATCCTGAAAAGGAAAGATGGAGAGAAGTGGTGGCACAGGCTACTGATTGTAGAGACCACGTGTTCACTGGATCTGTTAAATATCTTCTTCACAGAGGGGGTACTAGCCCCCTGGAACAGACTAATGGAAAAGGCAGTAAAGGTAGAATCTATGGAGGGATTCGAGTGGACACAGGACAAGTGGATAGTGGGAAGATGAAAGGGAGAAGTTAATGGAAGGAAGAGTGTTTCACTAAAATATCAATCAGATGAGTTAACTGTCCTCTTCTGCCATCTGACCAATGAAATTTATTGAAATGCAGGGTACCTGCCTATGTTGTTGTATCTTTCGGCTTTTCCTGGTTAGGGGTCGCCACAGCGGAACTCCGGTCCGCTAATGATTGGCAGTAGATTTTTATGTACCAACTTGCCAGGTCTGACGCACAACCTTCAATGAAGGTACGCCCATTCATGCATGTCTCCACACAGAAGACGCTTTAGCTGAGAATCGAACAGGACAACGTCTTACTGTGAGGCGACAACGCTACAGCAGCACCACCACCGCAGCAATATGCAGGGTACCATTTCACTGAATGGGTCAGGAAGGGAATGCAGAGAGTGCATCCCAAGGGGTGATCCTCCTTTCTGTTGGGGGAGCAAGTGAGGGATTTATATCTGATTCTGATGCTGGATAAAGAAAGGGGGACCATAAGTGCTGCATTACAGAATGAAACTATAATAAATTTCCTGTACACATTTGCATATATTCACTCACATGTTCACACACGCAGACACACACACACACACACACACACACACACACACACACACACACACACACACACACACACACACACACACACACACACACACAAACATGTGCAAAATTTGTAAATGCCAATGTATGTTTGTATTTTAGGAAGCATGGTCAGACCGCGGTGGTGCAGTGGTTAGCATTGTCGCTTCACAGCAAGAGGTTCTCTGGTTTGATTCTCAGCTGGAGTGCCTTCTGTGTGGAGTCTACATGTCCTCCCCATGGTCGAGTGATGTTTAAAGACATGCAGGTAAGTGCATGTGTGAAGGGGGGGCATCGGGCTGGCACCTCAGCACAGTAAAAATCCACTGCCAATCATAAGCGGACGGGAGTTCCGCTGTGACGACCCCTAAATGGGAAGAACTGAAAGACATTACTTAGGTCAGACAGACTAGTCTGACTCTGCCAAGTCCTGCTGGACTGTAGAAAACTGTATTGTTCTGTTTCTATGTCATGCACTAACCCTGATGCTCATTACAGGTATCTTAATGGTACCATAACCTCCATCCAGAGGAAGAGTGGTTGGTGTATGTGCAACTGATGAGCAGAACTGGGAAGAAAACGTGGTAAAAGCAAGAACCTTTTTAACATTTTAGCGGTCTTAATCACAAAGGAAAAGTAACAGAATAACTGAAGCTGCATTTTTGCAGTGGTCACTCTTGAGTGTTGGATATGCTGAAACTATTGAAGGAGATTTTTGCGGCTATTATAACATGTTATGTTTTCTTATGGGAAAATTGTAATTCAGAAAATGTAGAGAATTTTACAAGAAGTGTCCCATATATGGTCAGTTTTTAATAAAGAAATCATCAGTCAGGGATTGTGAAATCCTGTACTGAAAGCAACTGTAGATCAGGGAATGTGATAACACTATTAAAGGAAGAGCTGTGATACAGAAATGTAACAGTTTTATGTCAGGTTCCTTAATTAAGAAATGTGTTATTGCAGGGGGATAAAACTAAGACAATACTGCATCAAAAACGATGGGGGTGGTAGCGGCTGGAATAGAAAATGTGGTAGAATTATGAAGAGAATGTACTATTTTTCTTTAGAATTACAGCAGAATTGTTGTCATGTAATTTTGCATAAAATAAATAGTTCTGATAAGGGTGGCTGCAGCCAAGAACTTCGATGAGGATTAGTGCTTCTGCTCACTCAGCAGAGATAAGAAAGATCCCAGCTTACACACTTATCCTAAAAATGGAGATTCTTTTTCTACCATTAACATGAACAACAAAAACGCCTGAAGGGAAAGATAAAGACCAACATTAAGAGCTTAGAGATTAGGATAAGCAGAGAAAATGTTTTTTCTTTTTATTGGTAGTGGCTGAGAAAGGAAATAGCATGCCCTTTGCAGCAGAGGAAAAAGTGCAACGTTTTTCTTCTGAATGTTTTCTGTAGTATCAGAAAAGAAGTACTGAAAACACATAAGTGGAAGCCCTGCTCATATTATGAGACGTTTACCCTGCAGAAATATTAAAATAAACCCCAATGGGAAGCTATTATTTTGCTGAAAGGTATTTTTTCATGCAGAAGTTTCAGCATTAACCTTAAAGGAAATATTCCCTTTGTTGTGATAACTAAGAAATCTCACCATAACCCCAATGGGAAGCCTTTGTGTTGTGAGATATTTCCCTAACAATATTCTGTAGAAATCAAGAGTCCACAGAGCTGCTGATATCTCTAAGAGAATGTGTTTTCTATGCCCGTGTTAGACATGGCTGTTGTCCTGCAGCCTGGAGTTTTGGAATTGTAAACCATCTTGTACACCAACTTACAAAATGTAGCCCACACCCCAGAGAGTGTATGTTTCTAGACACTATACATTTCTGTACTGTTTTCATTACTGAAAAAAAAAAAAAACTCTTTAATGATAAAATGGTAGGTTTAAACAAACAAAAATCCATTTATTATTCATTTTGTAAAAATAAATATGTGCTGATTGCCTAAATTGATAACTTAATAACATAACATCATGGTAAACATGCTATGACTTTTTTAATTTAAAATTTAATTTAAATTATACATCCTATTATGCAAAGAAATTATTTCAAAATACATCTACACCTTGGTGTATCCCTGGTTACACCTTTGACATTAAAGTGTTTGAAGCTTAATGCTCTGCCAAGCATAACTCCATTTTCCATCCATGTTTTGATACTGTAAACTGCTTCATCTGTGATGGTCAGGGATTGACCTTGTATAGTCTGTGACTGGCCAGAAACTGGCAAACTATATTAGATGACTGTACAGATACAGATACATAGTTACCACTGCCTGGCCATGAAGAGATGTAGTGCAATCAGTGGCTTGCCTGGAGCTAGCACAGGGTAACTGACAGCTGACCAGGCATTGATACAGTATGATAAATGACCATGGTAACACTTAGCAGCATTCATCAGATCTAGGTCATATAATTGATAGACAACTCCATGGCTGCCACTTCATTCAGAGCCAGTCGCCAAAGGACTGCACTTCTCAAAATATTTCCATATAAATAAACCAAATTAACTTTGGCTAAACAGCTAAACAGGCACCACAAAAACAAGAAAAAGAGGCCGCAATTTTGGTTTTTGCTCATGCTTCCTGGCGCCCCACACAGAGGGTAGCTGTCCCCCCCACATCCACTGCCATTTCCTCTTTGAAAGTCAAAACATGACTGCTTGGAAAAAAAAAACATCTGTTTAATCTAAAATGATTAAGAACACAAATGGCCTGAAAATCACCCACTCACTTTAAAATAAGCATTTTACAGGGAGCCAGGATCCCAATGCACCGCACGTGGGGGCAGTTTCCACATTTCTCTTACTTATGTACACTAACTCTATGATAAATTGAAACTGAAGGAATGAGAATCTACCCAGTACAATGCACAGTGGTCTCACACAGTGATCCTGATTTACCTGTAACTTAAGGATACACTCTACAGTTAGAGGTAAATTTAATCAGATGTATTTAGGCAGGTAGAACCCCATAACTGGTCATCAGTCACTTTTTGGGAAACCCTTTTTCAATGAACAGAAACTCCAAGTGGAGGTTGTTGATGATTTGTCTCTCATCAAGGAGTCTGTTATTAAGATGACCTACTTTGCAGTCAGCAGATACAATGTAACTAGTAGCTGCCAAAGGCTGATACGGTGAGGTGACTGATCAAGGACTAACACAGTGCAAGAAGCAGCTGGCTTAGAAGTTAGAACTAACGCTGAATATTAGGTGACTGCAGCTGTTGACAGTGCAGTTATTGACCTATCAGGGTTATTTATATACAGTGTAATTAATAGCTTGTCAGGAAGTGTCACTGTGTAGTTAGTAGCTGACACAGTATATTATGTCAGTCTGCAGGCACTGACAGCAGACATGCACTCAGTGGCCAGTCTGTGACAGATACAATGTAATAATTTACTTGTTAAGAATTTAGCTCAGGAGGTTAAGGCTACACACTCTTAAAATGTTTAGTTCTGGGTTTGATTCCATCAGTTTCTTCTTGCAAAATTTTCTGATTCTGATCAAGTTACCTAACTTGAAAGTGCTTCTGGACCATCACTGAAATGGGAAGCTTATGTCTAGTGGGCTTATTAAAAAAATAAATAAATAAATGCATAAATAAATAAATAAATAAATAAAGTAATCAAGCATCCCAGTGCTGTTAGTAGACAATGAGGCACTAGCACTGTATATTAGGTGGCTATTCAGATATTGACAGTAGCTTATTAGGGACAGATACTTTGTAATTATTGTGATTTGTGTAGAAATGACACAATGTAGCTGTTAGGTGATCAGGAAATGATACAGTGTAACAACAGATAGTGCAATACTGATGGCTTGCAGTTAGTGTTTTCAATCAGGGAGATACACAGTGTAATCAGTAACTGATGAGGAAATGATAAAGAACGGACATAGTATGATGTGCGGCTGTGCAGACGCTGCAGAATAAAGTTGGTCAGAGAAGGATAAAATGTAATCAATGGCTTGTCAGGAACTTGTGCATTGTAATTGGTAGCTAATATGAAAGATGTACTATAAAAGCTGGCTGAAAAAAAATGCTGGCATTGTGTAATCAGTGCTGCCCAGAGTTGTATGCAATATAATCAGTCTAGTCGGTTTATTGCAGAGGATTACCGCTATGAGTTGTTAATGAGCTTCCACGTGTAGTCCTGGGTTTGATTCTATTAGTCTCTATTTGTCTACTGTACAATTCCAAATTACTAAACTGGACAGCTTTATCAGGATGACATTGAAAACAGGCACGTGATATTTCACTTGCAAAGACTTGTCTAGTTTGTACTAGCGATAAAATGAATTATTATATTGACTAGCTACTGAGTGTACAACACTGTTAGATCTGTAGCTTTTGAGAAACATGTTTATTATTTACTGGTGCCTATTCTGAACTTGGCATCATGTAAATGGTTAGGCAGGAGCTAGCATATTATAACTAACAATGGCTGGGTCATACATTACAAGAGCAAATGGTACATATGTATTCATGGAAGTATGTTCACAGGTAGAGCAGCATATCTCACATTGCATGCTGTTGGCATGATCTGCAAGAGGCAGGGATGATAATGTGTAAGAGGAACATTCCTCAACATGTGTGTTCAACAAACAACTAGCACCTGACTCTCCTCTCCCCACTACCTGAGGCTGGACAAGGACAATGGAATGGGAGATCTAAATAGGGTGTTACATGAGCTAAAATTGAAAACAGTGAATAAACCCATGCTATAAAGGATGTTTTGGTAAATGATACAGACACACATACGGTAAGTTAAGTTAAAACTCAGGGTACATATACTACACAATGCTTGATCAGTAGATGATTTAATACCACAGTTTAAAGTTTAACACTTATTTACTTCTCTTCTTGGGCTCAAGCACATGGCAGTAGCAATTAAATTAACAATAAAACAGTTAAACCATAACAGCAAAATCCAAAAAATGTACATTTCCCTCTCGTGGCATAACTGTAAAGTAAATTTTGAATAGAATGCACATTAAATAAGTGGCTGAAAACATTAAGCAGCAAAAAGCCTGCCTAGAGTTTAAGCACACCATTCTAAACAAGTGGAATTTTAGGGATTTCTTGGAAGAAGATGCAGTATCACAGTCGTATTCAGCCGTGAGATCATGTGATTAACAGCTGTCCATCTGGCAGTCGACAAAGTGAAAATGGGGCTTGTTATGGAGCTTATTCCAAAGACAATACAGTTGCTAGAGTTTCTTATTGTCTGATTTTATAACCCTGAGAGTGAATGGCATATGTTTTTTTTTTCAGATTTGCTTGCTTAGTACTATTTTTTTTTTACTTTTGAAGTGTTGGGTAAATGTTACAGGAGGTTTGGTGTAGATTGCCTGCTTTAATTACTTGTCAGTTTAGGGAGGAGGGAAGGATTGTTTCATGCCGCAACTTTTTTAATCAAGAAATCTGCAGACTCAGTAGCTAAGTGTTTGTTCCAGTGACAGAATTGCTGGTGTAGTTTCTTGCTGACTGTGTAACTGGTGAGTATACTGACACTGCATTTTGCGATGATATTGGATTGCTTCTACATTTGCTAAGCTTGGTTTTCACTGTACTACTTTAACTTTGAATTGTAAGACAAAAATAAAACTTGCTTTTATTTGGTTATTTTTTTTATAATAGCTTAGGTATAAATTGTTTGCCTGGTGTTTAATTATATGTGAATATGGGGATAGGACTTGGGCAGTGCACAATGCAGTTTGTTTTTACAGTTAAGGAATCCATGTACTGAGTAGCTTACAGCTCATGCCGAACACAGATCTATTTGTATAACTGTAGTCAAGTACTTCCAGCTTTTTGCTGTCTGTTCTTAAGGTCAGTGACTACTGTTTTGTCTGCCCCTTGTACTAATTTAACTTCATGCATCTTTCCATTCCCTCATCATCACGACTACTATTAGTTTCTCACTTCAAGGCCAGTAGCACTGATCCTGTTTTTTTTTTTTTAACCTTTGCTGCGTTTACCAGCAAGTGTTACCCTGACACAGAATTTAGTGCTAAAGGAGCATTGCACTTTTCTGTCAGGTGGGATTTCATATGGATCTTTTGGGCGGTTAAGTTATAATGGGTTAGATTAATACTAGACTAACTGTCCTTATGGGCCATTTTAAGCCTAACCAATTGCCCCAAGGGAGAATCAAACCCTACACCTTGTTCCTATAAGATAAATACCTTAACCACTATGCCAACCTTCCTACCTTGGTGAGTCTGTTACCATGAATCCACTTACTGGAAATAGATTATGACAAAGGCCATTTTCAATAATCCTGAAACAAAGCTTTTTTGTGTGTGAGGGGGTGCACCCCCCCCCCAAATGGGGAGGACATCTCCACATACCTCCCTTTACTAATACACAACAGTGGAAAAAAAGAGCAAGCTCCATGTTCACGGAAAGTGGATTTCAGCATGATGTGTGTATGGTAAGTAGACTTGTACAATTCAGTCAAAACGCATGTCACATTCCTGTTTTTTTTTCAATAATAATTCTTTATTTTATTTTTTCCAAACAACTAATACAGTACTACCAACTACTTACAATATGTACATGAATGCTTCCAACGGTTACATAGAATCATTATACATACCTATACACTTCTAAAAAAAAAAATAATGAAGAAAAAAGAACTAGTAACCATATAAGACTTATCTCAATAAAATTCAACAGTTATTCAGTTTTTCCCAGCGAATAGTGGAATGGAACTTTAAGCTAATACAATGTTAAAGATTTGTTCCCATATTTTTGTATTGTTTACATTTTTCTTATGATCACTAATTAGAAATTTATGTGCTAGAATATGTTTGGTGGCTACTATCTTGAAATTTTGCCATGATGTCTGTAAAGGGTTCAACCAATTGGAAGCTATATATAACTTCATCAACAAAAAAATATTGACTAGTATAATTCTTTGGGTTCTTTCCAAGTTGGGTGGTGGAATATGTAAAATCGTAAATTCCCAGGAGAGTGTGGAATGTTAATGTACCACATTATGACTGTGCTATGCAAACTGATGTAAACAGGGCAGTGGCAGGGCATGGGTGTGAGAAGTTAGAGAAGACAAGGTAAGGAGAGGTGGGTCTGTTAAGATAATTAGGGCTAGAGGTGTAGTTAAGAAACCTGTGTGGAGGAACCAGTATTTGGGACATTTAGAAGGATTGAAGAATAGAATGAGAGAGCACAGGAGGATATGGTGTATGAAATGCAAGGTGGGAACAGGCAGCAGATAAAGAAGGTAGGAAGCTCGGAAGAGGGATTAGGCCAAACAAGATGGAGTGAAGAAGTTTGGAGTGTGTGGGAAAGGCAGGTGGTTGTAGGCAGAGAACAAAAGGATGAAGAAGGCAGATACTGCAGGTAGAAATCAGGACACATAAGGAGGGGAAGGAAAATGGCCGACAAAGCAAAAGGGGTTATCAACAGGAAGGTGAAAACCTGAAAAAAGTAGGAAAGAACAAGAAGGACAGGGTCCTGAGAAGAATAAAAAGAGAGGGGAATCAGTAGTAAATAACAGAACGTAGGAGAACAAACATCACCACAGTCGTATCTTTAATAGGATGGAAGGGGAAGTATAAAAGAAACAAAAGAAAAAAGATAGGTACTCATGCAATATGTAAAGGGAGAAGGTAGACACAGACAAAGCGAAGCCAGAGAAACAAAAAAAGAATAACTTGAAAAATATCCAAGTAATATTACCATACAGCACAAGTAGTCTGGGAAGAAGGACAAGAAGCTGCAAGCAGCGATGAAGGACAGATGGACATTAATGACTTTATAGAAACACAGGCCAGTAGCAAGAGGGGGCTGAGATACAGGTTGTTTAGTAATTACAGAGGGGAGATGGCTGGAGGAGGAGCGATGATTCACACAATGGGTGGAGTCTAATAACTATCACAGAGGACGGACCCAACCCCGTAGGAGGATGGGAAATTAGTGTGGATCAAGACTCAGGCTAGGCTGTCTCGTGATTAATGTGGAAGAGTAAATTGGGGAGTGAGGGTGAGCTGATACAGTGTATTAACTGCCATGCCCATCAAGGTAGGAACATGAAAGACTTCTTCTTCTTCTTTCAGCTTTTCCTGGTTAGGGGTCACCACAGCGGAACTCCGGTCCACTAATGATTGGCAGTAGACTTTTACTGTGCCAAGGTGCCAGCCTGATGCCCAACCTTCAATGAAGGCATGCCCATTCACGCATGTCTTTTAAATGCCACTCGGCCACGGGGAGGATTTGCAGACTCCACACAAAGACTGATGAAAAGAATAAAGGGTGAGGCCAGAAGCGAAAGACGGTTATACTGGTATGGTACCAGAATGTGCCAAAAAAAATGGTTGTTGATATCCACTATAGAGAAGAAAGACTTGATGGCAGCGGCCTTCAGTACTTCAGCAATCTGGTTTACCACTGTACCAGAAAGGACAGAATTCTATACATATTCATAACCAAGGTGGGACAGGTTCAAAAATATCTAGGAGGATGGTGTAGTTAAGTGGCAGTGTTTATGCCACTGCACAGTTTAGGGAGCAAAGCCAAGTAAGATTCCAATGATAAAGATGAAGGTGTTGGATTTCGGGGGCAGATTACACTGAACTGGATGTTAGGTTCAAAGGTAAGCTTGGGGCAGAAGAGAAATGGAATTGGTGAGCAGACTATGGGTTTGGGTCAGGGATTGATTACTCAAGACAGTGGAGAAGTGTAAGGGAATTGATAAACAGTGCCATGAGGAGAAGGCCACTATAAGAATGTTAGGCTAGTAATTAAGGCAAAATAGAGCTTTTGTAAAGTGCTTAAATGTAGTTCTTAAATTTGGTTGAATGATAGATGAGGAGGACAGTAGAAAGACAAAGGATGTTAAAGTATGTTAGGATTTGTGGTTTTGCTTTTCTGCTTATGAAAGAAAGACCAGAGGGACATTATTTCCTGGAATTTACAGAGACTACCAGTCATTGGAAAAAAGTCTGATAACTGCTTCTTAAAAGCCAGTTGGGGATAAGTGCTACTGTTTATAGTGACAGAAGGAGCAGGGAGTTATTGATTCTTGATGGTCTCACTGGACCTTGTGAATACTCCTTCCTTGACTGGTCTCTTGTCCGCTGTTGTGCTGAGAAGCTTAAAGCACCAGTCAGGACATCAAGCAGGAGAAGGTTACTACAAGTGTGGGACAAGGCTGTTGATTGCCAAAGAACCTGTAACCCCTGAGTACTGCACAAGTCCCAATCTTCCACTGTCTTGTCACATGGCTCAACAACCTGCTCTTACCCCATCTATAGCCAGTCTGATTGCATTAGATGCTCTAAGGCAGTGTAGTAACTGCCTTATACTTAACTAAATATTCACTGCTGCTACTGATTGATTGTATAACCTGAATGAGATGTGAATATTTAAGAAACTTAGAGGCAAACTTCTTGCATCAGTCCACTGTCCATAAGCATCATACCTCCACAACAATCATAGCACATTACTAAACCCATAAACTGTGCTGTAGAAGAGATATGCAAAATCCCCAACAATCGCTTGTAAATAGACTCAGGTGAGAGGGTTGTTGCATTCACCTCTGATTTTTACCAATACCCAGGCAGCTTCGTAGAAAAGTCAGTATGCATGCCCTAAATATAATAACAAATTCAGAAATAAATCTGTGTGGTGGAACTCCCATATAAATAAATTGTATAACAAAAGAAAGAAAATAATAAAAAAGCTGCAACAAATTCTCACACCCTACCACGAGATCACGCCGAAACATGGCAGCAAGGAACTAAAGAGCACTGTTAAAAATCGTAAAGCCAAATACAATGCCACAGACACCAAAGATAACTATAAAGCTTCTTTTCAGCTATCCCAGACTAAGGAATAATGTTCAACATTGTGCTGAGCAAATCCTTACTAATTTTGCTCACTATGATCTCAAGGATATAGTCCATATATCAGGAAAGAAATTTACTGCTAACTTTATTGTACCTATTCACACTGTTGCCCCACTATCCTTGAACATTTAATTTCCCCCTGAACTTATATTGGAACAAGACTTAGGATCGCTGTCAAAGGCTAACAAACTAGTTACATTCTCATTAGTGCCAAGCACACACCATCTTCCACTCTACTTAAAATATTCAACCTAAGCCTCTCTACAGCGTTTGGGCCTGATGTCTGGAGAACAGCCACTGTGACTCCCCTACACAAGGGTGGCCCCTCCACGGAGCCGGTTATTGATAGGCCCATCAGTCTCACCAGCCTTATGTGCAAAGCCATGGAATGTATAATAGCAGAACTCATTTATGTAAATATAGGCAACTTAACTGAACTACACTTCACTCAGTTTGATTGTGTGAAGGTCCTGCCTCCTTAAACCTAGTTTGCTACTGTGCTGAAGGGATACATTCTGGACACAGCATATTCCCAGTCTATAGAATAAGTGGCCATCAGAACAAGTACTGCTCTGGCCACCTTTAAGGGTAGTCTTGATGATAGGATGAGTGGGGGTGGACACAAGTTTACACCAGACTTAAGTGAATCCCTTTCAGTTTGGAAGGTAAACAGTATTAAGTGCTTGTCAAAGGTGATAAGAACTTTTATATTTGTCTACATAAAGGTGCATATGACTAAGCATCTTATGGTCCATGTGATCTCTTGACTGGTATTGTGTTCCTAAGTCTATCAAATGATGTCATTAAGAAGAGAAATAAAGGTTCTTAGATTAATTGTGGAAATAAAAAACAGATGATAGGCATGGGCAGGTTGAGTAAGGACTGAAGGTAAACTGAGGAAATGGAAGCAGTAAGCAATGACTTGAAAAAATATTTTGCCTCTGTCTTCTTGAAGGGAAATAAGGGTTGGGTGCAATGTTTAGGTGGAGCTATAGGTCAAAGTGTGCAGTGCAACATGCAGGTGCTAAAACAGATATGGACGAAGTGGAGAGTAAGCTGTATTCTCTAATGCAGGATAAAGCACAGGAATTTGATGAGCTACCTTCCCTGGGTTTCCAGAAACCACAACAATGTACTGGCAAATCTGTTAAAAGGGGTAAGTGCATCACTACCTAATCATAAAAATGTCAGAGGTCTGGAAGAGATATCACTGTAGCACCTTTCTAAGAACGGTAGGGACTGAAAAAAATCTCTATGGAAACAAAACAATGTTCTGTGCCTCACCAAAGTCCAGTCAAATAAACCAAAGTAAATATCCAAAAACCAATAAGACTGGACACTGCTCGAAAACCAACTCCTTCTGTTTATTAAAAATAGATACACAAATGATGAGCGCTTTCGGGCCTCTGCCCTTCATCAGATAAAGCATCTCCCAAAATCCAACATTTTAAAACAAACACAACCAATAGAAAATCAGAAAAAATCAGTAAAAAACCCGCCTGTTCTTAAGGGTGGGTCTCATAGGAATGACTTCATTAAGCCCAGGACTCCTGTGTGCCATTAACTCAATTATCCATTTAGATTCAGCTAGCTCTGTAAACTGAAATCCTGCACAAGTTTTTATGTGGGCAAGACCAATTGTATGTTTAAAGTTAGGGTCTTGCAGCACCTCTCTTCGATTAGAAATGGGGACACACGCAATGCATTATATAGACATTTGGCAGTTCATCCTACACATAGTAGGATAGTGAATGTGAAGTTGAACAAAAGAGGGGGGGACATTAAACAGTTAACAGAGCTAGCTGAATCTAAATGTGTTTGTTTAATAAACAGAAGGAGTTGGTTTTCGAGCAGTGTCCAGTCTTATTGGTTTTTGGACTGAAAAAAATGAAAGGAAGATCTGACCTGTCAGTCTTATAGTAGGTATAGTAGTAAAAGCATGAACAAAATCCTGATGGAGAAATGCTTCCTTTCCTAAAGAACAAGAACCTTATGGCAATCGTCAAAACTGATTCCTACCCAGAAGGCGAGAATCATTCAAACCTGATCTAATCCTTTGATTCGGCTACAGGGAGTACTTGTAGATGCATCTACCCGAGACCTCATCGAAGCTTCTGACTCTGTTCCATTCAGGGAGCTACTAAAAAACCTGCGGGACTTGTCAACATAAGTGAGACTCACCAGATAGACATTGTTATGATAAGGAAACTAACTAGTGGACAATTGCTGCCAGAGCAAGTGCAAGTATTTTTTAAGGTATATTTATTGGAGATATTTTGGGCAAACAGAACAGAACCAGCCTCCTCACAGAAAGCACTGATGTCGGTACAGCTGAGAAACATAGGAGGGGTTAGTCATAGGCAGGTATTGGAGGACTGACTAAGTGGGCAAAAAGATGGCAACTTACGTTCAGTGTTTCATTTACAGACAAATGCTAAGTAGTGCGTTTGGGAAATGTGGGACACAGCAACACGTTTGAGATGTATTAGCTAGAGAAGTAGAACTGATGGTGATACTGCAAAAACAGTAATAGCAAATGATTTTCACACACAAAGATGAACCAACAGCAGCAGAGAAAGACAATTATGGCAGCACTGATTAGAATGCTGCAGTGTTACATAGTATTACAGGTTGCACAAGCAAAGGCACAATGTTTCCTCACTACTGAACCTGGAGAAGCCATAACTAGAGTAGCGTTTGCACTTCTGAAGGTATATATGGAAAGGGACATCAGACTGATGTAGGCCAAAGAGAAGCCAGCAGCATGGAGTGTCAGACAGAGGATGGAGGAAAAAGGTTGTGACCAGAAACTAGGGAAGCTGGAACTCTTCTCACCAGCGACTAGAAAGACAAAGAAAGACATGATAATTATGTACAAGATTATTCTGGGGACAATATGAATTGTTCCCTGTGATCTAGAAAAAACTTCTGGAGCAAGGAGAATAGGCGTCAAGTTGTAGGGACCTGCCGCTTGCTGGATCTGCAAAAGCATTTCTTCACAGGAAAGGTTGTGACTCCATGCAGTGGACTAGCTAAATGGTTGGTGGACAGGAAATCTACAAAGACATTCAAGAGGGCATGGGATTGGCTGGGAAAATGAGAAGGTGAAGGTAGGGATGAAGGGGAAATAAACTGTAAATTGCACTTAATGGCATACTAGGTAGGCTAATTTGCTTCTTGCCTTTGAACGAATGCAATATAATGGAGACATTGTTTTAGGATAAGGCAACACTGTAGCCAATGTCTAGCCACAAACATTCACAATATAAATATGATACAGTCAAAAGGAGGTAGTTCACCTGAAGTCTGATCTTCGATTGAGACCATAAACAGCTGGATATCAGGATTAACTACAATCTAATCAGTGGCATTTCAGGAACTGTACAATACAGCTAATACCAAATGTAGTGTTTTTTCAGGTACTGATAAAATGTAACCTATTCATATTCATAAGTAAGCAAGAGGCAACCAATGCTGTTGCTTTTGTCAAAAACTAATACAAAGTAACCAGCGTTTGGCTAGATGTTGTAACATTATATCCTGATGTGTAACCAGAGCTGAAAGGTACATGTACAGTATTTTATGCTAAGATCTTTCATAGTTTATTCAATGACTGTTAAGAATTAAACACATATTATATGGTTCATTATAGCCTGGCCATGAGTCAGAATTTGGTACAAGTATCATTATGCAGCAGATGAATCAGTGCAGCCCATTACTGAGCAAAAGTTGACACAATGTAATTAATGTAGACACAATGTAATTAATGTAGTAACAATGGCCCCTCCACTAGGATATGCATGCCTGAAAATTGAAAGTCTAATAAAATGTTGACCAGAAGGCAGCACACTGCAATGGCAGCCTGCCCAAGACTTCACACATTGTAGCAAGTAGCTGCTCAGATATGAACCCATTTGGTCAAATATTGACATACTGTTAAATGTGTGCTGCCAATAGTTAATGCTAACAAAATGTGTGTGTTGCCAGTAGTTTGCACAATGTTATTTCCACCAATAACTTAAACAAGCAGCAGGCATTGTGCCCCACATTTGTCAAGTTCATTATCCTGTCTTCAGACTTCAGCACAAAGCTGAGATGAGAAGTCTGCATGTGGGTGTGTGTGTGTGGGGGGGATGTCCACCAACATCATGTCAACAGTACCACCTGCACACTTTTTACAAACGTAACCAGATTGACACTTGTTCACCCTTTTATCGGTAGAATTCACTCGTAAAGAACTTGGCAACTCTGATTGCCACAGCATGATGCCTGAGTCCTTTCTCTACTTTCTTGGTGTCTTTTACATAACAGTCATAGCCTTTTGCATTTTAATCTCTCACACCTTGAAATTCCCTGCAAGCCCATGCCAGAAATGTCACAATGAACTACTTCAAACACACAGCACAGATGCATTGCTCTGAGAGCGTTTGCTGCAAGTCCTTTGGATCTTCTGCTTGGTAAGGAAGTCTCAGAGTCCTCGGCTGCAGTCTGATCAGTGGTGCAGGTGCTGCAGGTGAGCTATCCTGCTGCACCAGAATTTCTTCCTGCTTTATCTTGTCCACTTACATGGCAGTTCATTCTTAGAAAGACACACATGGATTGTGAGGTTGCATGCCTTCATCTCCTGCCTTCCCTTCCCTTTTATTACTGTCCCAAATTGTATGTTTCAGTGTTTATCTCATGGAATAGCAAACTGCCATTGCAGCAAATCCAAAAAGAGCAATCTTTTCAGCTCGAATCGGAAAAGAATGACTCATGAAAAAAGAATAAAAACAATATTTATGGGGGTAGATAAGCCCCATACACCTCCATACCACTGCTAATTATATATATAATAGCTCTGAGATTGCACAACAGAGGGGTAAGGGCAAATTCCCAGACCCCATTGCTCCACAATCTTGCACAGAAAGCAGACAAAAGTCTGAAAAACAAGAATGTGTATGTGTGTGTGTGTGTGTGTGTGTATATATATATATATATATATATATATATATATATATATATACATATATGGATCTATTTAAATTGATCAAATATCATTTATGTTGATGCACATAATGTTGAAAAAAATTGATTGACATTATGCACATCGACCACTACTACTCATGCACTGAGAATTAATCTCAGCACATGCAAAACTTAAAAAAAAAACACAAAGAAAGCATTGCTTTTTGCAGAGTGGACAAGCCCAGGTTTCACCTGCTATGGATAAAGTCATGTTCAGTAAGAGCTGGTTCATATTCTTTGTGAGTGTGTGTGTCTGTGTGTGTGTGTGTGTGTGTGTGTGTGTGTGTGTGTGTGTGTGTGTGTGTGTGTGTGTGTGTGTGTGTGTCTACATATAGATAGATAGATAGATAGATAGATAGATAGATAGATAGATAGATAGATAGATAGATAGCAAATATTTTTGTCTTACTATGCATTGGAGATGTGGCTTAATTATCTGCATATGCTAATGATGTGCTCTAATTTGCATCCTGCTGCATCCCATGCTGACTATTACCTGTATTTCTCTAGTGACCTGTAACATAGTTTGTACGATGGCTGTGGCTGAAAAAAGCCTGCTGGATTAGGCCAACAACCCACTTAACAACAGAATATGTTTAAGTACATCTTCCCTTATTCTGGTACTGAGTTAATGCATGTTATGCTTAATGAGACCAGAACCGATGCAAGTTTTCACCTGGTCAGAATTATAAGCGTGGTAATGAATTGGTAGTTAGAATGTGATACATTGTATCTGGTGTTTGAGTTGGAGCTGACACTTTGTAGCCAGTGCTTCACCATCAGCAGCACACATACCCAGTATTTCCTCAGGGCCATGCACAGCCTGGAATGTTCTGAACCCGTTCTTCTCCCAGTGTATTTCCCATTTGTAAGCAACTAGTATATAATCAATATGTCACCAGAGACTGACACAGTGTAACCATTATTTGGTTTTGAGCACCTACTATCCACCTCGTTGCTAACCCTATACCTGATCCTGCCTTCTAACCCCAAGCCTACACATTACCTCTTGGAACCCTTCCTTAACAGTACCACTAATCAGACAAAGCATGTCAGGTGTGAAAGCCCTTTTTTTTCCTTATTTTGGTATTTAACTGAACAACACAGAAGACTGCTTGTCTTCTTTTGTGCTCAGTTCTGTGTGGGGTTTTGGTGGTTTGTGTTTGTTTTAGTGTGGTTTAGGTTCAGGGATTTCATTTTTCAGGCACAGAGGTTTTGGTTAAAATGTTTTTGTTTTATGCTTTTTGGGAACTTGTGCATCAAAATCATAGAATGCACTTGTATATACATATATGTGGATGTAGTGAACTCAATCTAAACTTCAGCAGTTCGATGTAAAAAATTGTCAAAACCGCTGACAACACACCGTACATGCTCTTGAAAATAATTGTAAAGCACATGCCTTAAACCAGTGTGCATTTAATCCCTGGAGAAGAGAAGGGAGACACCAGCATCTTTTGCTTCACCATAGAGAGCCACACTCTTCTGCATATACTTAATAGCCAAGTAAGTGATGAAACCAACAACTTCCTTATTTGTTCATTTATCTCTCTGTACCAAAATGACATATCTTCTCCATGTTTTTACTACTCTCCCACTTCTTGCAAAGTAGCTTACCATATTGCTATTGCAATGATTTAGGGAAGGGCCCTTCCATCCAGAGTTAGAAGAAAAGCAGTCCCCAACAGATGTGGAATTGTTAGAACATGTACTTTACCTGATTCTAGACAAGCAAATAAGTTGTGATGTGAAGATCTATTAGCAGGCACAGTGGTAGGAAGAGTTTACCCCAGCAAAACTTCAAATTGTTACAGGGGTTACCCAACAGTGAAGCATATTTGCATAGCAGGTAATGGGTATTACATTCATAAGTACACGTTTAGTGTCATACAGAGTGAAAATAGTCTCTGAAGTACAATTTATACAAAGCATCCTGTGACTCAGGTATCAAACAGAGACTCAGATAAGACAGTCTGTGTCTCATAGTTACCTTCCCAATAGAATGACTGTTAATATATTAGTTTCCTTTACCCATTTCTGTTCATTGCTTTAGCCTCCATTCCCTGTAGTGCTGTAAACAGTGAGTTTTTATGGGAAGCTGATGTACTTTGTGATGGAATGTGGCAAAAAACACTTCTTTTCATGTGTTTGGGTGATTTAAAATGCCCCAGTGATACAAAGTCTGATTTCAAACCCTGTTGCTTCACAACCCTCTCAGCACTAATATTGATTCAGTTTACAGAGCACTGGAAATGAAGTTCTATTGATCAGAAATCAGGAGAGAAAGCGAGGGCAGAAGAGAAGGAGTGCGGGAGAAACACTGCAGTGAAGTCATTAAGAGATTCAAGACCATAATTAAAAGCAATTTCTAGCTTCTGTTGCTAATGAAATTTCACCCTCGGATGCCTCAGTGGGGAAGCTCAGCCCAGTTTGTCTCCATGACAGTAACGAGATAACATTCCGAATGTTAATGAAACCACACTTTATCTCCAGCGGTGTCAAAGAGAGAAGGAAAATTGAATTAATAGGAATGGGATCCTTCTCCTTAGAGAGTAACATCAAATTCAAACGTCTCCTTTTCTTCTTTTTTTTTTTTTTTTTTGAATGGATAATGTTATCACAACTCCAGAATGGGAAAATTCGGGGACCCCAGGCTGTGTTCTGCATGTTACTCCCATGGTATATAATTTAAAATGCTAACTCAAATAGTGCACCCCGGCAATCATGCCATTAACTATAGCATGCAGAATAAAATTGCTTTTCTAATTCACTTTCATTGCACCCCCCCCCATATGACCCTGGCCCTTTCTTTACCCAGACTACTGACACTAAGGGAGTCTGCACTGTCAGATGCCAATACTGCAAACAGGATCAGGTGAAATGTCAAACAGTTACTCTGAAACAACAGGGAGCATCATTCTAATAAAATGTTTCACAAGAAGAGCTGAAGATGTTTCTTCTGGGCTTAAAATGAGACTTGTAAAAGAGAACAAAGTTCATAATGCAATCAGTATTTTTTAAGTTTACCTCAAGAATTATGCTAGGTGAAATAAATCATTTAATACCTTCCTGTAAAAGTGTAATCCATACAGCAGCTACCAGTAGACTTCATTGTGCTTAAACTGATAGTTCTTTTGTTTACATAGTTTGCAATACAAGGATTGTTTGTGTTCATGGTTTACAGTTAGTTCTGCTTTAGAAGCATGGTTACAGTCAGGTTTAACAATGCAAGAGGAAGTATAGCAGTCATTCATTTATTTACTATTTATTTATTTTACATTTATTGACTAGGATAGTCTGACCAGGTATGAGATCCCCTTTTCAACGGAGGCCCAGGGTCAGCTGGTGTATCATACTTCTGTCTGTATAATCCTCTTATGGTTCAGAGTTCACTGCTTTACTGCACTGTCTGAATTAATCTCCAGGATTCCACACCCAAATGTTTTCCTAAAAGGAGGATTCCTGTATGGGAAAACAAGTATTGTATGTAAATTGTGACCATCTCCTGGAGCCATAGACCCCGCATGTTAAGCATTCTTTCAGAAATATGAAATATAAACTGCTCTGTATGTTACTCTGATTAGAAGTCGTAGTAAATGTTTCTGGACAAAGTAAGTTATTGCCAAGCATGTTCAATAACAGGAGTGTATTCTGATGTTTCTCTTTTTACATTTGTTTCATTCTCCCTTCCACCATCACTTTCTTTTTCTTTATGTGTCTCCTCCAACACTCTTTTAGCCTTTATTTTAGTCAAGTTTTATATCTCTGTACATTTATACAATTTTGCTAATTTATACTGTCAGTGACGAATTACTCAGAAGACTATCATCTACCAGTTAGCACAGAGGATTAAGGCTATGACCTGTTAACATGCTGCTTCCTGAGGTAGTCCTGTTATCAAGCTGCTTCATCTAGTCCAGGGTTTGATTCCCTCAGCTTCTATTTGCCTTCTGTTTAACTTTTAGCAAGTCATTTAACCAGAAAAAGCTCTGGTGCAGTTGGGAAATTGGGCTAGGCTCCACAATGATTTTGTGGGCCACATGCCTAGCAAATACCTATGAAAATATCAGATTTACCCCTAAAGCCCATGAAACTGAGATGCGTACCTCTCAAGTGTACCTCATCATGAGGAGCATTCCTCGTTTTGGACCTTAAAAAGATCATGTTCCTCGAAGTTCCACATTGGAAACCTCTGTCAAACACTCAGTGTTAAGAATTCTTTACACTGATATCCATGGTAAATAGTACTGAATCATTAATTCATCAAAAGAACTTTTTATAAGTATAAAGTAGCACATTTTAACCATACTGTGGGCTTCCTAGTTAAAGTTACTAGTAAGGTGTTAATAGGTGTTCCACATTTTGCACATTTGTTCCACATTGTGAGAGGTAGTGTACCTAATTTTGGAGATGGAAGGTTGAGAGTTTATGCTTAGATGATTCTGGAGACTAATTACACACTAATCATTTTTGGGTGGTACAGATCACCCACCATATTTATTGAACAAAAATTGATGGTGATACCGGGAAAACATAAACCTAAAACCGAGACAGAAATGCAGCTATCCTTTCAGTCAACCTCAGTATAAAAAATAATTGCAGAGTGTAAATCTCTGATTTTAATTCCCTGTTTAAAGCAAGAACAGTGGACGGATCTAAGTTTCTATGTCTTATCGATGTATCCATCATAATTGTAACAAAAGGTAGTGCAGTGTGCCTTTCAAAAAGATGGTTTTGAAACCCAGGAAAAAACATCTTAATATTAGTATTCTGAACAGATCTCTGCAGCGCAATATCCTTCTGCTGGAAAAGAAATGTACATGTCACCTGCCAGATGTTCCACATACTGCAAATCGTAATTGCACACAAAAGTACTAAAGTCCTATTTCTTGAACTAGTCTGTAAAGTGTAAAAACAGATTGTCCTACATACGGCCGTGTTTGGCCCTTTCCAAGTGTTTGATGAAAACAAACAAGTTTTCAGCAAAAGATTCATATAAAGTAGGTGTTGCACTCCGTACTTGTTGAAAAAAAATGTTTGCATCTAGTACAACTCCTTGTTTTTTTCTGTCTCTTTTCACTTGAAGCTTTTTGCATATGTGTGCATGTGTGTGTGTGTGTGTGTGTGTGTGTGTGTGTGTGTGTGTGTGTGTGTGTGTGTGTGAGAGAGAGATTGTGAGTGTATTTAAACATATCATGACCAACATTTTGGCTAAATAATATTTATTATGTGGTACTTTGCTTGCCATAAGAAACTCCACACATTTCTCATGAAAGAAGTTTGAAATTATAAGTTCCATTAAGAAAATTATGCAGTACATCTACAGCAGTAAATCAAACTGTTAACATGCCCTAATTTCATCATAGAAAAGCTACGTTCATAGGTAACTTAATAGGTTTATTATTTTATTTTACTCTATGTATTTATATTAACATCAGTGGTCTGGGCCTCAAACAATGTCCTAGTTAGTATGAATACCACTTCATCTCCCACAAAAATTGGCTACAAGCCCAGTAAGACTAATATGGTTAGAAAAAGCAAACAAATAAACCAGTACTTTGTTGTGTAACACACTAGCAATTCAGTGTGAGAGCAAGTGATATATAAGAACCCAACAGCACAAGTACAAACAGTGTCCAGATTTACAGAGGGGTTTTCAGTAGGACTAAGTGCGCATCAGCTCTGAGCCCACTCCAGTTCATACTGGTGATGGACTACATAAAAAAACATGCCAGACAGGGCAGCTGCTGCAGACTTACCCTGAAAGGAGGAGGAATTCATGAAAAGTGCCTGCTGAATTCTGGGGGATTAATGGAAAAGAAGAAGATGACACAGAGCAGAAACCCATAGATTTAAAGCTTTCAGAAGTTGCTTAAAGGAATTACTCTGGTTTTCCAGAGATACTCAAGGACCACATCTACTTGTGATGTCTGTCACTCTTTAATTTTTCCAAGTGTTTTCGGTTTCTAATACCATGACAAGAATGGACCCCATTCCTAAGTCAAAGTATGATTAAAATTCAAGAAATTAGTATTGTTTCAATATTTGGTGTTAACCAGAAGTGCCATTCGCAGCACCTGCAGTGTGCCCAGTAATGATTCCTAATTCACTTCATATGGAGTTACATGTATTAGTAACATATCTAACTGCAATTTTAAATTATTTTTTATAAGACCAGTTGCTCCTACTAGTATTGGAACTCTCTGGGTATCCTTGTTCCACATTGCCCTTGTTTCTGCCTGCAAATCCTGGCATTTTATGATTTTGTGTGTCTCTGTACATAAGACACTGTAGTCACTGGGTGTAGCAATTTCAATGATCGATGCTACTTTTGTCTTCTTTTCATGGACCACTATATCTGGTTTTTTCACATCTATATTTTGAACTGTTGGTAATGGGTGAACCCATATGATATAAACTTCATCATTTTTATAATGCATAAAGCTTCATGTTTCCAGTGTTTTCAGCTACTTCAATATTATAATGTTTGCACAATCCCCAGTGTAACAGTCTTGCCACATTATTATGCCTTTCAGTATACAGTCTTTCTGCTCTTAGTATATCAGAGCCAGCAACAAGATGTGCAACTGTTTCCAATTTTGGTTTACAAAACCTACATTTGTGAGTTTCTCCCACATGTTCAGTGGGCTTTGTAAACCAGTGCATAAGTAGTCCACTGTCTTGGGTCACCAATATTAACATTTTATCTTTTGGTTTAAATGGACTTCTCCTTAACCATTCCTGCATTCGATCCTGATCAACATGAGGTTGTTCCAAGAATTTTCTACACTTGCAACTATATTTATGCATTTTCTGCACTTCTTGCCTTCTCATCTGATCCTTCGCCTTATATTCTTTCTTTTGTTTTTTTGGCACATTCAGTTGCTGCCTGATTTTTATCTAATTCTGGTTTGATTTCCATTCCTGCTTAACATCAATATGCTTCTTCCAGACTAAGCAGGGAAGTCATCTTAGACTTATTCTCCTCATGTTTTATAACTTTCACTACATTTGGGTGATGCGAGGTCAACAGATACGTATGCAATCCTGCAATTGCAGATCTATACATGTAATCAGCTTTGAGGTGGCCCATACCTCCTTCAGAACAGGGAATACATAGTCTTGGTATGCACTGATTTTTATAAATCATCTGATGAGCATGAATCAACCTTTTTATTTTTCTGTCCATCTTCCAACATCTTTTGGGGCCAATCAATCACTCCAAAATGGAAGTTAGGACAGGAAGAGCAAATTGGTTTATAGCTACGACTTTGTTCCTAGATGTCAGCACTGTTTTCAGTATTACTTTTTGTATTCCAATATTATCTTTCTGCTTGGATTTTATATATCTTCATTTAGGGTGCTTTGGTTTAGAGTTATGTGCACCTAGTAAAACATAGTATGAACCCTGTTAGCCAAAGCATTTACAAGGAGTAGCAGACATAATTTATACAATTCTGTTAAGACATGTAATTAAAAAAATAAATGCCTGTCCCCACCAATCCCCACCACCTTGATAAATTGGTTAAAATAACCGAGGAAAAAAATGCTACACTTAGAAAAGCAAAAGCAGAATAAAAACATAAATGAGAAAGTTTTAATTCTTGTTAGGGGCATCATGACTTTCATAACTAATGGGCCTAGCTTAAGCCAATAATGCTAAATTAACTAATGGGCCTAGCTTAAGCCAATGATGATAAACTAACTAATGGGTGTAGTTTAAGCCAATGATGATAAACTAATTAATGGGTCTAGTTTAAGCCAATGATGATAAACTAACTAATGGGCCTAGCTTAAGCCAATGATGATGAACTAACTAATGGGTCTAGTTTAAGCCAATGATGATAAACTAACTAATGGGCCTAGCTTAAGCCAATGATGATAAACTAACTAATGGGTCTACTTTAAGCCAATGATGATAAACTAACTAATGGGCCTAGCTTAAGCCAATGATGATAAACTAGCTAATGGCTCTAGCTTAAGTCAATGTTGATAAACTGTCCTGCACTGAAAAATCAATATGTAAATTAGACTAAGTAAAAGTAGTGATAAAAATTAAGTGCAGGACAGTTCTCCGGACATTTTTTCCATTTGATTTACTAACATAGGTATACATATATTTCTGCAGTGCAGGTAGTATTACATAAGAATCAGACTTTATACAGAAATATATAGCTATATAGATTTGCATGGATATATCTATCTATTTACATGTGTGTATGTAGGTCAGAAGGAGTTGCATTGTGTTTTTGTAGACTTAGAGATAGCATATGACAGGGTGCCTAGAGAGGAGTTGTGGTATTGTATGAGGAAGTCGGGAGTGTCAGAGAAGTATGTAAGAGTGGTACAGGATATGTAGAGGGTAGTGTGACAGCGGTGAGGTCTGCGGTGGGAGTGACGGATGCATTTAAGGTGGAGGTGGGATTACATCAAGGATCATCTCTGAGCCCTTTCTTATTTGCAATGGTGATAGACAGGTTGACAGACGAGATCAGACAGGAGTCCCCATGGACTATGATGTTTGCAGATGACATTGTGATCTGTAGTGACAGTAGGGAACAGGTGGAGGAGACCCTGGAGAGATGGAGATGTGCTCTAGAGAGAAGAGGAATGAAGGACAGCAGAACTAAGACAGAATTTATATGTGTGTGAATGAGAGGGAGGATAGAGGAATGGTGAGGATGCAAGGAGTAGAGGTGGTGAAGGTGGATGAGTTTAATTACTTGGGATCAATAGTTCAGAATAATGGTGAGTGTGGAAGAGAGGCGAAGACGAGTATACAGGCAGGATGGAGTGGGTGGAGAAGAGTGTCAGGAGTGATTTGTGACAGACGAGTACCAGTAAGAGTGAAAGGGAAGGTCTACAAGAGGGTAGTGAGACCAACTATGTTATATGGGTTGGAGACAGTGGCATTGACATAAAGGCAGGAGTTTGAGCTGGATGTGGCAGAGTTAAAGATATTAAGATTTGCACTGGGTGTGATGAGGGTGGACAGGATTAGGAATAAGTATATTAGAGGGTCAGCCCAGGTTGGAAGGTTTGGAGACAAAGAGAGAGGCAAGATTACGTTGGTTTGGACATGTGCTGAGGAGGGATACTGAGTATATTGGGAAAAAGATGCTAAGGATGATGCTACCAGGTAACAGGAAAAGAGGAAGGCCTAAGATAAGGTTTATGGATGTGGTGAGAGAGGACATGCAGGTGTTTGGTGTGACAGAGAAAGATGCAGAGGACAGGAAGAAATGGAAACAGATGATTCGCTATGGCGACCCCTAACGGGAACAGCCGAAAGAAGATGATGATATATATATATATATATATATATATATATATATATATATATATATATATATATATATATATATGGGTCTAGGACTGATGCTCAATGGTGTTTTTCAACGAAGGCTTAATGGCCAGGCATATTTACGAGAAAGTGCTTTTAACCGAAAAAGCATTTTTGCATATGTATGCCTGCAGCCAGAGGGAGTCGTGGGGGAATGACTGTTGTGGAGATCGGAATACGGTGCGGGTAAGGGAATTTTTTCCTTTTCCCCACTGCAGTGCGATCTCGGAGTGAGAATATTAAAGTAAGGGGGGTGGGGGGCACAGACCCCCCCCCCCCCGCATAAGCACCTTTTTGTTGTTTTTCCTTTTTTTTTTTTTTTTGATGCACTTTAACGAGATTGTTTTTTTTGGTAAAACCACTTTTGTTAAAGTGCGTTCAGTAATTTTGGATTCGGACTGTTGAACTTACGTTCAACAGTCCTAGATCCATATATATATATATATATATATATATATATATATATATATATATATATATATATATATATATGTGTGTGTGTGTGTATGTATGTATGTATGTGTGTGTGTGTAAATATATATATATATATATATATATATATATATATATATATATATGTGTGTGTGTGTGTGTGTGTGTGTGTGTATGTGAAAAATTGCTTGTACCCCCATGAACACACATAAAATAATGGAAAAAAATTAACATGAAGTGAAAATATATGGTTAGTATACAAACTGGAAGAACAACAACTACATGCGTATAGTGTGCATGTCTGTGTCTGTATGTGTAGAAATATATATATATATATATATATATATATATATATATATATATATATATGTGTGTGTGTGTATATATATATACATAGAGAGAGAGAGATAGCTATAGATATAGATATAAAACATAGACACAAACACACACACGAACACAAAATGAAGGAGATGAAGAAAATGTTGATGACAGTCCAAGGGGGGGTCAAAAAGATGCTGCTTGTGGAAATGCCCTTTTGGATTTATTTTCCTCTCTATTCAAGTACTTTTCCCACCCTTTATTTTCCACATATCCATAATACTAAGTGCCTAGCCAGCAAACCAGTGTTGCTATTTAGTACATTTTATCTATAAAACCACTCTTACAACTGAGACCTGTAACTGAGTGTGGCAAAATCAAAGCCATTGTATAGAGTCAAGCTGTATGCAGTTAGTTTACATGTTAAGCAGCACTGTTGTCAGATCATAGCACAATCTAAACTAGTCTAGTGTCAATGCCATAGACCAGCCAAGGAGACCTCTGTATCGCCCAGTCCATAATCTACAGTAGCCCAGCCAAATATAGGTCTGCACAACATGGATATGCAATTTCCAAATGTCTCCATAGCCAGCTTGGCAGATATGGGCATCCTGAGACTATTGTAATTGTCTTATGTCCAGAGACAACTATTTAATCTTTAAAGAAACAAACACAGTATGCAAGAGGTGCACATACAGAATTTCACTGGAGACAAACATCTTGTATACAAACAAAGGTTGTCAAGAGCACACACACTACATCCACCTCACATAGTGTCCACCACACACATAGACCAACTTATGCTGGGGCACTAAAAAGCAATCCTCCTAAACCTCACAGACCTCCTAAGTCTATAAATAGAAATGCCTATCCTTAGTGATCTCTAAAGTGTTCACCAAAGGCAACACCAAACACAGCATGTATGTCTACACCCAGTGGAGCCCCAAGAGCAAAGTCTATTAGGCAAGCAAACACATGACCCAGAACTTTTGCCATTATATGGCACACTGATACTCTGCTCACTAGACCTAAGAAAATGAAAGATAAAGGTTAGATGCCTTTCTGGAACCAGGGTCCACCAAGTTATGTGCGCACTCAAGTCACTACACCGCAGGTACCAGTGTGAGTCTGTTGTAGTCCATGTTGATGTTAAAGACCTGAGATATATGTCCCTGGACTATATGAAGAGATATACACTGTTGATCTCTCTAAATGCGTGTCACGGGCAGGTATGTTTCTTGCACTGAGCAGCATTATACCTTCACCAAGAATGATTCCACAGTACAAACAAAAGATGATTGACATCAATAATTGGTTTGGTTTTTGGTGTGTTTCCAGGGAGATTCAATATTTGTCAGCATGGGTTGGACATTGTTAACAAACCACATTGCTTTGCAAAGGATGGTCTGTTCCTGTCCCTCCTAGGCTTCCATATATTTGCTAAAAGTTTATCCACCCCCTTAGAGCCTTTTTTTTAGGTAATGCTGAATTGACAAACCTACTGACATAACAAAAATACCCAAAGAAACCTAAAAGTGTTACTACTCAATGTTAGGAGCCTAAACAAGAAACTCTACATTCTACAAACCTTCCTCACTCTGGAGAATATAGACATCTGTTTTGTTACCAAGACATGGTTTAAATCTGCAGATAATACTCCAGCAGTGCAAGGCTTCAGTGCCTTTCACACATTTAGACCATCAGTTGCATGGACAGAGATGAAAGGTGGAGGAGACTCAAGCTACATTAGCAACAAGTATAATGCGGGACTATGCCCTGGAGTTTATCCATGTGCAAATCACCACAAAGTTCCATACCATATTGTAGAAAATTACAGGTCACCCTCTATGTCCCTAGAATCCCATAGCTCATATCTAGACCTATTAGAGACACTCACTATTAAGCCAAATACCTTATTCATGGGAGACTTTAACTACTCATCTATAGACTGGGAAACATACACTGCCTCAAACCCTCAGGCACAACAATTCCTGGACTTTATTACCACACATACCCTTGACCAGATAGTGTGCACACCCTCCAGAAGTTTAAACATACTGGACTTGGTGCTCACCAATATGGAAATGTGCTGCATCCCCTTTCCCTGCAAGTGTCACATCCTCACTGGTGAGATCAGACCACAAATCTGTCTCCTTCAAAATAAAAATCAACTCTGTAACAGTTAAAAACTATTCTAGAGGAAACTACATTGTTTTAAGTGATAGTCTGTGCCCTTCCTAACCCCAAATTCACAACAACCTGTGTGGAATTGTTAACAAAAAGACTGTGTAACTATGTAAATGGCTGTATAGAGACTACTGCTCCAACTAGAAGAAAGCTCAAAACAAGACAAGTCTGTAGTGGTATACGCAAAACCCTCTACTCTTGTAATTTTGATTGTTCCATCTCCCTGGTAGAATAAATGAAGCCTAGTGTTCTGTGGTTTTGGGTATGTCATCTTCCAAGCAGTACACATAAAACCTAGTATTCTGTGGTCTTTGTTGGGGCATATCCCCCAAAAAAGGCATGAAACCTTTCCATTCTTTCCATTTTAGGTAAAATGCCAGAAAACAATGTTATATACACATGTAACGGAATATATTCAACATACCATGCATGTTCCACAAATCAGCATGACTTTTGGCAAAGGAGAAGTACCATTCAACTCTTTGAACTCAAATTGATGATATTCTAATAAATACACAGAAAGGCCATCTGACAGGTGCAGACTTCGTTGAACTTACAAAGGCTTTTGATATCAATGACTTGTCCCTAATCCTGGACATGCTCTTTCACATCACATGTAATTCCATGGTTTAAGGACCTCCTTCTTTTAAACACATTCTTCAAATAAAAATAAGAGCCTATGTCTCCAGAAAAGCCCTCCTTCATACTGGGTGTGAAGATTGGGTGAAGATAGATGAAGGCTGCTAGCCTAGCCAGATAGAATTTTGGAGATACTTCTGTCATCTGTAAATATTAATGTAAACCATGGGCTTGTTGTCTTAAATGGCAAAAATAGTGTTCCATGTGGAACTGAAAAAAAATGTAACAACAGTGCACTCTACTGACCAAGTAAAGCATGTTGTGACCCTTTGATGTTACGACTCTGAGCCAGTGAGTCTAGAGTGGGGCATCCTGCCTGTTGTTTTAAGGCCAGAGTTAATGGCCAGAATTTGCATGCATAAATGTCCTTTATTGCTATGGTTTCTGCCCAGAGATGAAGAAAGTAAATGTAGTTTCTGTTAGCCTGGGAACCCCGGGAAGTGTGAAGAATGATGTAATATAACCCAGGGAAGTGTGAAGAATGATGTAATGTGAACCAGGAATGTGATTTTAAAAACAGAGGGAATCAGAGAACATTAAGCATTTTTGTCTTGACCATCCAACTCATCAGCACTGTCTTACTCTATATGTAAGTTTATCTTAGACTTGTGTGTTCTCTTAGAAATAGCTAGAAACAACAAAGATTAGACTGTGTTTTTCTGTGATGTCAGAACTGTACTACTAAATTATTTTAAGTATTTCTCTGTGATCTCTGCATTCTTGACTAGCACTGTGTAGTAAAAGTATTGTCTTGTGTTTTGCCTATTTGTTATTAAATATTTTTAAACCCTTTCAACTGTTGCTGTTTTTGTAGAGATAATTTAAGCTCTTTAGAGTACTTGCATGCCTTTGGTAAAATTGTACAAAGCCACTTCAATAGCTTTAGCCCTGGGCTAAACTACCAATTGAATAATAATAATATTGCACAGTAATAATTGGACACCCTTTTAAGGGCCTTTGAGTAGCTGATAAATATTAGTGGCTGGTGGCAGCTGGTACTACTGTATAGTCAGGGAAAAAGGGGCACAGCTGGAGAACCTGTGCCAGCCTTCCCCAGGAGTGTCTGTGTGGTTGTATAAGCACTTCTCAAAGTGTGTGTGTGTGTGTGTGTGTGTGTGTGTGTGTGTGTGTGTGTGTGTGTGTGTGTGTGTGTGTGTGTGTGTGTCAGCTACTTGGGCAGGGACATGAAGCACTGGTTGGACAGAGAGGGTGCTGGAGGTTTTAGCTTGCCCACTAGGCTGAGATCTGGACCTTATAGCTGTGCCACTGGGGAGTCTTATTGGGGACCTGGAGAGTAAGGCAGCGACCAGCCCCGGACTGACTGACTGTGATCTCTGTGTGCTCTTAAGGGAAATTGCACTTAACTGTGTATATTTGTTATCCTTTCCTCCTATATGAGACGCCCCTCAATGGTGTTAGTGGTGAGGATTGAGGCTCCGATTCCTGGGCCAGGGCACGGGCGTCACACCGGTGTCACATGGAGGTCTATCTTTAGCCTTCTTATTTTCTCCATCAATATCAACAAACTGTCATTTAACCTGTCTTACCTTGCATTGGTCCTATATGTAGATGACATGGTCATCTACAGGTCCAGACCCAACCTCTTGCACATTTAATTAGATCTACTAGCAGACCTTCACTCCCTGTAAATCTGGTGCATAAGCTCCTCCAAAACCAAAACCATTCTGTTTGCTATCACTAGTTTAAAAAGTACCTGTTTAAGTGGTACACTAATGGAATTTTCTAATCATCTATACTTCTCTCTCCCTCCAAGCTATCATCAACATACTTCAATGTTTTAGGGATTATTACTTACTCCTACATGGATATTGCCCACAGCATAATTCATTGGTATAGGAGGAGGTACTTTTTTAAACTTTATTTGGCATTACTGACTTTGTATTAACTGCATTTGCGCTATTGGTTATCTTTTATAATTATTTTTTTGTATAATCTCTGTTTTCACATTGTAGTTTGCTATCTGCTTCTTAGCTGAATGTTTTAATTATATAATCTATGTTTTTGTAATGTATGCTATTCTGTGCTTGTAGTCTGTATGATTTAATTATGAACTAATTCAGCTGGGCTGTGCCTGAAAATCATCAGTTTTGATAAGTCCACTACATTAGTAAACAAGCAAGTATAGATAGAAACATAGATAAAATAATCAGGTAAATAAATCCTGCATTCTGTGGCTCTGGATGTACCATCCCCCTGGCAGTATTCATGAAACAGTGTTGCATAGCTTTGGCTGTGGCATCTCCCATGTAAAATGCATGAAGACTGGTTTTGAAAGGTCTGCATTATTCATGCACTATGCTGATCCAGGCAACCTTTGACACCTTCCCAAAGGTTTAACCATACTAATAAACTCAGTGTACATGGCAACCCCTTTTGATAGCCATGTGCTGACAAGCTTTGTGAGTGCTAAAAAGTTGTGAACATGATAGCAGAATGTATTGAAGAAAAGGACAGTGTGTATTTTTGACAAACTAAATGCATTTTCTAGCATGGCGAATGGTAAAGACAGACCTATTCTAAATCAGGCTGTGTTTATTGTGATAAATTGAGTTGCATTTAGTTATAGTCACGTTACCATTTCTGTCAGATCAGCACAGCAAACTTTGCTTTTCATGGCAGTTGGCAGGCCTTCATGAGACTAAAATACCTCATTTCTTGTAAGAATGGAGAAAAAAGCAACCTCTGCATCTCTCCATCATACTACTTCTGCATTAAATAAGCCAAAAGAAAGCTAAACAACCTTAACCACAAAAATACATCGTTTACCAGTGACTTGCACTGTCTTGAAACAAATGCAGTTTTCATAAAAGACAAATGTAGATTCTGACATAGCTCTATGAACTGTATTCCAGTTACCTCACTAAAAGATTTAGACCTAAAGGATTCAGTGTATAGTGTTGCTGTAATTCCTTCAACTTTCACAAGTCCTCACCATTTCTTGATTTCCATTTTCCTACATGTATCTAGTGGGCTGATCTGCTTAAAAATACTGTTTGGAAATTATAGTCCCTCAGATAATTATGTATAGCATGGGCCAGTGCCTGTCCAAAGGCAAAACAAAATTGCAGTTGTAGTGATTTCTATGCTGGAATCTTAAACAGCTATCCCTAAAACCAAAGTAGTAATCAAGCAACATATTAGATGTCAATTTTATCAAAGGCAGTTTTGCTGCTAGGTTTGTGCCCAGAGTTTTTCACTTAGTAATTAAAATGAATCTTCCTCTATTTTAAAGTGAAAAGAACAATGTGCAATATTCCCCTGATTTTTCCTTAGTATGGGGCGGGGGGATTCAGAAGAAAAAAATATTTTTTTGCATTACCAGCCTTCAACACAGCTTGGGCCAGTGTGTGTGTGTGTGTGTGTGTGTGTGTGTGTGTGTGTGTGTGTGTGTGTGTATTTGTGTGTGTGTGTGTGTGTGTGTGTGTGTGTGTGTGTGTGTGTGTGTGTGTGTGCGAAGTTTGTGTGCTGTGTGTGTGTGTGTGTGTGTGTGTGTGTGTGCGCCCGCATTTGCTTGGTTGTCCTGAGCCTGACCTTTTGACGGGGTTTTCATTCTCCTGCTTTTTTCTCTGCCTCTAATGGACACAGCAGGAGGTACTTACTTTGCATCTCCTTGTTTATGTTTTTCATTCCTCATCTTTGATCTCTTCAAATGAAACTGGATCAGTTCATTTATTCAGCTGACAAACGGAGGGCTGCGATTTTCACTCTCATCACTGTTTCATGACTGTTTTTTTTTTCTGAGAGGACATTTTGTAAAATAATTGAATTATTATGATCAGCTGTGCTGTCAGGCTCACTTCAGTAGGAAAGAATTTAACACAAACCAAAATGTAGAAACCAGTCTCCTATGGACTCTACCAAAACATGAATTGCAGACCAAATATAATAAATGAAACACGTATGTTTTTTATTATATTTGGTCTACAGTTCATGTTTTGGTAGAGTCCATAGGAGACTGATTTCTACATTTAGGAAAGAATTTAACACTTCCTCCTTCCTACTGCACTGAGACATTGACATACAACATTTAAACATCATTTAACTGTTGTATCAGTTAAAAACCCAGAAGTTCAAAGAAACATGATCACAGAGTATGTTACTGAATGCAGCTCGGTTCAAACTCAGTCCTCCAGCTCTGCATCTTAATACTTTAAAAGTTGTTTTATAACTGCAGTCACTTTCCCAAGTAGCCCCTTTTTCTCAGTATCCTGAGATAAAGAATTATGTTTCCATATCAAGAGGCATTTCTGAGATTGAAAGGGCTTAATATTGAAGTATCTATCTAATATGAGGCAAATACAAGCAACAGCTAAGCTCTCTGTTGTAAGGATAGGGTACTTTCGGCTGTTGGCCAGTATTGGCCAAGTATAAACATTTGAAAATCTTAGCTAAGATATTAGTTTGCATAAGAAGGGCATGCCTCACACCCAGCCCTGTGGCAGAGAG
The DNA here is from genome assembly GCF_019279795.1 of Protopterus annectens. Classification (NCBI taxonomy): domain Eukaryota; kingdom Metazoa; phylum Chordata; order Ceratodontiformes; family Protopteridae; genus Protopterus; species Protopterus annectens. The sequence goes on along the minus strand of NC_056751.1, from coordinate 712,648,029 downwards.
TGATGAAGGCCTGACTCTGCCATAGATGACCCAGGTTCAACTAGCGAGGGAATGGGTGGAGAGGATGAGAGTGTGTAGCTAATGCCAGCTCACCCCTCCTGGATGAGGGTGGAGTTTGACACATTGCATTGATGACACTTGCAGATCTGTCCCCCCCCCCCAGCAATGAATCTAGCAAGCCTCCACTGTAGTGGTATGCTGCTTACTTAAACACAGTACCGTATAGCCATTATAGTTAAGGAATGAGCTCAAAGCCAGATAGTTTCCTTAGAATTTATTTATTCATCTATCTATCCATCTATACAACTATCTGTCTGTCTCTCTGTTTCTAACAAATCTGCATGGTACAATGATTAAACCATTTAATGAATGCACTTTAATGATTTTTTAAGGTTTAACTTTTTTAAATGCATCACTCATAATATGCAACACCTTATTTCCTGATGCATATGTGCGTGTGTATTTAGATAATAAATGTTTTATTCACTTTTTTAGTTTAGGACAAAAGATAATCTGTTAAGTGTTCTAATTGCTGCTAATTTACATTCCTTTGTTGACAAGATATGGGTTAGCACTGGATTAATTTAAGCATGATAATTTGTTTGAGCTTTATGAACCTTGAAAGCCAGTAGGGCAAATGCGCAAGTTTGTATCTGAGATTTAACAATGAGTTGCACTGTTATCTTTTCAATCTTTTGTGTATTTTTAAATGTATAAATTGTCGGTTGTTTTCTATTATTTTATTTTCATGCTTATATCATTTTTTTGTGGTTTGACTGTTCATTTTGTAATCATAATTTATATTCTCTTTGCTAAATGTCATGATATGGCATTTACTGAAATTACCGTTGAGGACTTTGCTGCTGTATTGTGTACCATTTGTAGATACCAGGCTTCATTCATTGAAATAAATATGGTACCTTATTTGCAATCATTAGCTTGTTTGGCTATCCATTGTACATGCCCCACTCTTATATCTGAGAGGAATGATAGCAGTGCACAGCCCTCTGAGAGATCACTGGTAACGCCTGTTGGGGTGGACTGATAACCTCCTACCATGACTTGTTGTAACCTGTTATGTAAAGAGTGTTTTTACTTACTGAATTACCTAAGGATTGATATAGAATGCTTTTAATTTGTCAATTATTCTGTTTTGTGAAATAGTTTAAAAAGTCTTATCAAAGGCAAGGAAAGCAGTATGCACTATCAGACTTTCATGTAGTGCTGTTACCTCCTCTTCAAAGAATGCAGCAAGATTCAAAGGGTAAGATCTCCCTTTAACAATGTCTTACTGTTCCATATCTAATGGAAGTAGATCCCCTCATTCTGTTCGTGATTTTACGTAGCATAGTGGTGAGGCTGATGGATTTAATATTGTTCAGGTCTGATGTGACCCCATCCCCCATTGAGAACTGCTACCACTACAGCCAATTGCAATACACCAAGGGATATGTTTGTTGACATGCTAATATTTTGTTTATCATGACTAACAGGGATTTAGTTAGCTTTTATTGCTTCTGTGTTAAGAAATTATCAGATAGGTTTTCGGTTCCCATGGAGCTTGAGTTTTTATTTATGGCAGCAGTCTCCAAGTCTGTAGTCATAGAAGGGATGTCTCACCTTGTATCTAATAGTATTCTAAGATATTTACTGCAAACTCTACACACAATTATTGTGCAAGTATGAGCTGGGCTATTCATAGTCACATTGTGCAGTCTTGTAAGGAAGGGGTCTGCGCTCTTTGTTATTAAGTACTTTTACCTGTGGCAAGATTCAGATAGACTTGGAATTCAACCCTTTGTATGTCACCTGATACACACAGAGCATGTGTGGCAGTTATGTATGGTGCATAGGGAGAGCTGTGTATGGATATCAGTGGAGTGTTATATTTCAGTGTGGTTTATCCAGGTGTGGCAGTTATGCATGGTGCATAGGGAGAGCTGTGTATGGATATCAGTGGAGTGTTATATTTCACTGTAGTTTACCCATGCCAACCTGGATATGAAAAAAAAGCACATTGTTGACCAGATTGAGACGCTCTTGATTTTCCTTTTTTGTATTAGGCTAAGTGCCCTTTATGGGCCATTTTAAGCTTAGCCAATTTCCCCATGTGAGAATCAAACCCTGGCCCTTGCATTTGTAAGGTAAACACCTTAACAATTATGCCAAACTTCTTTCTTTCTTTCAGTGTCAGCCTTCTTACTGTTTGTACCTATTAAATGCTACATTTTTAACTATAGGAGTAGAAACTGCATCCCCAGCAACCCAGAAGTAATGAGCACTGCAAGCGTGTACCGCAGGGATTCTGCAATACCTTTCAAGTTCAGTTCTTTTACGGGTTATGGAACCAAAAGACAGAAATTGTAGACAAAATTGGTGATTGTACGGTGATTTCTGCTAGTTGACTAATGTGAAGGTATGCAGACTACTTGATCGACGTGCTTTGATGTGACTACAACATAAGAGAATGACTGTGACATGTAATTATAGAGAACAGGTTCAGGACCCTCTGCATTTTGTTGCCTTTTCATCCTGTGCTCCATTATGACTTATGATGAGCGTGATCACTGATGGTAAGGCAGGGTGGATGTTTGTGCAACCTTACATTCCCTCTGCTACTTCACTACATACATTGCCATGGGTGATTCATACACTTTTCGGCCTCCCTGATATTTTGCATGTTATTAGAATGATGAGATCCAGTGCTGGGTGCAAGTCCGTTGGTGGGAGATAGTGGATATCAAAGTTCTAGAAGCAGGATGGGGAGTCGTTGTCCTACAGCCTGTGTGCACACTAGGTAGTTATGTAATGTTTTTGCACACCCTTTATATAATGCACTGCCCCATGCAGTTTTCTGATATTTTAAGTGAATGTAATTACTCATATTATGCTGAACATAGCAGTGTTTAGAAAACACTTGGTCCTAGGATGACTTGGAAGGTGCGATAGATGCATATGTTTCATCATCATAAATTTCAGGCTCCTATATGCACTTCTCTTCATAACTAACACTTTTGTGAATCATGTTCATTGCTGCTTGCTATTATTTGCATATCACTGCACACTTGGAGTGTTCCAGGCATGCGGTACAGTATACCTGCATTCCAGGGGGCCTAATTCCATTTTATTTATTTATTAATTAATTTGCTCTTATTTACTGGGAAAGTTTGACTGGGTAATTTTACCAACTTTCAATGAAGGTCTAAAGAGAAAAGCTCCAGCAATAAATATTATATAGTACATATTCAAGTTGCATTGTACATAAAGTTAATTTCAAGGTTACTTGTGTACAATATCATATGTGTGTGGGTTTTGCTGTATTATTGAGTAACATATTTATAAATTGTGTTGATAATCTATAGCCACGACTGGATGATCGATCACTTTAGTGTTTATTGATAGCCTGTCACATTTTCAATTTCTACTTCAATTTTCAAATTTAATTAAATAATACCATTTTATTGCTATCAGTCTTTAAAATCAAACTGAATTCATAGTTAGACCAGGACCATTTTATAAAGAAATAAATAATTTTTATAACTTTATTTAGTTTAAATGTGATTTTTTTGTATACTTCGTTAGTTTTTTGATTCCACCAATTTTTTTGTAACTTATTTGTAACTTAATAGTATGTATTCATGAATGCAGTAATTAATAAAAACACACTATTTGTTGACTTTACAATGATGTGGTAGGTTTCTCAGGGATTGCTATACTAAAATAGGCTGTGGTCTGACTGTGGTATTTAATTATTTTAGTGGCCCCACTGGGACATTTCTGACACATTTTCTGGGGTGACCCACATTTTGCCAGAAAACATGATATAAACAATAAACATGTGATATATATTTCAACAGTAAGACAGACTTGCAGTAATCCAAAAGATCTGTATACTAAGTTTGGTAAAGAGTTTTTTTAATTCACATTACATGCTGCAGTGATTGCAGCAGGATGAATATATTTGCAGATTAAGGTGGTGCTGACTTTATTAATGCATAAATATTGATTTTTTTATTTTTAGTGTTGACCCAAAAGTACTATATGGCTAATTTACTTTGTGAGAGTCACAACTGGTAGTTTGTTCGTGGAAGGTAAAGGAATCAAACCCAGGTTTGCATGTTGAATGGCATTGTTAGATAATAGTGTTAATCCTCTGAGCTAAGCTTGCAGGTATTCCCATGGCTGCTCCGCCTTTACGGTCTGTAATACTGAAGTTATTTATTTAAAGAAAACGTGAGGTAGCATACACTTTTCTGTTTCCCTCTCATTACTAAGCTTTGTTGGAAGTACAGTGCTTGTAAGATCCAAAGGTAGAGTTATCTGAATTTTTAGAAAGTAGTGTCCATAACTGCAATGTGTAGCATATGATGTGTCTCTTCATCTCCTCAGTGACGTTTGCCACCATACCGCTATATCTACCCGAGCGTGTATGAGGTTTAATAGGGCAGCACTTACACTTTGCCACTAAATGTAACCGAAAAGAACTCAGTTTTTTTATTCATGATGTATAAAAATAAATATATTTGCTTCATTTGAAGGTTTTGTAAGCAGAATGCTTATGTAAAGACTGATTCAGTTTTCCTGTAACATTTGACAGTTACGTTGGTAGATGCATCATAGTTGTAAGAGCCTGGGAACCCCAACATCTGACATAGCTATGCTGCTATAGTGGAGTATATGGGGAAATTGCTAATCCTGTGCAGTGGGAACTGGTAACCAGTATAGCCAGAAGAACAAATGACTGTCCCTTTATGTAGCTGGGTAATGCACCTGCTCAACTGTGTGACGGGCCTACATCTGACCTGAAGTTAATGAGTTTTTATATATCTTCATTATCAGAAAGACAGTTATCCATTCAGCTTTAATAACTAGTTGGCTGTGATTTGTAATGGACAGCCTTATATCACTCCCCAGCATAATGTACAGGTAAAGCTGATTTCTCTTGGTATGGTGAAGGGAGTGAATGTATTTTCTACATGAATTTGCGGTGGGGCCATTAGCCTGTCAGTATCACATCTTGGTAGCTTAGCATTAATCAAGCTGTTTATCTGGCAACCTGAAATTCAGCAAACAGGATATCTCACTTTTTTTCCTGTTTAATCAAATAAAGACTTCATGCCCAAATAAGTCAGTGTGCCATTTGAAGTTGTTTTAAGCAAATGTCATATCTTCTTGCTGATGCAGCTTACAGACTTTCTTGCATTTTTAAAAAGATTTATAATAATGAAACAAAAATATGTCTGCCATAAATGACTAAGCTAAACATAAACAGTAACAACACACTCACAATTCACAATAAAATCTTATATTGTGTGACCACGGTGTAGGAGAGAGGCTCTAATTGAACCTCCATTTGGTCTGGCATTATAATATCAGAATCTAATGTGTCATTATTAGTAAAATAAACCATGTCTTCTTCTTAACTATATCTATCTATATATATATATATATATATATATATATATATATATATATATATATATATATATGTGTGTGTGTGTGTGTGTGTGTGTGTGTGTGTGTGTGTGTGTGTGTGTATATATGTGTATGTATATATATATATATATATATATATATATATATATATATATATATAGCTTGCTGCATGGTCTAAATCCCAGAGTGCTTGCTTATTTATAGAATGCCACTTTAACAGCTTAGGACAGCATACTGCTTATCCATACCATCATTTACACCAGGGAACCCCTGCCCTTATTTATCATGCCAAGCTGCAGGACTCTCATCTTCTCTTGAACAGACATGTCTGTACTCTTTGGCACAGAACCAGAAACCTGACAAAAGCATCACAGAATATTTATGCATCCCTCCCTTTTCCAGAAGCGTAAGTGGATTTTAACATGAAGTGTACATACCACAGCCACCTTTTTTTCAACTTCTTTATCTCAGATTTTCAGTGTACCATTTAGGGCACCTGACATAATAAACAGATCCACTAGTATTGCAAAGTGCCACCCAAAAGGGGTAATATCTGAACTGGATTGTAAAGGAAACATTTCGTTATTTATCTTTAAGTAGTCTTACAAAAGGACAGATTAAAAATGGGTCAGAAGAATATTAAAAACTGACATTTCATGCATGGTGAGTGCTATATTAGCATTTTCTTGTACTTTTATAAAATTAGAAAATATCTGTTCTTTTTTGTAACGCCACAAAGTCAAAATTATTGCAACCATGTTAGAAATTCATGCAGAAATATGTTTCACTGCCTCAAGTACATGACTGTTAGCCAAAGAGGTAAAGTGTTGCATCAAAACACAATAGCAGCACTACTCTTACTTAAGCTATTTCAACAAAATATTAGACTGTATATGCCCACTTTATCTGCAGTGAAGGAGCTAGGTTAAGGATTACACATGGTACAGGTACAAATGAATGTACATGGCTGTAAAGAGCTCTCTTTGAGTAATGTTTTACATATTTCACTGCACCCCTAGACACCTGATAATACCTGTAACTTGCATAAACCCTTGTGTCTTACCCACTCCAAGTCAGGTTGCTTCATCTTTTTGCTGTTGTAATTTGCAATAACTCCAAAATTACGCAGTTGTATCACACTAAACCTCTATATACGTAATACGATGACATCAGGAGTGAAGGGGATAGTTAAGATCTTATCATACACTATTTTTCATTGCTTCAGATAGCTTTTATATTTATATATGGAGATATAAATATTTTTTTTTATGACAGCTGTTCTGATGTTTAGTCAGCAGTAGTGGATTGTACAAGTTTGCATTGTTACTTAGGAACATACTCCCTGTTTGCCTTTCACTATACAGCCAGAAATCTTACTGTTCCACTGTTTCACTGTAGCCACATTCAGCATGACCCCTGCTGCTACAGTAAGTAGACGGTGCTAAGTATTTCTCACCTCCACAGCTGTAGTAGTACCACATTTATTCTTATTACATTTAGACAGCTTTCTGTCTCCTTTCACTTGTTGCCATTTGCTCAGAAGTGATTATACTAACTATCTGACCCTTCCATAACCTCCATTTCTAATGCAACGTATGTGGTCATGCCACTGAGAGAAGCATTAAGTCTCATGTCAATGTTACCAGTTCTGCTGTCAGTGACACGTATGTGGCTGTGCCACTGGTAGAAGCATCAAGTCCCATGTCAATGTTGCTAGTTCCACTGTCAGTGACACATATGTGGCCATGCCACTGAAAGAAGCATCAAGTCCCATGTCAGTGTTACGAGTTCCACTGTCAGTGACACGTATGTACCTATGTCAGAGAAAAGCAATAAGTCCCATGTCAGTGTTACTAGTTCCACTGTCAGTGACACGTATGTAGCTATGTCAGAGAAAAGCATTAAGTCCCATGTCAGTGTTACTAGTTCCACTGTCAGTGACACGTATGTAGCTATGTCAGAGAAAAGCATTAAGTCCCATGTCAGTGTTACTAGTTCCACTGTCAGTGACACTATTATGTAGGACAAGTGAGTATCTACCTCTTCCAGTGTCTCACACTGTATGCTAAGTAACACATTTCACCTCTGTCCCTTTCTCAGACTTTTTTATGAGAAACTTTTTGTTTGGGTTTATGTGTGTAATATGTAATCATCATTGAATATAGAATAAAATAAGAATTCAATGCTAACATGCAATAATGCAAAACAGGCCAAGATCTTTGGTGTACTCAAAATGAAACCCCCTCTAGCAGTAGGCCCAGGGGCAGGTCCCTTTTAAATACAAATGCAAGCTTGTTTAACTTACTGTAAAATTTCTGAGTGGACTCATGCCCACGTAAGAACAGTAGATGTGCTGCTTCTTTTTGCATATATAAAAGATAAAAGTGTAATAATAGTATATGCATTGTATGAAATGAATGGAAATACACAGAAAGAAATACTTTTTTGCTCTGTAAAAGCCATTTTTCCTATTTTAATCTAACTCCAGTTTTGTGTAAGCACTCACAGATGGCACTTTAATATCTTTCTGTAGATTCTGCATGACTTACCCCTCAGATCAATCATTGGCCAGCATAAAAAATGTGCTTAATGGTGCTAATTTAACACTGTCTCATACATGTAATCAGGCTGCAAGCATGCTCTTGTGTGATTACAAACTGCCTTCCTCTGCATTCTAACATTCCTCTTTTCAGAGCTCTGCAACTAAAGCAGGCACAACACTGCTAGGCCTTTGTCACTGTCACTCATCACAGTGCCACGATAACGGAGGATGGGGGTGTGTATCACTTTTAAAGTAAGAGAGTGAATCAACAAGACTGGTACAACAGTCTGCAAACAACACTGGGCCATTGGAGAAGGGTTTAACTGGGACCAGAGATCACACAATGTCACAGGGCTGTCTGCCCTCCCAATTCCATCTTAAAGTTACCTAGTATTTGGCTGCCTATCCGTCTTTATTAATGTATATTTCTTTACATATGTCATATTCAGAATAAGAAAAAATAGCAATCGACATTTCTCATTACTCCCCTGGCTTCATAGTGCACTGCCTGTTCCTTCAACACTTCTCTGTGACAGCATGACATCTGATTTTAGACTTTATTACATAAATGACTACTTGTGTTTAGTATTTAATATTATAGTCATTATAACTGAGCTAAAATCACAGTGGTCAGCACAGCAGTTCATTTTCCTTGTAAGTGCTTGATGTGTGGGTGGGTTTTTTTTCTATGAGAAAATGAAATATGTGCTCTTTCCGGAGGATACAAGAGTATCACTGCATTACTGAAAGGTATTGTCACGTTCAGTGGCCTTTAATTAACATGACAGTATTTTTAAAAGAATAGAAACCATTCATAAGAATCTTCCACTAAACATCATGTGCTACTGATGTTTGCTCTATGAGACTAATCCCTTCTTTCTCCACAAGTGTCCTTTCTGTTGAAATGTTCGGCAAAAATAACATGTGCTGTTGGTGAGGGTACTGTTGTAGCTGGCAGAAGTAACATGATAAGCTGGGTTACATAGATATAATGATTGGGTGCAGCTTTTCAGAAATGACAACCTTTTTTCAATGTTTTCACCACCAATGCCACTTTCAAGTCTTTATAAAATGTAATATAGATTTTTTTTTTACTTTCAGATTGTCATAGCATTTCCAGAACTGAGCTATTTTGCCAAGCTATTGAACAGGAAGTAAATTGTAAGAATGAGGTTTAGTTTTTTATACTACCTTTAACAATAATACAAATAAAAAGCAAAGACAGAAACAGTAGCAAACAATAAGCTGCATTTTTTTCAATTATCACACATTTATTTGAAGTAATACTTTGGAGTCTTTTGTATGCCATTGTAGTAAGGTTGTATCTAAATGCAAGAATACGCAGATACTCTTCTTTTAGTAATGTAATGCTGGGGGTTTGCTGTCATTAGTAGTGAGGGCCAATCTTTGCCATAAAATTCGACAACCTTAAGCTCACTTGGCTGTCTTGTTGCCACTTTTATTGTGGATCAATACAATCTGCTTTCCTCTATTGTTTTCATAGGTGTTCCCCAGGGATCTTTTCCTGACCCTCTTCTCTTCACCATCTTGGCCAATGACATGACCTCCCACCATTGTCCAACTGTGGTCATCTAATAAATGCATTATTCCATACTGTTCCTAGTATCTGTGACATCTCATTCCATTTTCAGGCCAGTTTCTCCAAAGTTCGCATATGGCTGTCAAGAGTCTAGCTTCCATCTTAATGCTCCAAAAAGAACAAAGTTAGTTAGTCAGTCAGTTTGTTAGTAAGTATCCGCATCTGTTGACTAGGAATACACACTACTACTAAATTTGTAAATGAATAAGGCTCCGTTTGTGCTCTATCAATGGGATGGAATTAATTACAAGCAAGTCTTGTAAGAGAATTGAAACAGGGATGGCAACATATAAACAAACTGGAATACTTTATAATGCAATTAAACATACAAATGGAAAGTGTAGTTTAAAAGGAAGAGATTAATTATGTATTGAATGATTAGGTTTACTATCAATAAATCAACACACAGGTGGTTGAGTCTGCCAACGTCTGAAACCATTCCATGAAAGCTGGAATACCGAATACTGGCATACCTAAAACAAACATCGAACTCCCTAAACCTCTATTGCTCTGGACCCAGGAACAAGGATTTCCATAGGTCCAGAAGGGGGGCAAGCCTGAATAATTGATAATGTTGACATTCTGACATTCGGGATGTAGGAATCATGCAGGTGGACTTGACCACCTGGGTGTCAAGTTATTGATAGGAAACCAAGTGATTATTGTGATTAGCAGTTGTGATCAAGTGCTTTTCACAGGGGAGGTTGCACGGAGCACCAGGCGGGGGAAGGGCTTAGGCAGATTTAGGCAAAATTAAACTGGGTAATCAAGAAAGAAACAAAGGATGCCTGAGACTTGTTTTCCTTTTGAGGCGACAAATAATAAGTAAAGGATTATATCACCTGAACAAGTATGGAAGGGGGCAAGATGGGAATAGATGTGAGTCTGCCTGCAGAAAAGAAGAGGCTTGAACTGAAAAGAAGGAAAACACCTGAGACATGAGAAGAGTGGCCGCATCCTCCCTTGTTTAATGTCCTTACTGGTCAAGTCAGACAATAAAGCTGTCTTCTATGAAGTAAAGATACAACCAAGGACAGTGGCTAATGTTGGAACTTTTAAGAACTATTCTAGGTCAAATGTCCTATTACTAAGTGACATCCTGGCAAAATGTCAAGCCACACCAAACCTTGAGAACACTGCTGCTTATGTAGAATCATTCGTAGAAATATTGTATAATCATATTAATAGCTGCATAGAAACAGCTGTACCAACCCAGATTAAGCACAGTATCAACTCCAAAAAAAAAAAAAAAACAGTCTGCCTGTTGGAATCCCAAGAGCAATACGCTGTATATAACAAAAGGAGAAAATTCATGGCAAAAATTAGGAGATGTATGGTGGCCACAGTGGTGCAGTGGTTAGAGTTGCTGCCTCACAGCAACAGGTTCTCCGGTTTGATTCTCATCTGGAGTTCCTTCTGTGCAGAGTCTGCATGTTCTCCCTTTGGTCACGTGGGGTTCCTCCTGGTGCTTTGGTTTTCTCCCACATTCCAAAGATTGGACATTCTAAATTAGCCATAGGTGAGATTGTGCAAGTGAGTACTGTGAATGAACTACCACGGCAGGGCTAGCCACTCGGCAGTGTAATCCTTGGCTTGAGATGATTGTCACTGTGGTAGTGAAACCCCGACTCCATGTGCAAAATGGGAAAAGAGGTTAAGGATAAATGGATGGCTGGATGGAATGCAAAGCAAGGTAAAAATTTTCTCGTCAGCCTAAATAAGAAACTTCGGAGGATAACAAAAGTCCTCCATAGCCAAATCTGAGGTAAAATTAGCCTCCCAGGCCAAAGACCATCACAAAGCTTTCTTCAACTATGTCCATAACTTCAAAGGCAATACATAGCAAAGTACCGAATTAATCGTAAATGGTGCCATCTATATGGAGCTGTAACAGATAGCAGACTTCTGGCCAACAAAATTAGTTTAAATTTTAACCCTCTCCCTGCCAGGTGCCTCAAGAAAAACCCACATCCATATCTCCCCCAATTGTCACTAGAATGCAGGAGCTCAATGTACTCCCCTGTGCTAAGAACTCTGCATTAATGGGCCCTGATAATATCCCAGGATGCCTCCCTAATAATATGAAACATGAACTATTGGGACCACTAGAAACACTGTTTAATCACAGCCTCCAAACAGGCTACATGCAAAATGAATGAAGGACTGCAATGGTTATGCTGGTGTAAAAAGGGGGGGGGGTCATCCATAGACCTGGAGAATTACTGTCCCATAAGCCTGACTAACCTGATATGCAAAGCTATGGAGAGAATAATCATGGATATTCTAAATGACAGCACAGGTAACATAAAACATGGGACCCAAATCAGTTCAGGTTTGTCAAGAGCAGGTCTTGCCTACTCAGCCTGGTGGACTCCTTCAAGAAGGTCATTTATTGGTGATTTTGTTTGAAGGTCATCAAACAATGGATGAGGGAAAAATGGTGCATACTGCCTACCTCAACTGGCCAAGGCATTTGATCAGTGGCCTACTTGGGCATTGTAGAAAAGCTCACCGAACTAGGTATAAACCCCTACATCACCCACTGAATAGCCAGCTAGTTTACAGGCAGGACCAAAGAAGTTGGAATTGGTGAGTCCTTCTCAAAAAAAAAAACAAAACAAAAGACTGATTACTAGTGGGGTGCCTCAGGGCTAAGTGCTTGGACCATTCCTATTTGGCATCTACTTCTTTGAGGTCAGGATAACATCAAGGCCTCTGGAGGACCAAGTTTGCAAATGATTGCAAATTGGATGCAGCCACTGAATCCTCCCAAGACACAAATATCCCCAAAGTAGGCCTGACACAAACTAGTAGCTAGTGCCAGAGTCATGGTCTAAAACTCAATGCCAAAAAGTGCATCATAGTATCTTTAGGAAAGTCGGTCACCACAGAAAACTACTACATTGATAAGACATCCCTAAGAACATATTTTGTAGTTGAGATTTTGGAACACATGTAGACGGTGATTTGGCACTTGCCCATCATGTGTCTGCTGTAGTGATGAAATCATTCCAAGATGCACGACTTATAAGGAGGAGTATGGCATCTAGATAAAACATGTCATTGTTCTGTTGTACTCTGCTCTCATAAGATCAGTCATTGAGTACCATGCCCCCTTTGGCATGTACCTGACTAGGCATGTGCAACAACTGGAGCGTCCGCAAAGATTTCTCACTAAAGAATGCATGGTGTGTAAAACAAGTCCTATGTGCACTGCCTCAAAGCCTTGTCCTTATATTCAGTCTTCTCTGATCCAGCTCTAATGGACATTTTTGCACATCCATAAAACAAACAACATCAAAGGCACCAGATCCAGGGACCTAAACCTTTCCTGCAACATAAATAGGACACGCTGGTAGGACAGGTATGTGTCTCAGAGATTCCCCTTCTTTGGAACAGGCTTCCTATCCATGTGAACTAGAGTTCATCCCTGCATTTATTCAAGTGAAACTTGGATCAGTAGATGGGGAACTGTAAATATACCCCTGGTCTGCCACATATGTGTCTGTTAAAGAGTGGAAGCTTGTAATTGCTTGGTCACCCATGTCCAAGTGTATATACCCCCACAAAACTCTTGGGAACCAATAACTATCAAATTGTACTGTCAGGTGTGGCTAGACTTAAAAAGGCCCCTTAGGTTGTTAACCTAGCAGTCTGTTAACAGATGCCCTATGCAGACCGTCTCAAAAAACTACAGCTTTACTCCATCGCATATCGCCTACTCAGGTGCAATCTCTGCCTAACATACACAGCTATGTCAAACCCAGAGATATTGGACATGCTCCACATAAGAAATCCCAATCCCTCTGAGCTACATGCTCTAGGGACCTAAACCTTGTCACCACAATAAACAGAACATGCTGGAGGGATAGATTCCTGTCTCAGAGACTTCCCATACTCTGGAACAGACTACCTATCTATGTCAAACAGAGCTCCTCATTAGCACTCTTCAAGAAAAATCTTGATGATTGGATGGGAAACGAGAAATTCACCCCGGGGATCACTTCTGTGGCTCTGCTCGACAGGGGCACAGGAAAATAATTTTCTTGGGTGGCGAAAGCCAGGGTACATTTTTTGGCTAGGCTTGTATGGGCCCTAGGGCTGATAGCCTAGTACCTACCTATGAACCTATGATACTGAAAAAAAGGAAGACAAGCTGGATTATAAAAGAAAACTGAAGAAGAAATGAGGAGCAAACTAGAAAGTTCTGAAAAGAACTGAAACTGGCCTTGTCAGAGTAAAGTCTAAATTATACAAAGTCTACTCCTCATGTGCTGGGCATGAAAGTAGGGGCCCAAGCATAAACAAAAGCCAAAGAAGCTTGAGTTCAGCTGAGGATGTAATAGGGGAGCCCAGAAATGGGGCTGTTGTGTTCCAAGAGAAGTGCTAAATGGGTAAAGGAGAAGAGCGATGGTAGTCACATACAGGGGGTGCATACACCCCATTAAGAAAAAAAGGCACACACAGGTAAGTTGTGCAGATGCAGAGTAGAATTACTCAGGGCACTAGCAACCCAAGAAGTGAAGGAAACAGGTGGAGCTGAACAAGAGTGGCAGCGCCTAAAACAAGAAAATAGCATGTGTTAGGAAATGCAGAAGTCCAGGAGGTCATCAAAAGAAGAAGGAGTGCAGGAAGAAGTGGGAGACAGAAAAGACTGACCAGGCTAGGAAGGACTACTGGTTGGCTAATAAAGAAGATAAGAAAAATGTTGCAATAGCAAAGAACAGGGCATCAGTGGCACTGTACCAACTTCTGGAAAGTGACTCACTAAGGGGCACAAAGAAACTATACAGGTTGCAAGGCAAAGACAGAAAGATAAAGAAGATAGTCAGACACTCTTCATAAGGAATGCCAGCAATGACCTGTTCACCTTTCCACAAGGCAGATGGAAGGAGTATTTCCAGCAGCTTCTGAATGAAGAAAACCCCACAGAAGCTGTGCTGCCCCAGAAACAACCTACGATGAGAGAAGAAGGGGAGCCCACCCTAGAAGAAGTAAGAATAGCACTAAGGAAAATGAAGTCAGGGAAAGCAGTAGGCCCAAATGAGGTCACAGCAGATATGATAAAGCAGCAGGCCCAGATGAGGTCACACCGGATAAGATGCTGGGTGAGAGAGGGAAGACATGGCTCCTGAGGGCACTCATAGCAGTGCGGAGAGAAAGGCGTACCCCAGACAACTGGAGGGTAAGCATACTCATCTCAGTGTACAAGAACAAAGGGGACATCCACAACTGTGGGCAGTACAGAGGAATAAAACTCCTATCACAGTGCATGAAAGTTCTGTAGAGGGTGATTGATAAATGGATACACAGAGTAGTAGAATGTAAGATGGGAGATGAGCAGTTCGGATTCAGATCAGGATGCAGCACAATTGACCTGATGTTTGCAGTTAAGCAGATACTTGAGAAGAAGATAGAGATGAGGAGAGAGTCCAACAGGGCATTCCTAAACTTGGAGAAAGCATATGACCAGGTCTCAAGAAAGCTGATCTGGGCAGTACTGTGGTGGTTTAAAGTCCCAGAAACATTGGTAGAATTAGTGCAAGCTATGTACAGGGACTGAATGGCTCAAGTACGAACAATGTTCAGCCTCACAGAGGGGTTCCCAGTAGGAGTGGGTGTACACCAAGGTCTGGGCCCACTGCTGTTCATACAGGTGATGGACTACATTAGCAAACAGGTCAGGGGGTACAGATCAACAAAGTTGCTGTATGCAGATGATTTGGCATTACAGGCAGACTCTGAGGATAGGAGAATGGAATGAAAAACTGAAGGCACATGGGATGAAACTAAGTACAGATAAGACAGAGTTTATGGTAGCAGACTTGGGAAATTAGAAGAAGCTGAGAAGAGAGATAGAAGGGAAGATAATGGAACAGGTACACAGCTTCAAGTATCTGGGAGGGGTGGTTGAGGAGAAAGGAAGTCTGAATGAAGAGGTCAAAGCTAGAATCAGAGGGGCTGATGCCAACTGGCATAGAGTGTCAGGTGTAGTCTATGACAGAAGAATGCCAAAAAAGCTGAAAAGTAAGGTGTACAAGATGGTGGTGCGACCAGTACTACTATATAGCACAGAAACCTGGGCAGTAAAGGCAGAACAGTTGAAACTAGAGGTGATGGAACTGAAATGCCTGAGAAGGGTGGTAGGATGCACACTGGGGTACAGACAAAGAAATGAGGACATAAAAGCAGAAGCCAAAGTACCTCCAATTGCAGAAAAGATCAAAGCGAACAGATTACCGTGGTTCAGACACATGCGGAAAAACAGAAGTCAGTCTAGTGAGGAAGACTTGGGACAGACAGGAAGAAGGTAAGAGTAAGCAAAGAGGTGGATGGATTGTGTGAAAGAAGACCTGTGACAGTCGGGCATGAGTGCTGAAGAAGGCAGGAGTGTGGCACTAAATCGAGAGAGTTGGCGACAGTTAACATGAGACCCCAACCCCATGTAGAAAAAATGGGAAAAGGGGGGCTGATGATGATAATGATATGGAGTGGGAATTATCCTATTTTAAGAGACAAAGTTGAAAGTCAGGAATGGAAGAAAAGTATTGAATAACGAATCACCCAAAGAAGACTTTAATCACAAGGCAGGAGAAGGAATGAGAGGTGTCAGTAACTGTATAGAGGGGTGTTCTAGGTGGTCACATAGGAAGTGAAGAGGGAAAATGTATAATTTGGAGAGAGGAGGATAGGGGGATTACATGGATATAGGAAATATAGTTACTTCTTGGAAAACAGGGAAGTGGTTTCTGACACACAGCAGAAATGAAGAGGAAGGTTGGATAGAAAGAAAACAGTGTATGCTGTCGATGTGGACAGGGGTAAGGAATAAAAGACATGCTCTGGTAGCACAAATTTAATAAAACGTACAGGATGTGGCAGTGGAGATATAGTAGCACATTTTTCAGAAGCAACACAGTGATATCTTAGAATTTTGCAAGTGTAGAATATCTGCAGAAACACATAAATGGGAAGAGAGACAGCTAGAGTGCAAAGGGTATTAATGACAGAAGTCACAGTCATAATAGCAAGGAAGTAGAAAGGGAGGCTGCATGTCTTGGAACAGGAAATGCACAAGTTCATAGTGAACACATGAAGGGGGTAAGGGTAGCAAAAATGAGGGGGTAGGCAGTGACTAGAAAGAAATCCTACACTAATATCAGATAGACATGGGAAGGAAAGACATAAAGCAGAAAAGTTAAAGTAGCAGGAACAGGCCTGAACACAGAACAGGGGAAAAATGGTAAAAGACGGGAACACAGGAAAGTGGAGTTTGATAAAAATTACATTTGGCACAAAATGTAGGATTTGTATGTAGCTAGATTTGGCTGTATGTTTTGTAAAGGAATATACAACTATATATATTTCGTATGTTCATAATTTGAAATGAATAAAAAAATGACATATGAATAATACTGTTTTTTTAGACACCCAATACTAGTATGGTCCACTTAAAAACAGTCATTTCTATCAGTAACAGAAAATGCTAAACATTAACTGTTCCGTAACAGTTCTCCCAGCATTGATACCCCCCCCCCCTTAGTATATATCAGTGGTATATCGTATTTTAGTAATTTATGTATTACAGCTAATGAGAAGATAGCAGAAAAAAATGTTTTGGGCAAGGTTGGTAACTGTCACTTTGAAGACTGTCAAAAAGGAATATCATTTTTAGAACACTAGACAAGAGATCAATGTCAAATAATCACTAACTGGCTTCAGTGAACAGTATTTCATTGAAAAGTAAGGTAAATATTAAAGTTAATACACTTAGCATAGTTTCTCTATTCTTTTTGCATAATGTTAATGAGACTGTAACTTGTTATAACTAATTGATAATGACGCCATAAATATAACTTGCACGTTAAAATCTACTTGCCAGAACACCAACTGCAACTGGATTCTCTTCCAAGTGTTGTGTTTTAGGACCTTGTGTTTGATTTAAGTTATCAAAGTTAGAAGTTTCATTCAGAATATATAAAATGGCCCTTACTGATTATACCACTCAGCAGATCAACAGGCTCCATTTGCTGTTTTCAGCAGAGCATTCTTCATTCTGTAGTTGTACGTTTGAGTCACTATGTCTCTGTTTGCCAGCTTTGAGCAAATCACTTAACCATATATTCCTCCTAACTGGTTGACAGGAAAATAAATAAAAAAAAAAATAGAGATTTTTTGACAAGACAGTTGTTCTATTTTATTTTATTTTGTGAAGGTGCTGCATTTCCTTTTGAGCTGTACCTCACAAACCAAAACGATTTCTTAGGCCTTAATGACATGTAAGAGAATGGGATATTTTGCAACAAATGCAGTGCTTCTCTTCAGGAGTCAGCTTTACAAAGGGTTATTTTCTCTGTAAGCATTTCACATCTGAATGATTGCATTTATTAAGGAACAATAATAATATCCACACTGAGGAACTGATTCACAGCAGAAGTATAAAATCGTTTTTATACGATTGAGGACATTTTGAACTGGGTAAATACAAAACATTCCAAAGCAGGGTTTATACTACAATTTCCAGAAGGAAAGCACTTCATGGCTTGCCGACTTTTGTCATTTGGGCTGGCTCGGAGAATTCAACCTGAGAAGCGTGACTTTCTAAAAGAATGAAGCTTGCTATGTAAATAGTGTTTTCCGTAGATTGCTTGCTCCCCTTATTTTGATTTTCATTGAGAACAGGAATATAACACTAGTTAATGAACTGACAAGCCATCTGCTGTAAGAGCCTGGAAGAAGCCCTCACTGCTGCATGTGAAGTGCATGCAAATCGTGGCCTAGATCTGCTTCTGCACGATTCTACTGTAAGAGGGAAGAAAATGTTGACAGCACTGGCGGTGTGCCTTCAGTTACTGTCCCCAAGGGACAACTTCCTGTCCCATATTCTCATTATGTGAAGATTCGTTTGTGCTGTTGCTTCCATATATGTGGCATATGGTGAAGGTTCAGCATATGGTATCTGTTTCAGTATTAATATATATCTATATATATATATATATATATATATATATATATATATATATATATATATGTGTATATATATATATATATATATATATATATATATATACATATATATATATATATATATATATATATAGAGAGAGAGAGAGATACGCAGATATAGATATAGATATGTATACATAGATAGCTATAGATAAATAGATATACAGAGAGATATACATACAATATAGATATTTGGTTAAAGTTTTTGGGGGAGGTAGTGAGGTACGCAATGCGCTGTTTATATGGAGAACTTCCATGTGGACACTGTAGCTTTCTTTTAGCAACTTACAGGGCTAAGTGTCAGCGCAGAAATGTGAAAATATGAAGAATCTAACAGACAAATTATATAGGATCTCTCAAGCCTGCATTTGTCATAGATCCCTGGTTTATACACTTGCTCCTTCTTCAATGATTCAATTTTCCCTTAACAGCTAAACATAATTCTGTCTAGCTACTTGAGCTACCCTGCTCTAATATGAATGCTCTTATGTTTCTTTTATTAATTCTTTTCTTTCTGGAGTCCAGAAGTATAGCATTTATCTCTTAACAACATTTCTCTGTATGTACTTCCTATAGACTAATAGTTGGATGTCCTTTTACGGTATAAACTCCAGCCACTAACTGTCTAAATTATGTATGCTTAGATCAGAGGTCTGTAAAATGGGCAGTATTTTATTCTTTGGATCCTTTGATCTACTGTTGATTTTGTTCACTATGCAGCGTTTTAGGTACCCTGCTGTTGGAGACTGTTGTTTTTCTACACTGGGAAGAAAATGTTTTACCCTTAGTTATCACTCTGATCTTTTCTGTTTCCTCACTAATCTTATTAGCTCATCTGGTTGTAAAATACATCACTTTGAGCTTGCTGGCATCACTGAAAACATGATCACATCATAGTCATCTGGAGGTTGCATTACTCTGAGCTCCTTAATAATTATTTTATCCCACAAGTGTCTTATTAAACATAAAGCCACACTGAGTCAGCTCTGGCTCTACAAAGCCACAATCTTTTGCTTACTACAATGCATCTTGAAATATATGACATTTTTTCCATGATGGACACAGTGGTCAGTATTAAATCTAATTTACTACCTCAACTGCTTATAAATACATTAGCAATGGAATATATTGGCATCTGTTGAAGTCTCAGGTTATTTATATGAATGCTGTGAAAACAGTAACACTTATTATTCTATATATTTACTTTTTTCTTAAGCTTTAGATATTTGAGAGGTTTTGAGTTTTTTGGAGTCGGGACAAATGCTTGTGGAAAAGTAGCACAGAAAGGGTCGGGTGAGATTTACAAAACAAAAGTAGAAAGGGACCTGGAATAGTAATTTCAGATGACCTATTGAGAGGGATCTCAAACAGTAATTTCATGCAATCTAAAAGTAGACAATTCATACAAAACAAGTATGTAAGGTAGGTGGAATTCTGGCATGCACAGAAAGTGGTGTTACCATTAGAAAGAAGCAGACTGTTATAATTTCTACTGACAAGTGATGAGTCCCCTTTTGCAGTATTATGTACATTGCTAGAAATCACATTTCTCCTGTCATATACAACTGTGGTACACAAAGGAAGGGTAATTCAAACGGTATATGATCTGCAGCAGAAGCTGTATGAAGAGACAGGCAGACAGCGAGAGAGAGGGAGAGAGCGACTGCAGAAACTTTACAGATGTAGCATAGGGAAGGGTGTGCAACATAAATGTTCTGCTGCATCAAAGAGAACTGAAGGCAAAAGACAATAAGTTTATTAATCAAGATATGACCAAGAAGGAAAGGGCACAATCTACAAACTGGTCCAGCAACTCAGGGCATTATAATGCTGTTTTATTTTGTTCTGTTTTTATTTGTTTTCTTTATATGGTGAGTAGCAGATGAATAGACTGGAGACAACAGGGCAAGAAACAGTTGTGGAATTCAGGAAGATATGTGTTGATATATACATCAGTTCTTATGATGAATAAAGGATTGAAGCTGTTATTTGTCTACCGACAAAGAGATGAACTTATTTATTTAAGTAAAATGTGTTTTAAATGGCAGTAAATAAATTAAATTAATAAATGGGTGCTGGGGAAGTTGGTCACCTAAGTTAGCAAAGTGGTTGGTATCTGTTGACTAACTTTCGATGACTTGATCTCTTACTTCTTTTATGTCTTGAAACACTGTTTTCTCATCAGATTTAAGTGCCGGGGATGCAGTAATGACATCCTAATGACAAAAA
>NC_056751.1:712374716-712619716 GCF_019279795.1 Protopterus annectens | reverse complement strand
TCTCAGATAGTTGGGAAGTTCGAACCATTGCAGGGTATGGAGGGAGTAGCAATGGCGGGATGAGTATTTTGAATTCGTTGAGAATTTGCAAATTTTGTGGTAACTGGACTCAAGTTTGGATTGTAGGCCATGCTGCAGATTGGTGAACAGAGAAGCACCATACATAAGAGAGGGGAGATGGTAGGAGGAGGCTAGAATTTGTCCGGTGTTGGGCCCCAGGTAGCAGTTGTGTCTGTAAAGGAGACCTAGTTTTTGATGGGTTTTTCCGATGGAGGAATGGATGTGTGTGTCAAATTTTAGGTCTTCATCAATGGCGATACCGAGCAGTTTGGTATTGGGAACAATTTCAAGGGGAGTGTTATTATATATGATGTCCAAGTGAAGCCTCATGGATTCAAATGCAGCAATATCAGATGAAACTTGATAAGAGCTCATTGCCTTAACTTCGTGTTACATCTCAGGCCTACAGCACTGCGCCTAAATTATAATGGATGTGATCCAGACAGCATCATCACAGGTGCGTGTTACATCTCAGGCCTACAGCACTGTGCCTAAATTATAATGGATGTGATCCAGACAGCATCATCACAGGTGCGTGTTACATCTCAGGCCTACAACACTGTGCCTAAATTATAATGGATGTGATCCAGACAGCATCATCACAGGTGCGTGTTACATCTCAGGCCTACAGCACTGTGCCTAAATTATAATGGATGTGATCCAGACAGCATCATCACAGGTGCGTGTTACATCTCAGGCCTACAGCACTGTGCCTAAATTATAATGGATGTGATCCAGACAGCATCATCACAGGTGCGTGTTACATCTCAGGCCTACAGCACTGTGCCTAAATTATAATGGATGTGATCCAGACAGCATCATCACAGGTGCGTGTTACATCTCAGGCCTACAGCACTGTGCCTAAATTATAATGGATGTGATCCAGACAGCATCATCACAGGTGCGTGTTACATCTCAGGCCTACAGCACTGTGCCTAAATTATAATGGATGTGATCCAGACAGCATCATCACAGGTGCGTGTTACATCTCAGGCCTACAGCACTGTGCCTAAATTATAATGGATGTGATCCAGACAGCATCATCACAGGTGCATGTTACATCTCAGGCCTACAGCACTGTGCCTAAATTATAATGGATGTGATCCAGACAGCATCATCACAGGTGGAGTTAAGACAGAAGTAAGTGGAAGACATGGGGTTTGGAAAGTAGAAATTTTAAGTCAGACTTCAGGAAATAATTTTTCACCTGGTGGATGTCAGGGACTTTGAATCACTTGTCAAAAATATGGCTACACGTAAATCATTATGGGTGTTTGGTGGTGCCTGGGTCAGATTTAGGAGAGTTGAGGTTGGGTGGGGGTGGGGTGGGGGGTAGATGCAACATCTGACCATACTCAATTGGTTGTTGGTCTTTTTTCTACTAACTTGTTTACATCTGTATTGGCATTATATTAAGGAAAGTTTACACAAAGATACCATACTGATAAGTGCATACCAGTAAGCACCACACCAGTTGTACCAGTATGCTCCATGCCAGGGATTTGGTCATTACCAGTGAAGGACACACCAGTATAACATCACTCAATAGAAGCAGCACTTAAAGAAGAGTTATGCCAATTCAATATTCTATGAATGTATCGTGCAAGAGCAGAGGCATTACTCTACAGCAGTATCTCAATAAGTGGATATTACAGCAGGAGACACTGTTGCAAACAGTTGGCTTAGAGGATTAAGGAGCTGTTAACACGCTGCTTCCTGTGGTGCAAGGTTTGAATCCCTCAGCATCCGTTGCTTACTTGTGTGACTTTGAGCAAGTCACTTACTCAGACACTGCTCCCAGGTTGAGTCTAAAAATGTCTGTGTAGATCAGTGTTCTACCCCAGAAACAAATACAAATAAAGTAGAATAAAATAAAGAGATATCACTTAGAATGTTTGTTTTTATGTATTCAATTAGTTATTTAGTCAGTGGGTTTACCTGCCTAATAGATTAACAAAGTTCAAGTGCCTCTGCTTTGGGGTGGCCTGGGATACCATCTGGTTCAGTCAGGAAGCCATCTAGTTACATGATTTTGTAAGAGCTGTACAGTATGTAAGTAGAGTTTGAAGGAAGCAAACCCAAAACTACAGGATGGCAGCACTCCTTTATCAATTTATTCCTCTAACTGTCTGAGCCATAGCATGCCACACTACTACACTTCATTGGTGAAACATTGTACTTAGAGAGTGTGGTGCATAAAATACGCTGTAAGCAGCAGTCCAAAGAAATGTCTTAATATGAGAACGTTGCACATAGGGGACACTACACCAAAGGAACACTTTGTTAGATGATCTAAAACTTGTGAACAAAAAGCATTTTATTCTGTACATTGGGAGACAGGAGTGCAAAGAAGCATTCTGATAGAGTGCATTAAAGCCAGTATCCACCACTCCATGAACATTACTTAAATAATTAATCTATCCATGTTTCACATATTTGCAGCTGGCACTGGTTTATGATTGGAAAGCAATACTCGTGTTCATAACTATAAAATGAATTCATGTATGTTCTTTCCTAGCCTGGCCCCGTTATCGGATAGTTGGGAACACAGATCTGGGACAGCACAACCTGGAAATCGATAATGCAGAGCTGTCAGATGATGCCATCTTTGAATGTCAAGCTACAGAGGCAGTCCTACGTTCCAAAAGGGCAAAAATTACCGTACTCAGTAAGTGCTGACAAGTGTATACCTATATTGCCTGTGAGTACCTTCCACATTTTGTTCTATTACTTTGAGTGCAGAATGATTCTTTTTGAAAGGATTTTCTACCAGTTCTGTGATGACAGAGTCAGCCATCTCAAAGTCTCTGAATGTAAGGTTATTTCAAGCAATACTCTTACATCCTGGCATTGCAGCTTAGAAATATTAAGGCTTAGATGTAACTCATCACCACCACACAGAAAAATAAAGCTTTTCAAAACAGATGTGCAACAACTTCTGTTTGTGCCCCCATATTAATGCAGTTAGAAATATATCAGTGATGTAATATCCTGTATGTTGTTTTATATCATTACCTGTTTGTAATGTTGGCTCACTTCTATTCATAGTATACAGTTATTGTTTTTTCACTGTGACCCAACATATCATAGGAGAAAAAGAATACAAATGTCAGTACTAATATGTACAATCACAGGATGCGAGTCTTTAGGCAGAAACAAATTTTAACAGAATATTATTCTGTGTTACATCACAAAGGATCACTATGGATGTTCATCGTGTTACCCTGCTGCAGTCATCACACTTGGGTTATCCTGCCGTCAGGCGGTCCCGCAGTCGGCCCGAATTCCAAAGTCTTGGTCCAGCATCAGTTGCTTGCTTCTTCCCTGATGTCAGAGCACCAGGGGTATATCAGAGGCATCTGACGCCATTTTCTTCAGTCTTTCTTGCTGCACGGTGCCCGAAGCAGAAGCAGTTCGCAAGTGCCGGTCGGCCGACACCTGAGATTTTCTAATCGAGTTTCAGTCCAAAGTCTTCAAAGCTAAGTACCCCGTTGGGGAACCTTTTCTTGCCTCAGTCCGATGTCAGAAAAAGTTAACAATTGCATTTCTCGTGGGAAGTAAATACCTCATAAGGACTTTCATTCTTTTTGTATACCTTGCCTAGGCCCAGACCACGACGTCACTGGTTGTCGGTTTTGTGCTAGGTTCAATAAGCAAACTATTAAGCGACGCTTTGATTTCACACGACACTCCTTCGGTAGGAAATTTAATTACACTATGCCATCAGAGCAAACGACTACCGGTGTGCATAAAAAATGCAAAGATAAAGAAAGGCAGCCTAGATCCAAGCCAGAATCCGAGGCCTCAGCTGGGCCGGTCGCCGGTTCTCCGGTTTTCAGTGAGGTGCCTACGCAGCCCCTGGCTACCTCTGAATTGGATCCTAGACCGCTTCAGCCTCTCCAACAGAGAGTTCTAGGCCAACGCAGCCATTTTCTTTAGGCCCTACCGATGACATTGCAGTAGGAGAAGCCGGTGCTGTAGAAACACCTTCTGTTCCTGAAGGTGTCTTCAGACTGACTACTCTCACCATAAAATCTTATGCTAAGATTAAGACTCCTCTAAAACCAAAAAAGGCTACTCTTCAGTCTCCAGGTCAAGGCCCTATGCCTAAGAAACAGATGCTTAAAATGGCTGAATATTTAATTTCTTTGATCAGGGGTTCCCAACCCCCCCCCCCCAACAAAAGGCCTAGACAAGAGGAAGATTATGCCTCCTCTGATCAAGTGTCTGTTTCCTCAGGCTCCTCTGAGGAACAGGATTACTCCTTTCCACCTTATGAAGATTCTGATGCTGAAGACTCCATTCCCTCAGCTTCTCCCCCTGAAGATTATTCCTTTGGGGAAACCTTACATACCATGAGGGAACATTTCCACTCGGAAGGTCAGGACTACTCCGACTCAAAGAAAAGGCTCCGAGAGTTTCTTTTACTCCCCCAGTACAGACCCCTTGCTATTCCCCCAGTTTTGGACATTGTGGATGATGTTTTCTTAGAATCTAGTCTAAATCCAGATTCTCTGCCTCCTGCTCCAGCCAAACCAGATAGATACTATAGAGTGCCTGACTCACACAAATTCCTATACAAAAGTCCTGTTGCTGATCCAGAGACAATCTCCCAGGGTCCCAAGGGGGCTAAGGCTTCTATGGCTAAAAATCCTGTACCCTCTGAAAAGGACTCCAGAGCACTAGATAGGTGGGGGAAGAAGGTTTACACCTCAGCTACTCTAGCTATGAGAGCACTAAATTGTCAATTTCACATGCTTAAATACCAGCAATTCCTAATGTCTCAAATAAAACAAAAGATGGGCACGCACCCTCAACAGTCTGAATTCAAGGAAATGCAGGATCTGTTACATGCAGCTGAACAGGTGGGAAAACATACTTTACAATGTGGTTTTGATGCCTTGGAAGCTTCCTCTAGAGCAGCTGTTACTGGGTCTGTTATACGTAGGCATGCTTGGTTAAAGGAACAATCTCTGCCTGATCATGTTAAAGCAAAGTTACTAGATGCACCATTACAGCAGGATGTCTTATTTGGGGTTAAAGCAGAGGAGGTTTTAAAGAAAATGGAGGATAAGGCAAAATCTATGCAAACGGTCAAAGATTTCTTACAAGTACAGCCCCCACGCTTCAGCAGAAATTGGCCAACAAAAAATTGGTCCTTTCCAGCTTCTGACAGACCACAGAGGGGTAAATACAGGCGCCCAAGGGGCAGAGGACAAGCACAAATCCCTTACAAACCCCGCCAATGGGGCACTGCAACACAGAAGGGAGGAGAAGACAGGCCACAAACTACTAGAAGGCAAGCACAATGACTTATACCTCAAACTGCCAAGCAAAATTCTCTTGGCAGCTCCCTTGGGAAGAAAATTAGCACTTTTTGCAGACAACTGGCACATCGTCACAAAGGACAAATGGGTCCAGGACATTATCTCACAAGGATACAGATTCCATTTCCACACCTTGCCAAGGATAAAAGGAATGCCAAACCTGCCACAAAATCAACGGGCAGAGGCACAAAAACAAATTATAGCTCTTACGGACATGAGAGCCATTCAACTGGTACCTACACAGGAGCAAGGCCAAGGATTTTACTCAAGGCTCTTTCTAGTCCCCAGAAAGGACAATGCTTGGAAACCCATTCTGGACCTTTCAATTTTAAACACCTTCTTGCAAGTACCCAAATTCAAGATGCTAACACTACAGCAGCTTCTTCCCATGTTGGGCAAGAAAGCTTGGCTAGTAACGTTGGACCTCAAGGAGGCATACCTGCATGTCTCTATCAGACAAAATTGCAGAAGATACCTCCGTTTCATTGCAGGTTCAACCCATTACCAATTCTCTGCATTGCCCTTTGGCTTATCTACTGCGCCCAGGGTCTTCACAAAATGCCTGGCACCAGTAATTGCATACTGCAGACAAAGAAGAATTCAAATATACCCATACCTGGATGACTGCCTCATCCAAGCAGAAAGCAAGGACATTCTCTTACAACACCTGGCTTTTGTAAAACATCTTCTAAGTTGCCTAGGGTACACAGTAAATGAAAAGAAATCAAAACTAGTGCCCTCACAAAATATGACATTCCTGGGTGCCAGCTTGAATACAACGGCCCAGATGGCTTATCTGACGCCAGACAAAAAACTACAATTAACTCAATACTTCAGAGCAATGGCAACAAAGACCCAACTCCCTGCAAGAAAAATTCTGCAGGCCTCGGGCTTCATGGCATCTTGCATACTACTAATACCATTTGCAAAACTGCATATGAGGAAATTACAATGGTACCTAAAAAGCGTATGGACTCAACACAGCCACAGCTTGGAAACAATAATACCTCTCATTCCCTGCCTTCAACAGGAGTTCCTATGGTGGTCACAGGCATGTCACCTCAACAAGGGTCAGCCTTTCACCTTACCCCCAGCCAGGCAAACTACGACAACAGATGCATCGGACTATGCCTGGGGAGCACACATGGCAGGATGGTGCATTCAAGGCATATGGACTGCAGATCAAAGGAATCTGCACATCAATCAAAAAGAAATGCTAGCTGTACAAAATGCTCTGACAGCCTTCAAGGACCCCTTACATCCAGGACAGCTTATCATAAGAACAGACAACACCACAGTAATGTGGTACATAAACAAACAAGGGGGTACATAATCCTACCCTCTATGCAGGCAAACAATGACCTTGTGGAACACAGCCTGGCTTACCAAGTTCAATTACAAGCTCAATTCCTGCCAGGAAAAAAGAACACATTGGCAGACGATCTAAGCAGAAACATCATGGATCCCCACGAGTGGAAACTGGATCCACAAGTATTTGCAATGATAACTCAAAAATGGGGGCTCCCAGACATAGACCTATTTGCCAGTCCCCAAAACTATCAACTAACAAAATTTTGCACAAGGACTTTTCACCATCAAGCTTGGAAAGTGGACGCACTCTCATGCAGTTGGAAAATGCTGGCAGTATATGCCTTTCCTCCATTACCCCTTCTCACAAAGGTGCTGCTGAAAGTCAGGATGGAGAGACCCCAAATGATACTCATTTCCCCAGACTGGCCACGCCAGCACTGGTACCCACTATTAAGGAATATGGCCGAGGGCCCACCATGGATTCTACCACAAATTACCCATCTGCTCACACAGCAAGACAATCAGATTCTACACAGCCACCTCAAAACCTTAAACTTGGCTGCATGGCAAATCACCTAAGCAACCAGCCAGCTCCTCTCTCACAAGCTGTTATGGATGTTATTCTGGAGGCCAGGAAGCCCAGCACCAGGAAAGCCTACTCAGACAAATGGAAAAGGTTTTGCGCCTGGAACCAAGCTAAAGGCCAAAATACCCTTCAGCCTGACATACCTCAGATTTTGCAATATTTAACTGAGATGCTACACAAAGGGCTTTCTTTCTCATCTATTAAAATCCACGCCTCAGCTATTTCAGCTCACTACAACACGGATCCTCCCTTATTTTCACATCCACTCCTAAGGCAGTTTCTCAGAGAGGCCAAAAACACTAGGCCTCCCAGGAGAGCACCAACACCTACTTGGGACCTCAACTTTGTTCTGGAAAAACTTACGCTGCCTCCTTTTGAGCCAGCTTTCTCAGCTGACTTAAAGTTTATATCATGGAAGACTGCCCTGCTGCTAGCAATTACTTCAGCGAGAAGAGTTTCAGAGCTTCAGGCACTAATGGTAGTAGAGCCTTTCCTCATTTTTCATCAAGACAGAGTTTCTCTACGAACTAACCCCTCCTTTATGCCTAAGGTGGTATCCAGTGTGGCTCTAAATCAAACCATCCATTTACCCACCTTCTTTCCAAATCCACAGAACAAAAGAGAAAGACTCCTACATTCCTTGGACATTCACAGACAGCTATGTCACTACTTGGAT
Source organism: Protopterus annectens (assembly GCF_019279795.1). Classification (NCBI taxonomy): domain Eukaryota; kingdom Metazoa; phylum Chordata; order Ceratodontiformes; family Protopteridae; genus Protopterus; species Protopterus annectens. Next base: position 712,611,756 of record NC_056751.1, on the reverse strand, counting down.
AAAACTAAGGTTTTCAGAAAATCTGACCAGCTTTTTGTATCTTATGCTTCAGTATCACAAGGAAAGGCTATCTCAAAACAGACCATTTCCAAATGGATAGGACATTGCATACGTTTGTGCTACACCCACCATGGAAAACCAGTTCCTGCTAGCATAAGGCCCCACTCTACCAGTGCAGCAGCTACATCTACAGCCTACCTCAGGGGGGTGCCAACTAAGGATATTCTGGAAGCTGCAACTTGGAGTTCAGTACACACCATCACCAAACATTACCACTTACCACTTTACTCTAAGACTAGAGCTGGCTTCGTCACTGCAGTTTTGCAGGGCCTTCTAGCCTCCTCTAACCCTGTTTGACTCCACCACCCATCCTTAGCTTTGGGATTCTACCCAAGTGTGATGACTGCAGCAGGGTAACACGATGAACATAGTACAGTTTTGTACGTACCATAAATGTAGATGTTCAAGTGTATACCCTGCTGCAGTCCAGGTTACCCTCCCTCCATCCCCTCTGAACTAGCTGAAGTTATCTCTACCACTCTATCCTATACTACCTCTGTGGTGTATTTGCTTTTTCCTAAGGGTTTTGTTTTATTTTCATATAGCTATATGTGTATATATATATATATATATATATATATATATATATATATATATATATATATATATATATTTTGCCTACCTATTAGGGGCACCTGACATCTGGGGCAAAAAAAAATGAAGAAAATGGTGTCGGATGCCTCTGATATACCCCTGGTGCTCTGACGTCAGGGAAGAAGCAACAGCAACCGACGCCGGACCAAGACTTTGGAATTTGGGCCGACTGCGGGACTGCCTAACGGCAGGATAACCCAAGTGTGATGACTGCAGCAGGGTATACACTCAAACATCTACATTTATGGTAGGTGCAAAACTGTACTTTTCTTGTCATATCTCACACATGCCACCACCCCCCCCAGTAATGAGAGAAGGCTAAGACTCTCTGTGCTGTAGTAGCAGTGACAAAGTACTGTCTGTAATACAACTCAACCCTCCCCAAAATGTCACAGATTGGTGGATCATTGAAATAGCGGAAGAAGAATCACAGTGTCACGACTGTGTATCAGTAGTTTGATGTACAAAATCATTATGAAATACCAAGTCCAAGAAAGTCCGGTGCAGTTCTTTCATGGAGCTTTATCTACCACACATCTCATACCCCCATGCCAATACTGTATTACACACATCACTCACACGCACACATAAAGAGGCAAGAATAACTCTCCTTTCTTTCTCAATTAGTGCTGAGAGAAAACAGAACAACATGACTCTTAATAGTAGGATCCTTTTTATATGCATCTACCTTAATAGTAGGATACTATGTAATACGCATCTATCACAATAGTAGGATCCTATTTAATATTCCTCTACCACAATAGTAGGAACCTATTTAATATGCATCTACCATAATAGAAGGATACAATTTAATATGCATTTACCTTAATAGTAGGATTCTACTTAATATGCATCTACCAAAATAGTACCATCCTAATTAATATGCATCTGCCACAATAGTAGCCTCATATTTAATATGCATCTACCACAATAGTAGGATACTATTAAATATGCATCTACAACAATAGTAGGATATTAATTAACATGCATCTACCACAATAGTAGGATATTATTTCATATGCATCTACCTTAATAGATGGATGCTATTTAATATGCATGTACCTTAATAGTAGGATACTATTTAATATGCATCAACCTTAATAGTAGGATACTTTTTAATATGCATCTACTACAATAGTAGGATACTAATTATTATGCATCTACCACAACAGTAGGATACTATGTAGTATGCATCCACCACAATAGTAGGATACTATTAAATATGCATCTACCACAATAGTAGGATATTAATTAATATGCATGTACCACAATAGTAGGATAATATTTAATATGCATCTACCTTAATAGTAGGATACTACTGAATATGCATCAACCTTAATAGTAGGATGCTATTTAATATGCATTTACCACAATAGTAGGATACTATTTAATATGCTTCTACCACAATAGTAGGATACTACGTAATATGCATTTACTTTAATAGTAGGATCCTATTTAATGTGAATCTATCACTATAGTAGGATACTATTTCATATGCATCTACCTTAATAGTAGGATACTATTTAATATGCGTCTACCACAATAGTAGGATCCTATTTAATATGCATCTACCTTAATAGTAGGATACTATTTAATATGCATCTACCACAATAGTAGGATAATATTTAATATGCATCTACCTTAATAGTAGGATACTATTTAATATGCAATTACCAAAATAGTAGGATCCCATTTAATATGCATCTACCACAGTAGTAGGATCCATTTTAATATGCATCAACCACAATAGTAGGATACTATTTAATATGCATCTGCTTTAACAGTAGGATAGTATTTAATATGCATCTACCAAAATAGCAGGACACTATTTAATAGGTATCTACCACAATAGTGGGATACTATTTAATATGCTTCTACCTTAATAGTAAGGTACTATTTAATATGCATCTGCCTTAATCATACGATCTTATTTAATATTCATCTACCTTAATAGTAGGATACTATTTAATATGCATCTACCACAATAACAGGATACTATTTAATATGCTTCTACCTTAATAGTAAGGTACTATTTAATATGCATCTGCCTTAATCATACGATCTTATTTAATATTCATCTACCTTAATAGTAGGATACTATTTAATATGCATCTACCACAATAACAGGATACTATTTAATATGCATCTACTATAATAGTAGGATAGTATTTAATATGCATCTACCACAATAGTAGGATATAATTTAATATGCAACTACCACAATAGAAGGAAACTATTTAATATGCATCTACCACATTAGTAGGATACTATTTAATATGCATCTACTACCCTTAATCATAGGATCTTATTTAATATTCATCTACCTTATAGTAGGATACTATTTAATATGCATCTACCACAATAACAGGATACTATTTAATATGCATCTATTACAATAGTAGGATAGTATTTAATATGCATCTACCACAATAGTAGGATATAATTTAATATGCAACTACCACAATAGTAGGAAACTATTTAATATGCATCTACCACATTAGTAGGATACCATTTAATATGCATCTACCACAATAGTATGGTCCTATTTAATATGCATCTACCATAATAGTAGGATACTAATTAATATGCATCTATCACAATACCTGGATACTATTTAATATACATCTACCACAATAGTAGGATGCTATTTAATATGAATCTACCACAATAGTAGGATATTCTGTAATATGCACCTACCTTAATAGTAGGATACTATTTAATATGCTCTATCACAATAGTAGGATACTATTTAATATGAATCTACCACAATAATAGGATACTATTTAATATGCATCAACCTTAACAGTAGGATATTTAGTAATATCCATCTACCTTAATAGTAGGATACTATTTAATATACATCTACCACAATAGTAGCATCCTATTTAATATGCCTCTACACAATAGTAGGATACTATTTAATATGCATCAACCTTAAAAATAGGATACTATTTAATATGCATCCACCTTAATAGTAGGATAATATTTAATATGCATCTATCACAATAGTGGGATAATATTTAATATGCATCTTCCACAATAGTAGGTTCCTACTTAATCTGCATCTACCACAGTAGAAGGATCCTATTTAATATGCATCTACCACAACAGTAGGATGCCATTTAACATATATCAACCACAATAGTAGGATATTACTTAATATGCATCTACCACAATAGTAGGATACTATTTAATATGCATCTACCACAATAGTAGCATCCTAGTTAATATGCATCTACCACAATACCTATTTAATATGCATCTACCACAACAGTAGGATGCTATTTAACATATATCTACCACAATAGTAGGATATTACTTAATATGCATCTACCACAATAGTAGGATACTATTTAATATGCATCTACCACAATAGGAGCATCCTAGCTGATATGCATCTACCTCAATAGTAGGATACTATTTAATATGCATCTATCTTAAAAAGGAAACTATTTAATATGCATCTACCTTAATAGTAGGATAGTATTTAATATGCATCTGCCACAATACTAGGATACTGTTTAATATGCATCTACCACAATAGTGGGATACTATGTAATATGCATCTACCTTAAAAGTAGGGTACTACTTAATATGCATCTACCTTAATAGTAGGATCCTATTTAATATGCATCTACCACAACAGTAGGATCCTATTTAATATGCTTCTACCACAATAGTAGGATATTGTTTAATAAGCAACTACCACAATTGTAGGATACTATGTAATATGCATCTACCTAAATAGTAGGATGCTATTTAATATGCATCTACCAAAAATAGAAGGATACTATTTAATATGCATCTACCTTAAGAGAAGAATTCTATTTCATATGCATCTACCACAACAGTAGGATGCTATTTAATATGCATCTATCACAATAGTAGGATCCTATTTAATATGCATCTACCTTAATAGTAGGATACTATTTAATATGTATCTACCACAATAGTAGGATACTATTTAATATGCATCTACCACACTAGTAGGATACTGTTTAATATGCATCTGCCACAATAGTAGGATACTATTTAATATGCATCTACCACAATAGCAGGATACTATTTAATATGCATCTACCACAGTAGTAGGATCCTATTGAATATGCATCTACCGTAATAGTAGGATACAATTTAATAAACATTTACCTTAATAGTAGGATACTATTTAATATGCATTTACCACAATAGTAGCATCCTATTTAATATGCATCTACCAAAAGAGGAGGATACTATTTAATATGCATCTACCTTAATAGTAGGATACTGTTTAATATGCATCTACCTTAATAGTAGGATCCTATTTAATTAGCATCTACCACAATAGTAGGATCCTGTTTAATATGCATCTACCACAATAGTAGGATCCTATTTAATATGCACCTTCCTTAATAGAACTATCCTATTTAATATCCATCTGCCACAATAGTAGGACATTATTTAATATGCATCTAGCACAGTAGTAGGATACTATTTAATATGCATCTATCAAAATAGTAGGATACTATTTTAGATGTATCTACCTAAATAGTAGGATCCTATTTAATATGCATCAACCACAATAGTAGGATTCTATTTAATATGCATCTACCACAGTAGTAGGATACTATTTAATATGCATCTATCACTATAGTAGGATACTATTTCATATGCCTCTACCTTAATAGTTGGATAATAATTAATATTTATCTACCACAATAGTAGGATCCTATTTAATATGCACTTACCTTAATAGTAGGATTTTATTTAATATGCATCTACCACAATAGTAGGATACTATTTAATATACATCTACCTCAATAGTAGGATACTATTTAATATGCAACTACCTTAATAGTAGGATACTATTTAATATGCAACTACCTTAATAGTAGGATACTATTTAATATGCATCTACTACAATAGTAGGATCCTATTTAATATGCATCTACCACAGTAGAAGGATTATTTTTAATATGCATCGACCACAATAATAGGATACTATTTAATATGCATCTACCTTAATAGTAGGATAGTATTTAATATGTGTCCACCACAATAGTAGGATACTATTCAATATGCATCTGCCACAATAGTGGGATACTATTTATTATGCATCTACCACAATAACAGGATACTATTTAATATGCATCTACTACAATACTAGGATACTATTTAATATGCATCGACTACAATAGTAGGATACTATTTCATATGCATCGACAACAATAGTAGGATACTACTTAATATGCTTCTACTACATAAGTAAAATACTATTTAATATGCATCTACCACAATAGTAGGATACTATTTAATATGCATCTACCAAAATAAAAGGAAACTATTTAATATGCATCTAACACATTACAAGGATATTATTTAATAGCATCTACCACAATAGTAGGGTCCTATTTAATATGCATCTACCACATTAGTAGGATACTATTTAATATGCATTTATCACAATAGTGGGATACTATTTAATATGCATCTACCACAATTGTAGGATACTATTTAATATGCATCTACCACAATAGTAGGATACTATTTAATATGCAGCTACCTTAACAGCAGGAAATTAATTAATATCCATCTACCTTAATAGTAGTATACTATTTAATATGCGTCTATGACAATAGTAGCATCCTATTTAATATGCATCTACCACAATAGTAGGATACTATTTAATGTGCATCTACCTTAATAATAGGATACTATTTAATATGCATCTACATTAATAGTAGGATAGTATTTAATATGAATCTACCACAATAGTAGGATACTGTTCAGTATGCATCTACCACAATAGTAGGATACTGTTTAATATGCATCTACCTTAATAGGTAGATGCTATTTAATATGCATCTACCTTAACAGTAGGATACTATTCAATATGCGACAACCTTAATAGTAGGATACTATTTAATATGCATCTACCACAATAGTAAGATACTATTTAATATGCATCTACCACAATAGTATGATACTATTTAATATGCATCTGTCACAAAAGTAGGATACTATTTAATATGCATCTACCTTAATAGTAGCATACTATTTAATCTGCATCTACCACAATAGTAGGATCCTATTTAATATGCATCTACCACAGTAGAAGGATACTATTTAATACGCATCTATCACTATAGTAGGATACTATTTTTTATGCATCTACCTTAATAGTAGGATACTATTTAATAAGCATCTCCCACAATAGTAGGATCCTTTTTAATATACATCTACCTTAATAGAAGGATACTATAATAATATGCATCTACCACAATAGTAGGATACTATTTAATATGCATCTACCACAATAGTGGGATACTATTTAATATGCATCTTCCTTAATCATAGGATATTATTTAATATTCATCTACCTTAATATTAGGATATTATTTAAAATGCATCTACCACAATAACAGGATACTATTTAATATCCATATAGTACAATAGTGGGATACTATTTAATATGCAACAATGACAATAGTAGAATACTATTTAATATGCATCTACCACAGTAGTAGTATACTATTTTATATTCATATACCACATTAGTAGGATACTGTTTTAATATGCATCTACCACAATAGTAGGGTCATATTTAATATGCATCTTCCACATTAGTAGGATACTATTCAGTATGCATCTATCACAATAGTGGGATACTATTTAATATGCATCTTCCACAATAGTAGGATACTATTTAATATGCATCTTCCACAATAGAGGGATACTCTGTAATATGCATCTACCTTAATAGTAGGATACTATTTGATATGCACTGCCACAAAAGTAGGTTACTATTTAATAAGCATCTACCACAATAATAGGATGCTATTTAGTATACATCTACCTTAATAGTAGGATACTATTTAATCTGCATCTACATTTATAGTAGGATCCTATTTAATCTGCATCTACCACAGTACTAAGACACTATTTTTATGCATCTACTACAACAGTAGGATACTACTAAATATACATCTGCTACAACAGTAGGATATTATTTAATATGCATCTACCTTAATAGTAGGATACTATTTAATATGCATCTACCACAATAGTAGCATCCTATTTAATATGCATCTACCACAATAGTAGCATCCTATTTAATATGCATCTACCACAATAGTAGGATACCATTTTTATATGCATCTACCACAATAAGTGGGATACTATTTAATATGCATCTACCTTAATAGTAGTGTACTACTTAATATGCATCTACCTTAATAGTAGGATCCTATTTAATATGCATGTACCAGAATAGTAGGATACTTTTTAATATGCATTTACCACAATAGTAGGCTCCAATTTAATATGCTTCTACCACAGTAGTAGGATATTATTTAATATGCATCTACCACAATCGTAGGATACTATTTAATATGCATCTACCTTAATAGTAGGATGCTGTTTAATATGCAACTAATAAAATATAAGGATACTATTTAATATGCATCTACCTTAAGAGAAGGATACGATTTAATATGCATCTACCACAATAGTAGGATATTATTTAATATGCATCTACCACAATAGTAGGATCCTATTTAATATGCATCTACCTTAATAGTAGGATACTATTTAATATTCATCTACCACAGTAGTAAGATACTATTTAACATGCAATGCCACAATAGTAGAATACTATTTAATATGCATCTGCCTTAATAGTAGGATCCTATTTATAATGCATCTACCACAGTAGTAAGATCCTATTGCATATGCATCTACCGTAATAGTAGCATACAATTTAATATGCATTTACCTTAATAGTAGGATACAATTTAATATGCATCTACCACAATAGTAGCATGCTATTTAATATACATCTACCAAAATAGTAGGATACTATGTAATATGCATCTACCTTAAGAATAGGATACTATTTAATATCCATATACCACAATGGTAGGATATTATTTAATATGCATCTACCACAGTAGTAGGATACTATTTAAAATGCATCTATCAAAATAGTAGGATACTATTTAACATATATCTACCTTAGTATTAGGATCCTGTTTAATATGCATCAACCACTATAGTAAGATCCTATTTAATATGTTTCTACCACAACAGTAGGTACTATTTAATATGCATCAACCTTAATAGTAGGATACTATTTAATATCAATCTACCACAATAGGAGGATACTATTTAATATGCATCTACTACAGTAGTAGGATACTATTTCATATGCATCAACCACAATAGTAAGATCCTATTTAATATGCATCTACCACAACAGTAGATACTATTTAATATGCATCAACCTTAATAGTAGGATACTATTTAATATCCATCTACCACAATAGCAGGATCCTATTTAATATGCATCTACCTTAATAATAGGATACTATTTAATATGTATCTACCTTAATAGTAGCATACTATTTAATATGCATCTTCCACCATAGTAGCATCCTATATACATCTACCACAATAGTAGGATCCTATTTAATATGCATTTATCGTAATAGTAGGATCTTATTTAATATGCATCTACCACAATAGTAAGATGCTATTTAATATGCATCTACCAAAGTAGGATCCTATTTAATATGCATGTACCACAGTAGTAGGATCCTATTTAATATGCATCTACCACAATACTAGAATACTATTTAATATACATCTGCTACAATAGTAGTTTACTGTTTAATATGCACCTAGCGCAATAGTATGGTCCTATTTAGTATGCATCTATCACAATAGTAGGGTACTATTTAATATCCATCTACCCCAATAGTAGGATCCTATTTAATATGCATCTACCATAATAGTAGGATCCTGTTTAATATGTATCTACCTTAATAACAGGATACTATTTAATATGCATCTACCACAATTCTAGGATACTATTTAATATGCATCTAACTTAATAGTAGGATCCTATTTAGTAGGCATCTATGTTAATAGTAGGATACCATTTAATATGCATCTACCACGATGGTAAGATACTATTTAATATGCATCTACTACGATAGTAGGATACTATTTAATATGTGTCTACCCCATTAGTAGCATCCTTTTTCATGTGCATCTACCACAATAGTAGGATCTTATTTAATATGCATCTACCACAATAGTAGGATTGTATTTAATATGTGTCTACCAAAATAGTAGCATTCTATTTAATGTGCATCTACCACAATAGTAGTATCCTATTTAATATGAACCTACCTTAATAGCACGATCCTATTTAATATCCATGTACCACCGTTGTAGGATCCTTTTCAATATGCTTCTATGACAATAGTAGGATCCTATTTAATATGCATTTACCACAATAGTAGGATACTATTTAATATGCATCTGCCTCATTAGTAGGATCCTTTTAATATGCATCTGCTACAATAGTAGGATTCTTTTTTAATATGCATCTACCACAATAGTAGGATTCTTTTTTAATATGCATCTACCACAATAGTAGGGTACTATTTAATATGTATTTACCACAATAGTAGGATACTTTTTAATATGCATCTACCTTAATAGTAGGATACTATTTAATATGCAATTACCACAATAGCAGGATAGTACTGAATATGCATCATCCACAATAGCAGGGTCCAATTTAATATGCATCTACAACAATAGTAGGATAATATTTAATATGCATCTACCTGAATATAAGGATACTTTTTAATATGCATCAACCACAATAGTAGGATATTATTTAATATGCATCTACCACAACAGTAGCATCCTATTTAATATGCATATGCATCTAACACAATAGTCACATCCAATTTAAAATGCATTTACCAAAATTGTAGGATACTATTTAATATGCATCTACCTTAATAGTTGGATCCTATTTAGTATGCATCTACCTTAATAGTAGGATCCTATTTAATAAGCATCTAGCAGAATAGTTGGATCCTATTTAATATGCATTTACTGCAATAGTAGGATACTAATTAATATGCATCTACCACAATAGTAAGATCCTATTTAATATGCATCTACCACAATAGTAGGATCCTATTTAATATACATCTACCACAAAAGTAGGATATTAATTAAAATGCAGCTACCACAATAGTAGGATATTAATTAATATGCATCTACCACAGTAGTAGGATACTATTTATTATGCATCTACCACAATAGTAGGATACTATTTATTATGCATCCACCACAGTAGTAGCGTCCAATTTAATATGCATCTACCACAATAGAAGGATACTAATTAATATGCATCTACCACAATAGCAGGATACTGTTTTTTATGCATCTACCACAATAGTAAGATAATATTTAATATGCATTTACCAGAGTAGTAGCATCCTATTTAATATGCATCTACCAAAATAGTACATTCCTATTTAATATTCATCAGCAATAATATTAGGATGCAATTTAATATGCATCTACCACAATAGTAGCATCCTGCTTAATACGCATCTACCAAAATATTGGGATCCTATTTAATATGCATCTTACACAATAGTAGGATCCTAATAAATATGCATCTACCACAATACTAGGATCCTATTTAATATGTATCTACCACAATAGTAGGATACTATTTAATATGCATCTACCTTAATAGTAGGATCCTATCTAATATGCATCAACCACAGTTGTTGGATCCTACTTAATATTCATATACCACAATATTATGATATTTAATACGCATCCGCCACAATAGTATGATGCTATTTAATATGCATCTACCATAATAGTATGATACTATTTATTATGCATCAACCACGATAGTAGGATACTGCATCTACTACAATAGTAGGATACTATTTAATATGCATCTACCACAATACTAGGATACTATTGAGTATACATCTACTACAATAGTAGTTTACTATTTAGTATGCACCTACCACAATAGTAGGATCCTATTTAATATGCATCTACCACAATAGTAGGATACTACTTAATATGCACCTACCACAATTTTAGGATCCCATTTAATATGCATCTTCCACAGTAGTAGGATCATATTTAATATCCATCTACCACAGTAGTAGGATACTATTTAATATGCATCTACCACAATTGTAGGATCCTTTTTAATATGCATCTACCAAAATAGTAGGAAACTATTTAATATGCATCTACCACAATAGTAGGATCCTATTTAACATGCATCTACCACAATAGTAGGATACTGCATCTATCACAATAGGAGGATACTATTTAATATGTATCTACCAAAATAGGAGGATATTATTTAATATGCATCTGCCACAATAGTAGGAACCTATTTAATATGCAGCTACCATGATAATAGGATATTATTTATTATGCATCTACCACAATAGTAGGATACTATTTCATATGCATCTACTACAATACTAGGATATTATTTAATATGCAGCTACCACAAGAGTAGGATCCTATTTAATATGCATCTACCGCAATACTAGGATACTATTTATTATACATCTACCACAGTAGTAGGATACTATTTAATATGTATCTACTACAATAGTAGGAACCTATTTCATATGCATGTTCCACAATTGTAGGGTACTATTTAATATGCGTCTACCTTAATAATAGCATACTATTTAATATGCATCTACCACAATAGTAGGATCCTATTTAATATGCATCTACCACAGTAGAAGGATACTATTTAATATGCATCTATCACTATAGTAGGATACTATTTCATATGCATCTACCTTAATAGTAGGATACTATTTAATAAGCATCTCCCACAATAATAGGATCCTTTTTAATATACATCTACCTTAATAGAAGGATACTATAACAATATGCATCTACCACAATAGTAGGAGACTATTTAATATGCATCTACCACAATAGTGGGATACTATTTAATATGCATCTACCTTAATCATAGGATATTATTTAATATTCATCTACCTTAATATTAGGATATTATTTAATATGCCTCTACCACAATAACAGGATACTATTTAATATGCATATAGTACAATAGTAGGATACTATTTAATATGCTACAATGACAATAGTAGAATACTATTTAATATGCATCTACCACAGTAGTAGTATACTATTTTATATGCATATACCACATTAGTAGGATACTGTTTAATATGCATCTACCACAATAGTGGGACACTATTTAATATGCATCTTCCACAAAAGTAGGATACTATTTAATATGCATCTTCCACAATAGTGGGATATTCTGTAATATGCATCTACCTTAATAGTAGGATACTATTTGATATGCACTACCACAAAAGTAGGATACTATTTAATAAGCATCTACCACAATAATAGGATACTACTTAATATACATCTACCTTAATAGTAGGATACTATTTAATCTGCATCTACGTTTATAGTAGGATCCTATTTAATCTGCATCTACCACAATACTAAGATACTATTTTTTATGTATCTACTATGACAGTAGAATACTATTAAATATACATCTGCCACAACAGTAGGATATTATTTAATATGCATCTACTTTAATAGTAGGATACTATTTAATATGCATCTACCACAATAGTAGCATCCTATTTAATATGCATCTACCACATTAGTAGGATACTATTTAATATGCATTTAGGTAAATAATGGCATTCTATTTAACATGCATCTACCTTAATAGTAGGATCCTATTTAATATGCATGTACCACAGTAGTAGGATCCTATTTAATATGCATCTATCACAATACTAGAATACTATTTAATATACATCTACTACAATAGTAGTTTACTGTTTAATATGCACCTATCACAATAGTATGATCCTAGTTAATATGCATCTATCACAATAGTAGGATACTATTTAATATCCATCTACCCCAATAGTAGGATCCTATTTAATATGCATCTACCGTAATAGTAGGATCCTGTTTAATATGCATCTACCTTAATAACAGGATACTATTTAATATGCATCTACCACAATTCTAGGATGCTATTTAATATGCATCTAACTTAATAGTAGGATCCTATTTAGTAGGCATCTATGTTAATAGTAGGATACCATTTAATATGCATCTACCACGATGGTAGGATACTATTTAATATGCATCTACCCCATTAGAAGCATCCTATTTAATATGCATCTACCACAATAGTAGGATCTTATTTAATATGCATCTACCGCAATAGTAGGATTGTATTTAATATGCGTCTACCAAAATAGTAGCATTCTATTTAATGTGCATCTACCACAATAGTAGGATCCTATTTAATATGAACCTACCTTAATAGAACAATCCTATTTAATATCCATCTACCACAGTTGTAGGATCCTTTTCATTATGCTTCTACCACAATAGTAGGATCCTATTTAATATGCATCTACCAAAATAGTAGGATACTATTTAATATGCATCTGCCTCATTAGTATGATCCTTTTAATATGCATCTGCTACAATAGTAGGATTCTTTTTTAATATGCATCTACCACAATAGTAGGATTCTTTTTTAATATGCATCTACCACAATAGTAGGATACTTTTTAATATGTGTCTACCTTAATAGTAGGATACTATTTAATATGCATCTACCACAATAGCAGGATAGTACTGAATATGCATCATCCACAATAGCAGGGTCCAATTTAATATGCATCTACAACAATAGTAGGATAATATTTAATATTCATCTACCTGAATACAAGGATACTTTTTAATATGCATCAACCACAGTAGTAGGATACTATTTAATATGCATCTACCACAACAGTAGCATTCTATTTAATATGCATCTAACACAATAGTAACATCCAATTTAAAATGCATTTACCAAAATTGTAGGATATTATTTAATATGTGTCTACCTTAATAGTTGGATCCTATTTAATATGCATCTACTACAATAGTAGGATACTAATTAATATGCATCTACCACAAAAGTAGGATATTAATTAAAATGCATCTACCACAACAGTAGGATATTAATTAATATGCATCTACCACGATAGTAGGATACTGTTTATTATGCATCTACCACAATGGTAGGATACTATTTATTATGCATCTACCACAGTAGTAGCATCCAATTTAATATGCATCTACCACAATAGAAGGATACTAATTAATATGCATCTACCACAATAGCTGGATACTATTTTTTATGCATCTATCACAATAGTAAGATAATATTTAATATACATTTACCAGAGTAGTAGCATCCTATTTAATATGCAACTACCAAAATAGTACTATCCTATTTAATATTCATCAGCAATAATATTAGGATGCAATTTAATATGCATCTATCACAATAGTAGCATCCTACTTTATACGCCTCTACCACAATATTGGGATCCTATTTAATATGCATCTTGCACAATAGTAGGATCCTAATTAATATGCATCTACCACAATACTAGGATCCTATTTAATATGCATCTTCCACAATAGTAGGATACTATTTAATAGGCATCTACCTTAATAGTAGGATCCTATGTAATATGCATCGACCACAGTAGTAGGATCCTATTTAATATTCATATACTACAATATTATGATATTTAATATGCATCCACCACAATAGTATGATGCTATTTAATATGCATCTACCATAATAGTATGATACTATTTAATATGCATCAACTACAATAGTAGGATACTGCATCTACCACAATAGTAGGATCCTATTTAATATGCATCTACTATAATACTAGGATACTATTGAATATACATCTACTACAATAGTAGTTTACTATTTAGAATGCACCTACCAGAATAGTAGGATCCTATTTAATAAGCATCTCCCACAATAGTAGGATCCTTTTTAATATACATCTACCTTAATAGAAGGATACTATAATAATATGCATCTACCACAATAGTAGGATACTATTTAATATGCATCTACCATAATAGTGGGATACTATTTAATATGCATCTACCTTAATCATAGGATATTATTTAATATTCATCTACCTTAATATTAGGATATTATTTAATATGCCTCTACCACAATAACAGGATACTATTTAATATGCATATAGTACAATAGTAGGATGCTGTTTAATATGCTACAATGACAATAGTAGAATACTATTTAATATGCATCTACCACAGTAGTAGTATACTATTTTATATGAATATACCACATTAGTAGGATACAGTTTAATATGCATCTACCACAATAGTAGGGTCCTATTTAATATGCATCTTCCACATTAGTAGGATACTATTTAATATGCACCTACCACAATTTTAGGATCCCATTTAATATGCATCTTCCACAGTAGTAGGATCATATTTAATATCCATCTACCACAGTAGTAGGATACTATTTAATATGCATCTACCAGAATTGTAGGATCCTTTTTAATATGCATCTACCACAATAGTAGGATCCTATTTAACATGCATCTACCACAATAGTAGGATACAACATCTATCACAATAGGAGGATACTATTTAATATGTATCTACCACAATAGGAGGATATTATTTAATATGCATCTGCCACAATAGTAGGAACCTATTTAATATGCAGCTACCATGATAATAGAATATTATTTAATATGCATCTACCACAATAGTAGGATACTATTTCATATGCATCTACTACAATAGTAGGATATTATTTAATATGCAGCTACCACAAGAGTAGGATCCTATTTAATATGCATCTACCGCAATACTAGGATACTATTTATTATACATCTACCACAATAGTAGGATACTATTTAATATGCATCTACCACAATAGTAGGATCCTATTTAATATGCATCTATCACAGTAGAAGGATACTATTTAATATGCATCTATCACTATAGTAGGATACTATTTCATATGCATCTACCTTAATAGTAGGATACTATTTAATAAGCATCTCCCACAATAGTAGGATCCCTTTTAATATACATCTACCTTAATAGAAGGATACTATAATAATATGCATCTACCACAATAGTAGGATACTATTTAATATGCATCTACCACAATAGTGGGATACTATTTAATATGCATCTACCTTAATCATAGGATATTATTTAATATTCATCTACCTTAATATTAGGATATTATTTAATATGCCTCTACCACAATAACAGGATACTATTTAATATGCATATAGTACAATAGTAGGATACTGTTTAATATGCTACAATGACAATAGTAGAATACTATTTAATATGCATCTACCACAGTAGTAGTATACTATTTTATATGCATATACCACATTAGTAGGATACAGTTTAATATGCATCTACCACAATAGTAGGATCCTATTTAATATGCATCTTCCACATTAGTAGGATACTATTTAATATGCACCTACCACAATTTTAGGATCCCATTTAATATGCATCTTCCACAGTAGTAGGATCATATTTAATATCCATCTACCACAGTAGTAGGATACTATTTAATATTCACCTACCACAATTTTAGGATCCAATTTAATATGCATCTTCCACAGTAGTAGGATCATATATAATATCCATCTACCACAGTAGTAGGATACTATTTAATATGCATCTACCACAACTGTAGGATCCTTTTAAACATGCATCTACCACAATAGTAGGATACTACATCTATCACAATAGGAGGATACTATTTAATATGTATCTACCACAATAGGAGGATATTATTTAATATGCATCTGCCACAATAGCAGGAACCTATTTAATATGCAGCTACCATGATAATAGGATATTATTTATTATGCATCTACCACAATAGTAGGATACTATTTCATATGCATCTACTACAATAGTAGGATATTATTTAATATGCAGCTACCACAAGAGTAGGATCCCATTTAATATGCATCTACCGCAATACTAGGATACTATTTATTATACATCTACCACAATAGTAGGATACTATTTAATATGCATCTACTACAATAGTAGGAACCTATTTCATATGCATCTTCCACAATTGTAGGGTACTATTTAATATGCATCTACCTTAATAGTAGCACGCTATTTAATATGCATCTACCACAATAGTAGGATCCTATTTAATATGCATCTACCACAGTAGAAGGATACTATTTAATATGCATCTATCACTATAGTAGGATACTATTTCATATGCATCTACCTTAATAGTAGGATACTATTTAATAAGCATCTCCCACAATAGTAGGATCCTTTTTAATATACATCTACCTTAATAGAAGGATACTATAATAATTTGCATCTACCACAATTGTAGGAGACTATTTAATATGCATCTACCACAATAGTGGGATACTATTTAATATGCATCTACCTTAATCATAGGATATTATTTAATATTCATCTACCTTAATATTAGGATATTATTTAATATGCCTCTACCACAATAACAGGATACTATTTAATATGTATATAGTACAATAGTAGGATACTATTTAATATGCTACAATGACAATAGTAGAATACTATTTAATATGCATCTACCACAGTAGTAGTATACTATTTTATATGCATATACCACATTAGTAGGATACTGCTTAATATGCATCTACCACAATAGTAGGATCCTATTTAATATGCATCTTCCACATTAGTAGGATACTATTCAGTATGCATATATCACAATAGTGGGACACTATTTAATATGCATCTTCCACAACAGTAGGATACTATTTAATATGCATCTTCCACAATAGTGGGATATTCTGTAATATGCATCTACTTTAATAGTAGGATACTATTTGATATGCACTACCACAAAAGTAGGATACTATTTAATAAGCATCTACCACAATAATAGGATACTACTTAATATACATCTACCTTAATACTAGGATACTATTTAATCTGCATCTATGTTTATTGTAGGATCCTATTTAATCTGCATCTACCACAATACTAAGATACTATTTTTTTATGCATCTACTATTAACAGTAGGATACTATTAAATATACATCTGCCACAACAGTAGGATATTATTTAATATGCATCTACTTTAATAGTAGGATACTATTTAATATGCATCTACCACAATAGTAGCATCCTATTTAATATGCATCTACCACATTAGTAGGATACTATTTAATATGCATTTAGGTAAATAATGGCATTCTATTTAACATGCATCTACCTTAATAGTAGGATCCTATTTAATATGCATGTACCACAGTAGTAGGATCCTATTTAATATGCATCTATCACAATACTAGAATACTATTTAATATACATCTACTACAATAGTAGTTTACTATTTAATATGCACCTAGCACAATAGTATGATCCTATTTAGTATGCCACTATCACAGTAGTAGGATACTATTTAATATCCATCTACCCCAATAGTAGGATCCTATTTAATATGCATCTAGCATAATAGTAGGATCCTGTTTAATATGCATCTACCTTAATAACAGGATACTATTTAATATGCATCTACCACATTTCTAGGATACTATTTAATATGCATCTAACTTAATAGTAGGATCCTATTTAGTAGGCATCTATGTTAATAGTAGGATACCATTTAATACGCATCTACCACAATGGTAGGATACTATTTAATATGCATCTACTACGATAGTAGGATACTATTTAATATGCATCTACCCCATTAGTAGCATCCAATTTAATATGCATCTACCACAATAGTAGGATCTTATTTAATATGCATCTACCACAATAGTAGGATTCTATTTAATATGCGTCTACCAAAATAGTAGCATCCTATTTAATATGCATCTACCACAATAGTAGGATCCTATTTAATATGAACCTACCTTAATAGCACGATCCTATTTAATATCCATGTACCACAGTTGTAGGATCCTTTTCAATATGCTTCTACCACAATAGTAGTATCCTATTTAATATGCATCTACCACAATAGTAGGATACTATTTAATATGCATCTGCCTCACTAGTAGGATCCTTTTAATATGCATCTGCTACAATAGTAGGATTCTTTTTTAATATGTATCTACCACAATAGTAGGATTCTTTTTTAATATGCATCTACCACATTAGTAGGGTACTATTTAATATGTATTTACCACAATAGTAGGATACTTTTTAATATGTGTCTACCTTAATAGTAGGATACTATTTAATATGCATCTACCACAATAGCAGGATAGTACTGAATATGCATCATCCACAATAGCAGGGTCCAATTTAATATGCATCTACAACAATAGTAGGATAATATTTACTATGCATCTACCTGAATATAAGGATACTTTTTAATATGTGTCAACCACAATAGTAGGATACTATTTAATATGCATCTACCACAACAGTAGCATTCTATTTAATATGCATCTAACACAATAGTAACATCCAATTTAAAATGCATTTACCAAAATTGTAGGATATTATTTAATATGCGTCTACCTTAATAGTTGGATCCTATTTAGTATGCATCTACCTTAATAGTAGGATCCTATTTAATATGCATCTAGCAGAATAGTTGGATACTATTTAATATGCATCTACTACAATAGTAAGATACTAATTAATATGCATCTACCACAATAGTAGGATCCTCTTTAATATGCATCTACCACAATAATAGGATCCTATTTAATATGCATCTACCACAAAAGTAGGATATTAATTAAAATGCATCTACCACAACAGTAGGATATTAATTAATATGCATCTACCATGATAGTAGGATACTGTTTATTATGCATCTACCACAATGGTAGGATACTATTTATTATGCATCTACCACAGTAGTAGCGTCCAATTTAATATGCATCTACCACAATAGAAGGATACTAATTAATATGCATCGACCACAATAGCAAGATACAATTTTTTATGCATCTACCACAATAGTAAGATAATATTTAATATGCATTTACCAGAGTAGTAGCATCCTATTTAATATGCATCTACCAAAATAGTACTATCCTATTTAATATTCATCAGCAATAATATTAGGATGCAATTTAATATGCATCTACCACAATAGTAGCATCCTACTTAATACACATCTACCACAATATTGGGATCCTATTTAATATGCATCTTACACAATAGTAGGATCCTAATTAATATGCATCTACCACAATACTAGGATCCTATTTAATATGCATCTACCACAATAGTAGGATAATATTTAATAGGCATCTACCTTAATAGTAGGATCCTATGTAATATGCATCGACCACAGTAGTAGGATCCTATTTAATATTCATATACCACAATATTATGATATTTAATATGCATCCACCTCAATAGTATGATGCTATTTAATATGCATCTACCATAATAGTATGATACTGTTTAATATGCATCAACTGCAATAGTAGGATACTGCATCTACCACAATAGTAGGATACTATTTCATATGCATCTACTACAATAGTATGATATTATTTAATATGCATCTTCCAATTTTGTACGATACTATTTAATATGCATCTATCTCAATTGTAAGATAGTATTTGATATGCATCTACCACAATAGTGGGATACTATTTAATATGCAGCTACCACAAGAGTAAGATCCTATTTAATATGCATATACCGCAATACTAGGATACTATTTATTATGCATCTACCACAATAGTAGGATCCTATTTACTATGCACCAACCTTAAAAGTAGGATACTATTTAATATGCATCTACCACAGTAGTAGGATGCTACTTAATATGCATCTGCCACAATAGTAGGATGCTATTTAATATGCGCCTACTACAATAGTAGGAATCTGTTTCATATGCATCTTCCACAATTGTTGGATCCTATTTAATATGCATCTACCACAATAGTAGGATACTGTTTAATAGTACAATTATATATGCATCTATCACAATAGTAGGATACTATTTAATATGCATCTACCACAAAAGTAGAATCCTGTTAATATGCATCTACCACAATACTAGGATACTATTTAGTATGCATCTACCCCAATAGTAAGATATTATTTAATATGCATCTACCACAATAGTAGGATCCTATTTAATAAGCATCTACCACAATAGTAGGGTACTATTTAATATGCATCTACCACAATAGTAGGATACTATTTAATATGCAGTTACCTTAACAGCAGGATATTATTTAATATCCATCTACCTTAATAGTAGGATACTATTTAATATGCATCTACTACAACAGTAGCATCCTATTTAATATGCATCTACCACAATAGTAGGATACTATATAATGTGCATCTACTTTAATAATAGGATACTATTTAACATGCATCTACATTAATAGTAGGATAGTATTTAATATGAATCTATCACAATAGTAGGAAAATGTTTAGTATGCATCTACCACAATAGTAGGATACTATTTAGTATGCATCTACCTTAATAGGTGGATGCTATTTAATATGTATCTACCTTAATAGTAGGATACTATTTAATATGCGACAAACTTAATAGTAGGATACTATTTAATATGCATCTACCACAATAGTAGGATCCTTTTTAATATGCATCTACCTTAATAGTAGGATACTATTTAATATGCATCTACCACATAGTATGATGTTATTTAATACGCATCTGTCACAAAAGTAGGATACTATTTAATATGCATCTATCTTAATAGTAGCATACTATTTAATATGCATCTACCACAATAGTAGGATCCGATTTAATATGCATTTACCACAGTAGTAGGATACTATTTAATATGCATCTATCACTATAGTAGGATACTATTTCATATGCATCTACCTTAATAGTAGGATACTATTTAATAAGCATCTCCCACAATAGTAGGATCCTTTTTAATATGCATCTACCTTAATAGAAGGATACTATAATAATATGCATCTACCACAATAGTAGGAGACTATTTAATATGCATCTACCACAATAGTGGGATACTATTTAATATGCATCTACCATAATCATAGGATATTATTTAATATTCATCTACCTTAATATTAGGATATTATTTAATATGCATCTACCACAATAACAGGATACTATTTAATATGCATATAGTACAATAGTGGGATACTATTTAATATGCATCAATGACAATAGTAGAATACTATTTAATATGCATCTACCACAGTAGTAGTATACTATTTTATATGCATATACCACAATAGTAGGATACTGTTTAATATGCATCTACCACAATTGTAGGGTCCTTTTTAATATGCATCTTCCACATTAGTAGGATACTATTCAGTATGCATCTATCACAATAGTGGGATACTATTTAATATGCATCTTCCACAATAGTAGGATACTATTTAATATGCATCTTCCACAATAGTGGGATACTCTGTAATATGCATCTACCTTAATAGTAGGATGCTATTTGATATGCACTACCATAAAAGTAGGATACTATTTAATAAGCATCTACCACAATAATAGGATACTATTTAATATACATCTACCTTAATAGTAGGATATTATTTAATCTGCATCTACGTTTATAGTAGGATCCTATTTAATCTGCATCTACCACAATACTAAGATACTATTTTTTATGCATCTACTACAACAGTAGGATACTATTAAATATACATCTGCTACAACAGTAGAATATTATTTAATATGCGTCTACCTTAATAGTAGGATACTATTTAATATGCATCTACCGCAATAGTAGCATCCTATTTAATATGCATCTACCACATTAGTAGGATACTATTTAATATGCATTTAGGTAAATAATGGCATTCTATTTAACATGCATCTACCTTAATAGTTGGATAGTATTAGATATGCATCTACCACAATAGTAGGATACCATTTTTATATGCATCTACCACAATAGTGGGATACTATTTAATATGCATCTACCTTAATAGTAGTGTACTACTTAATATGCATCTACCTTAATAGTAGGATCCTATTTAATATGCATGTACCACAATAGTAGGATCCAATTTAATATGCTTCTACCACAGTAGTAGGATATTATTTAATATGCATCTACCCTAATAGTTGGATGCTATGTAGTATGCATCTACCTTAGTAGTAGGATACTATTTAATATGCATCTACCTTAGTAGTAAGATACTATTTAATATGCATCTACCACATTAGTAGGATACTATTTAATATGCATCTACCACAATAGTAGGATCCTATTTAATATGCATCTACCACAATAGTAGGATACTATTTAATATGCATCTACCACAATAGTAGGATACTATTTAATATGCATCTACCACAATAGTAGGATACTATTTAATATGCATCTACCTTAATAGTAGGATCCTATTTAATATGCATCAACCACAATAGTAGGATCCTTTTTAATATGCATTTACCACAATAGTTGGACCCTATTTAATATGCATTTACCAGAATAGTAGGATAGTATTTAATATGCGTCTACCAAAATAGTCGGTTACTGCATCTAGTACAATAGTAGGATACTGTTTAATATGCATCTACCACAATAGTAGGATACTATTTAATATGCATCTACCCTAATAGTAGGATACTATTTAATATGCATCTACCACAATAGTAGGATACTATTTAATATGCATCTACCACAATAGTAGGATACTATTTAATATGCATCTACCACAATAGTAGGATACTATTTAATATTCATCTACCTTAAGAGTAGGATACTATTTAATATGCATCTACCACAACAGTGAGATCCTATTTAATATGCATCTACCACAGTAGTAGGATACTATTTAATATGCATCTACCTTAATAGTAGGATACTATTTAATATGCATCTACCACAATAGTAGGATACTATTTAATATGCATCTACCACAATAGTAGGATACTATTTAATATGCATCTACCACAATAGTAGGATCCTATTTAATATGCATCTACTACAATAGTAGGATACTATTTAGTATGCATCTACCACATTAGTAGGATAGTATTTAATATGCATCTACCTCAATAGTAGGGCCCAATTTAATATGCATTTAACGCATTAGTAGGATACTATATAATATGCATCTAGCACAATAGTAGGATACTGTTTAATATGCATCTACCACAATAGTAGGATACTATTTAATATGCATCTAACACAGTAGTATGATCCTATTTTATATGCATCCACCACAATAGTAGGATACTATTTAATATGCATCTACCACAATAGTAGGATACTATTTAATATGCATCTACCACAATAGTAGGATACTATTTAATATGCATCTACCACAATAGTAGGATACTATTTAATATGCATCTAACACAGTAGTAGGATCCTATTTAATATGCATCTCCCACAATAGTAGGATTCTATTTAATATGCATCTATGTCAATAGTAGGATTCTATTTAATATGCATCTACCACATTAGTAGGATACTATTTAATATGCATCTACAACACTAGTAGGGTCCTATTTCATATGCATCTTCCACTATTGTAGGGTACTATTTAATATGCATCAACCTTAATTGTAGGATCCTATTTATTATGCATCTACCACAATAGTAGGATACTATTTAATGTGCATTTTTAACAATAGTAAGATACTGTTTAATATGCATCTACCACAATAGCAGGATTCTATTTAATATGCATCTACTACAATAGTAGGATACTATTTAATATGCAGCTACTACAATAGTAGCATCCTTTTTAATATGCATCTACCATAGTAGTAGGATCCTATTTAATATGCATCTCCCACAATAGTAGGATTCTATTTAATATGCATCTATGTCAATAGTAGGATCCTATTTAATATGCATCTACCACTTAGTAGGATCCTATTTAATATGCGTCTATCATAATAGTAGCATCCTATTTAGTATGCATCTACCACAATAGTAGGATACTATTTAGTATGCATCTACCACAATAGTAGGATACTGCATCTACCATAATAGTAGGATTTTATTTAATATGCATCAACCTTAATTGTAGGATCCTATTTATTATGCATCTACCACAATAGTAGGATACTATTTAATATGCATCTACCACAATAGTAGGATACTATTTAATATGCATCTACCACAATAGTAGGATACTATTTAATATGCATCTACCACAATAGTAGGATACTATTTAATATGCATCTACCACCAAAGTAGGATCCTATTTAATATGCATCTACCACAATAGTAGGATACTATTTAATATGCATCTACCGCAATAGTAGGATACTATATAATATGCATCTAGCACAATAGTAGGATACTGTTTAATATGCAGCTACCACAATAGTAGGATACTGTTTAATATACCTGCTACAATAGTAGGATACTATTTAATATGCATCTACCACAATAGTAGGATACTATTTAATATGCATCTACCACAATAGTAGGATACTATTTAATATGCATCTACCACAATAGTAGGATACTATTTAATATGCATCTACCTTAATAGTAGGGAACTATTTAATATGCATCTACCACAATAATTGGATCCTATTTAATAAGCATCAACCACAATAGTAGGATCCTTTTTAATATGCATTTACCACAATAGTTGGACCCTATTTAATATGCATTTACCAGAATAGTAGGATCCTAATTAATATGCATCTGCCACAATAGTAGGATCCTATTTAATATGCATCTACCACAATAGTAGGGTCCTATTTAACATGAATCTACCAAATAGTAGGATCCTATTTAATATGCCTTGACTACAATAGTAGGATACTGTTTAATATGCATCTACCACAATAAGAGTATACTGTTTAATTTGCATCGACCTTAATCGTAGGATCTTATTTAATATTCATCTACCACAATAGTAGGATACTATTTAATATGCATCTACCGCAATAGTAGGATACTATTTAATATGCATCTACCACAATAGTAGGGTACTATGTAATTTACATCTTCCTTAATAGTAGGATACTATTTAATATGCATCTACCACAATAGTAGGATACTATTTAATATGCATCTACCACAATAGTAGGGTAGTATTTAATATGCATCTATCTTAATATTATAAAGCTATTTAATATGCATCTACCACAATAGTAGGATAATATTTAGTATGCATCTACCACAGCAGTAGGATATTATTTAAAATCCATCAACTACTATAGTAGGATCCTATTTAATATGCATCTACCACAATAGTAGGATACTATTTAATATGCATCGAGCACAATAGTAGGATACTTTTTAATATACATCTACCACAATAGTAGGATACTATTTAATATGCATCTACCACATTAGGATACTATTTAATGTGCATCTACCACAATAGTAGGGTCCTATTTAATATTCATCTACCAAATAGCAGGATTCTATTTAATATGCATCTACTACAATAGTAGGATACTATTTAATATGCAGCTACTACAATAGTAGCATCCTTTTTAATATGCATCTACCAAATAATAGAATCCTATTTAATATGCTTCCACAATAGTAGGATACTATTTAATATGCATCTAACACAATAGTAGGATACTATTTAATATGCATCTAAGACATTAGTAGCATCCTATTTAGTATGCATCTACCACAATAGTAGGATCCCATTTAATATACATCTACCACAGTAGTAGGATACTATTTAATATGCATCTACCACAATTGTAGGATCCTATTTAATATGCATCTACTGCAATAGTAGGATACTATTTAATATGCATCTACCACAATAGTAGGATACTATTTAATATGCATCTGCCACAATAGTAGGATGCTATTTAATATGCATCCTACCAAATGGTAATCTATTTAATATGCATCTACCACAATAGTAGGATCCCATTTAATATACATCTACCACAGTAGTAGGATACTATTTAATATGCATCTACCACAATAGTAGGATACTATTTAATATGCATCTACCACAATAGTAGGATACTATTTAATATGCATCTACTACAATAGTAGGATACTATTTAATATGCATCTACCACAATAGTAGGATAGTATTTAATATGCATCTACCACAATAGTAGGATACTGTTTAATATGCAGCTACCACAATAGTAGTATAATTTTTAATATGTATCTACCACAATAGTAGGATACTATTTATTATGCATCTACCACAATAGTAGGATACTATTTAATATGCATCTACCACAATAGTAGGATACTTTAATATGCATCTACCACAATAGTAGGATACTATTTAATATGCATCTACCACAATAGTAGGATACTACTTAATATGCATCTGCCACAATAGTAGGATACTATTTAATATGCATCTACTACAATAGTAGGATACTATTTATTATGCATCTACCACAATAGTAGGCTACTATTTAATATGCATCTACCTTAATAGGTGGACACTATTTAATGTCCATCTGCCACAATAGTAGGATATTATTTAATATGCATCTACCACAACAGTAGGATACTATTTAATATGCATCTACCACAATAGTAGGATACTACTTAATATGCATCTGCCACAATAGTAAGATACTATTTAATATACATCTACTACAATAGTAGGAACCTATTTCATATGCATCTTCCACTATTGTAGGGTACTATTTAATATATGCATCTATCCCAATAGTAGGATACTATTTAATATGCATCTACCACAATAGTAGGGAACTATTTAATATGCATCTACCACAATAATTGGATCCTATTTAATATGCATCTACCACAATAGTAGGATACTGTTTAATATGCAGCTACCACAATAGTAGTATAATTTTTAATATGTATCTACCACAATAGTAGGATACTATTTATTATGCATCTACCACAATAGTAGGATACTATTTATTATGCATCTACCACAATAGTAGGATACTATTTAATATGCATCTACCACAATAGTAGGATACTATTTAATATGCATCTAACACAGTAGTATGATCCTATTTTATATGCATCCACCACAATAGTAGGATATTATTTAATATGCATCTACCACAATAGTAGGATACTATTTAATATGCATCTACCACAATAGTAGGATCCTATTTAATATGCATCTACCACAATAGTGGGATACTATTTAATATGCATCTACCACAATAGTAGGATCCTATTTAATATGCATCTACCACAATAGTGGGATACTATTTAATATGCATCTACCACATTAGTAGGATACTATTTAATATGCATCTACCACAATAGTAGGATATTATTTAATATGCATCTACCACAGTAGTAGGATCTTATTTAATATGCATCTACCACAATAGTAGGATCCTATTTAATATGCATCTACCACAATAGTGGGATACTATTTAATATGCATCTACCACAATAGTAGGATCCTATTTAATATGCATCTACCACAATAGTAGGATACTATTTAATATGCATCTACCACAATAGTAGGATACTATTTAATATGCATCTACCACAATAGTAGGATACTATTTAATATGCATCTACCACAATAGTAGGATACTATTTAATATGCATCTACCACAATAGTAGGATACTATTTAATATGCATCTACCACAATAGTAGGATCCTATTTAATATGCATCTACCACAATAGTAGGATCCTATTTAATATGCATCTACCACAATAGTGGGATACTATTTAATATGCATCTACCACATTAGTAGGATACTATTTAATATGCATCTACCACAATAGTAGGATATTATTTAATATGCATCTACTTTAATAGTAGGATACTATTTAATATGCATCTACCACAATAGTAGGATCCTATTTAATATGCATCTACCACAATAGTAGGATACTATTTAATATGCATCTACCACAATAGTAGGATATTATTTAATATGCATCTACCACAACAGTAGGATATTATTTAATATGCATCTATCACAATAGTAGGATACTTTTTAATATGCATCTACCGCAATCGTAGCATACTATTTAATTTTCATCTACCACAGTAGTAGGATACTATTTAATTTGCATCTATCACAGTAGTAGGATCGTATTTAATTTGCATCTATCACAGTAGTAGGATCATATTTAATATGCATCTAGCACATTAGTAGGATCCTATTTAATATGCATCTACCACAGTAGTAGGACCCTATTTAATATGCATCTACCACAATAGTAGGTTCCTATTTAATATGCATCTACCACAATAGTAGGATCCTATTTAATATGCATCTACCACAATAGTAGGATCCTATTTAATATGCATCTAACACAGTAGTAGGATACTATTTAATATGCATCTACCTGAATTGTAGGATACTATTTAATATGCATCTACCTTAATTGTTGGATGCTATTTAATATGCAGCTACCTTAATAGTAGGATACTATTATTATGCATCTACCACAATAGTAGGATACTATTTAATATGCATCTACCTTAATAGTAGGATACTATTTATAATGCATCTACCACAATAGTAGGATCCTATTTAATATGCATCTACCACAGTAGTAGGATCCTGTTTAATATGCATCTACCACAATAGTAGGATCT
Organism: Protopterus annectens; assembly: GCF_019279795.1. Classification (NCBI taxonomy): domain Eukaryota; kingdom Metazoa; phylum Chordata; order Ceratodontiformes; family Protopteridae; genus Protopterus; species Protopterus annectens. Next base: position 712,581,927 of record NC_056751.1, on the reverse strand, counting down.
TATTTAATATGCATCTACCATATTAGTAGGATCCTATTTAATATGCATCTACCACACTAGTAGGATACTATTTAATATGCATCTACCACAATAGTAGTTTACTATTTAATATGCATCTACCTTGTTTCCTCAAGAACTACTTGGTCTAGAACACAGTTGTCCAAACTCTGCAGAGGATCACAAACCGAACCCTTAACCATATGTATTTGTGTCACTAACATTACTAAACAAATGCACCAAAATGTAAAAATAAAAAAAAGCGTTTTTGCAACCCCCTTACTCTATTATTTTTTTTTCTCTCTGGTCAATGCACATGAATAAAAGGCCATCGAATGGAATGTCACAGTGCAGATGCTCCATCTTTTGTCAGTTGAAAATAGGTGGAGTCATCTTTTAAGCCATAACAAATAATCTAGTGGATTATCCCTCTTGCAGTTCAAAACTGGCTTCTTGTCTTTCTCTATGAACTGTTAAATCTGTTGATATGGACTGCCATCCCTGTCATGGCATAGATGCAGTTAGACATCATCCTTGGGAAGTTTATCATCCTTCTTTGTCTGGTATCTCATCCTTTCTAGACTAGCAACATGTTTTTTCATGTTCTTCTGACAATGCTTATACCGCACAATCTAATCAGTCATCTGATTTATTTAACTTTTTTTGACCAGGTTGGTCTAAACTGACCAGTAGCCTCTTTGATCAGTCAGCATCTTGATCATCTGGTTAAGTTGGCAGGATGATGAGTGTGCCAGTCCTGGGTGGGGGGGGGTGTAGGAGCTGGCCATTTATTGCATGTGACCCTGACAGGAGGGGCTGGGATGTGAATATATGGCCTGCGGGTGGGCATTCCACTCACAGTATCACCACTGGATGGTAGCCTTCAATTTTAATGTGTGAGAGCACTTGCTTTTGCATGAACAAGGCATTGTTGGCTCCTGCTATGATGTGGCTCACATGTACCTCCATCTAGTGGTGGGATTAGACCCTTAGAAACACCTTTCATTTGCCATGATACCTGCAAGGACACAAAAGACCTTCAGGACTGCCTGTGTGATAAACCCCCTCAGACAGTTTTTTTTTTTTTTTTTTTGCAGCACTGGGGGGAGGGGGTCCACATTCACTGTGTCTGAAACATAACTCAGCCTGACTGCATGATAATAGAGAATGTTGGTCCCATTATGGAAGTATAAACAGTGGCAGTGCCTAGACTGCAGCATAATCATTGTTATTATACCACGGACTATCAATTATCCGCTACTAGGACATAGTCTGTCATTTTCAGCCATAACCAAGTGCAGGAATTTGATATAAAACAACTAAAATGTAAAAGTCAAAGGTAAGTACACAGTAAACTCTTTAGTGACATTTTATCTTATGTATTTCTTTTGTTAACCAGGTAAATCAACTGATCCTAAACACAGGACATTCTTTATTCATGATCCAGGCCAGATGACAACAGCAAACATACAGTAGTATGTACATGAACAGGAACATATGATACAAATGCACAGTATGTGGTAGGAACTAGATGTATACACAGTTATTACCTCAGTGTTTCAGTTGCCATAAACAAGTATAAATTGCCTGTTTCATTTGAAAAATAAGAAATACACTTATTGAGAAATGAAAAAGAAATTAATGATGAAGATGCAGTGGTGACAACGTTGCAATGTAATATAGTCTTAGGAAATGACCCCACCATGTACTGTGAGGAAATCCATTCCCTTAATACTAGAACATGTGATCTGTTGTTGTAGCATGAGAAATCACCATGTCATGGATTAGTCACTGCACTCAGATGTCACACACCCTATTCCTGTGTGCTGTGGTGAGTCACTCTCTTTGGCATTTATAGATAATGGCTAAAACTATAATGTATCTGTAATGGGGGTGATTCTATTTCTGGACTGTTAGCTGTATATCACAGGTGTAGTGTGGAGAATCCCTATATTATTTGTAGTGAATACAACCTGAAATTGTAATAGTGAGGTTATATTCCAAAACATGTTGTAAGTAATTTCTATGTTAAATTGTTAATCGCTATGTAATCCAATGTAACTACTGTCTGTTTATTTTACTGTGGAGCTTTTCTCCCCGGGCCTCCGCTGAAAATGGACCCACGTCCAGTCGGACACTCCCGGTCAACAAATTTAAATAAATAAATAAATGTAGTGAGACCGAATCATTGTTGTACACTATCTCAGTAATAAATTAAACTATTAGATTATCTTACTGTACTGAGAAGAATTTACACACCCAGACTGTAGTCAGTACTGAAGTGTTAACAGATGGACTACATCATGACACATGTACAGGGAATCAGTTTAAGATGTTGTTGAATGCAAGATTAACAACATAATTACAAATCACCTGCTTTATATGCAGCTGCAATGTCTGTACAGTATGTTCAGGTTTATATCACAGTAGTGCAATAAATACATTGCATAATTCTGGAACATAAATGAGCACTAACATATAAATAGTGGATTAAACTGCTTGGCAAAAGCTTGAAGGAGATTGTAGCTAAGAAGTCTCATGACAACCGAGGGGCTGTACCCCAGCAGTGTGGTGAATTGGCAAGACCTGAATCACAGTGAGTTAGAACTGTCCCCCCCATACACCCTCTGTACAACTTCACTTATTTATGCTAATTCTCACCCTACACTCACCCTGTCTCTATCTCCAACTATACTCATTAGGGAAATAGGCACACATTCCTAGCAGCGCACTAAACAAAATGCATGCCAGTACCCAGTTATAGCAACACATCTATTCTCTTCCCTAATCTTTACTCTAATTCTAACCTGTAAACTCACAGACACACACACACACACACACACACACACACACACACACACACACACACACACACACACACACCCATTGCCTAAACATTCATTAAAACTAAAGGTTTCAGTATTACCCCCACTCTCGCATACGTAACATTTAACAATGCATGCTTTCACTAGTGAAACACTTGCCAAAGCAGGCAATCAACCAATTCTGGTATGAAAAACTCCTTTAACCAATGGAAAGTTTGATCAAATGTACTAAGCTCATTACACACACACACACACACACACACACACACACACACACACACACACACACACACACACACACACACACAAGTACACATATATGTGGGTGCCCTGCTTTTGGTCTAAATGCTCATTTTTCGGCATTTGTTTAACTGACCACATCTGGTTAATATATGCACCCTGGGTAGAGGAATATTCCCTTTCCTGTGGAATGTGCAATCTTGGAGGTAATATATATAATTAGCAGTTGGTATTGTGGCTACAGAGAAGCTTGCCCCCTGCAAAAACAATGTAATTTGTTGCATGCCCTGAGGTTCTTTCTCAATGCAACATGGTAACATATCGACATTCGGTTTGTTGAATCTTTAACTGTCAAAGTTTTGGAGGTCAACATATGGGTTACTCGACTAAAGTGAGTAGACCCATATATGTGTGTGTGAGTATATATGTACACACACACACACACACACACACACACATATATATATATATATATATATATATATATATATATATATATACACTTCACATGACTGAAAGCTCAAAATATTGAAATTCATTTGACTGAGTCCACAATCCCGAATGTCAAAATAATGTAAATTAATTTGACTGAATTTCAGAATACTGAAAGCTGACAATGCCAAATTGCAAAATGCAAAATGGCAGTGTGTACAGTACTATAAGGTAAGTGAAGGGTATATGCCCTTTTCCCCACTGTAGTGCAATCCTGGAGTTAGTATATACAGTTTGGGGGATGTGGGGGGCATAGCCCCCACCTAGTTTGGTTTCATGTCATCCTGTGATTGTTAATAACATAAGTAAGTAGTTTTTAATTTTGGAAATAGTTAATAGTTGGTGTTGTAATTGCATTTTTTTCTTTTATAGTTTTCATTTGGTGAGATGAATTGTTGGTGATAGTTGCACAGTTTATTTGGTATTTTTGTTTTATTTATTTTTATTTATTTAACATTTGTTAACTGGGAAAGACTGACTTGGAACAAAACCGATTTTCAGCGGATGCCCAGGGAAAAAATATCCAGATGCATGTCTTTGTAACGTGATAGGAAACCAGAACACCTGGTGGAAGCCCACACGAATACAGGGAGAACATGCAGACTTTGCACAGAAGGCGCACCAACTGAGAATCAAACTGGAGATCCTCTTGCTGTGAGGGACAATGCTACTGCTGCATCACTGCGCCATCTAGTTTTGAACCTAGGTTTTGTGAATGTTAATATTATTTGTGATGAAATATTTGGTATTTATGGATCTGTGCATTTTTGTTATGTTAAGCAATTTATAGTTGAAGGGAAACTCACATCATGTCTATGGCTTAACATTTTGTATTTTGCAATTTAGCATTGTCAGCTTTCAGTATTATGAAATTCAGTCAAATGAGTTTTCAGAATGGTATTCTAACTACAGTACCACAGTACCATAAATACAGGGCTTTACAGCAAAGGTAACTGTGTGTTTTTAATTTGTAACATTTTGCTGTATAGGGGTTAGGAGTGGAATTCACCATAAACTTGTTAATTTGTAGATAAGTTCCAGAAGTGTAACTGGTGTAACCAGGGATCGTTTCACAAAGTTTTTAACAAAATTATCGCTCCCAGAGAAAGCACTATGTCTAAAATGTAAAACAGGTTGTGTCTGATGTTTAAAGACAGTGAGATCCAGCCTAGGTCTGCTGTGTGGAAAATCATTTTACATAGTGTGTATATCAGAATTGCAATGTGCACTTTCATGATTGCCTTAATAAAACCTGTTCTTATTTCTTTTTCTGCAGTCCCTCCAGATGAACCTGTAATAAGTGGAGGCCCTGAAATCCTCCTGAGAGCTGGGACACCTTACAACTTAACTTGCACTGCTAAAGGGGCAAAACCAGCAGCATCGATCATATGGTACCGTGATGGTGTGGAGCAGGAAGGAGCACTCTCCACTACTGTAAGTATTGCCAGAAAACACAAAGACGATCACTCTCAGTGTCATGCAAAGGGCTGCGGTAAAGTAAGGAGAAATGCTATATAACAGAAGGGCTGAGGGTTAGGAAAATGGTTAAGGTGTTCAGCTCGCATTCAAGAGGTGCAGTGTTTGAGTCTCTCTCGGGGAAATTCTCTAGTCTTAAAGTGGTTCACAAGGGCAGCTAGCCTAGTACTTACCTATGAGGTGATAAACTGCAGTGGGAACCATAATCACAAGGTTCAGTAAAAAAACAAGCGAAGGCGTGCAACAAGTGAGTTTTAGCATTGAATGAGTGATAGGTACAAACTGCTGTAATGAGAATGGGGAACATAGTACCTATGCAATCTCTGAAATTATCGTTCAGGCAGACTGATTCTACATACTTCATAAATAACACAAATATAAATATATACATATATATATATATATATATATATATATATATATATATATATAAAACTATTTGACTTGTTTGCACTATACACTCTTTGTAAACTTTTCTGCACAACATTTACTGTGATATTGATTGCCTTTCTGTTCTTTCCAAGCTGAAACTGAACTTGGTTAGTAATGATTAATGCTGTACACCAGTTAACAAATTCAAATAAAATAAAGTCAGTATTATGGAGATACTGGTGTGCATTGGGAGGGAGAGACATGGATGCCCTGAGAAAGACAGTGTTGAAGATGACACTGGTAGAACAATAACTAGAGGTCATGTTGAAAGAGGAAGCTCAGAACTATGGATCACAGTGGTCAAGACAGTGTAGGCATAGGCAGGGAGTGAATGGACCACACTGATGTACACAGTGATGTGTGATAAGGAGCAGGTGGGATCAGAGTGACTGAAATAGTGTAGACATAGTGAAGAAATAAGGGGTGGGGCATAGTAATCAGTGTGAGCATGGCAAGGAAATAAGGGGAGAGGCATAGTAATTCCGACAGTGTGAGCATGGCAATGAAATAAGGGGAGGGGCATAGTAATTCAGACAGTGTGGGCATGGTGAAGAAGTAAGAGGAGGGCAAAAGTAATCCAGATAGTGTGGACGTGGTGAGAAACTAAGATGAGGGCCAAACTAATCCAAACAGAGTAGACATAGTGAGGAAGTAAGGGGAGGAGCCTAGTAATTCAGACAGTGTGGGCATGATTAAGAAATAAAAGGAGGAGCATAGTAATCCAGACAGTGTGGGTATAGTGGGGAAGTAAGGGGAGGGCATACTAAGTAAGGAGATGGGCATACTGATTTAGACAATGTGGGCATGGTAAAGACTTAAGGGGAGAAGAGGGGTATTTTAATCCAAACTGTGTAGGCATGGTGAAGAAGTAAGGGGAGGGCATGGTAATGCATTGTGGCTGTGGTTAGGAAGTAAGGAGAGGGCTATAGTGGTCCAGATAGTGTGGATATTGTAAGAAAGTAAGGGAAGGGGGCATAATTATACAGACAGTGTGGGTATGGTGAGTAGCTAAAGGGAGAGACATAGTGATCCAGATGTGGGCATGATGAGGGACTTAGTTATCCAGAAAAGTGAGTGAAACAAGAGTGGTGAAGTGATGTAAAACGTGTGACTTCAGGGATGAAGAGACATATGGTACAGTTACTGAGTTAGTGCATGCATCATTAGGGGAAAAGCGAGAGAAGAATGATGGGTATATTGTGCGCACTGTAGGGGAGGAAATGATTACTTAGTGATTTCAGACAGTGAGGACATGCTAAAGGCATGGCGAGGGAGACCATAACAATGTAGTAATCAAAGCAGGGTGGGCATGGCAAGGAAGAAGGTCAAGCCATAAAATGTGGAAAAGGTGGAGGAAAATGTGAAGGCACAGTGACAAGACAGTGAGTGACCAGTGCGAGTACAGTGACAAAAAGAGTAAGGACAGAGAGAGAAACCGAGAGAAAGAGTGTGGGAACAACAAGAGAGAAAGGAGAGAGAAAGAGTGCGGGAATAAAAGAGAAAGGAGAGAGAAAGAGTGTGGGAATGAAAGAGAAAGGAGAGAGAAAGAGTGTGGGAATAACAAGAGAGAAAGAGTGTGGGAACAACAAGAGAGAAAAGAGAGAGAGTGTGTGTGGGAATAACAAGAGAGGAACAGAGAGATAATAGTGTGGGAATAACAAATGAGAAAGGAGAGTGAAAGAGTGTGGGAATAAGAGAGAAAGTAGAGAGAGTGTGGTAATAACAAGATAGAAAGGAGAGAGAGAAAGAGTGTGGAAATAACGAGAGAGAAAGAGTGTGGGAATAACAAGAGTTAAAGGAAAGAGAGAGAGTGTGTTGGAATAACAAGAGAGAAAGAGTGTGGGAACAACAAGCGAGAAAGGAGAGAGAAAAAGGAGAGAGAGAAAGAGTGGGAATAACAAGAGAGAAAGAGAAAGAATGTGGAAATAACAAGAGAGAGTGTGGGAATAACAAGAGTGAAACTGAGAGAAAGGAGAGAGAAAGAGTGTGGGAATAAGAGAGAAAGTAGAGAGAGTGTGGTAATAACAAGATAGAAAGGAGAGAGAGAAAGAGTGTGGAAATAACGAGAAAGAGTGTGGGAATAACAAGAGAGAAAGGAGAGAGAAAAGGTGTGGGAATAACAAGAGATAAAGGAGAGAGAAAGAGTGTGGGAATAACAAGAGATAAAAATTGTGGGAAAAACAAGAAAGAAAGAGTGTGGGAATAACAAGAGAGAAAGGAGAGAGAGTGTGGCAATAACAAGATAGAAAGGAGAGAGAGAAAGAGTGTGGGAATAATGAGAAAGAAAGAGTGTGGGAATAACAAGGGAGAAAGGAGAAAGAAAGAGTGTGAGAATAACAAGAGAGAAACTGAGAGAAAGAGTGTGGGAACAACAAGAGAGAAAGAAGAGAGAAAGAGTGTGTGAACAGCAAGAGAGAAAGGAGAGAGAGAGTGTGGGAATAACAAGAGATGAAGGAGAGAGAAAGAGTGTGGGAATAACAAGAGAAAGAGTGTGGGAATAAGAGAGAAATGAAAGAGAAAGAGTGTGGGAATAACAAGAGAGAAAGTGTGTGGGAATAACAAGAGAGAAAGAGTGTGGGAGTAACGAGAGAAAGAGTGTGGGAATAATGAGAGAAAGAGTGTGGGAACAACAAGAGAGAAAGAGTGTGGGAATAGCAATCAAGAGAGAGAGAAAATGTGTGGGAATAAGAGAGAAAGAGTGTGGGAATAATAAGAGAGAAAGAGTGTGGGAATAACAAGAAAGAAAGAGTGTAGGAACAACAAGAGAGAAAGAGTGTGGAAATAAGAGAGAAAGAGTGTGGGAATAACAAGAGAAAAGGGAGAGAGTGAGTGTGGGAATAACAAGAGAGAAAGGAGAGAGAAAGAGTGTGGGAATAACAAGAGATAAAGATTGTGGGAAAAACAAGAAAGAAAGAGTCTGGGAATAACAAGAGAGAAAGGAGAGAGAGTGTGGCAATAACAAGATAGAAAGGAGAGAGAGAAAGAGTGTGGGAATAATGAGAAAGAAAGAGTGTGGGAATAACAAGGGAGAAAGGAGAAAGAAAGAGTGTGGGAATAACAAAAGAGAAAGAGTGTGAGAATAACAAGAGAGAAACTGAGAGAAAGAGTGTGGGAACAACAAGAGAGAAAGAGTGTGTGAACAGCAAGAGAGAAAGGAGAGAGAGTGTGTGGGAATAACAAGAGAGGAACAGAGAGATAATAGTGTGGGAATAACAAATGAGAAAGGAGAGTGAAAGAGTGTGGGAATAAGAGAGAAAGTAGAGAGAGTGTGGTAATAACAAGATAGAAAGGAGAGAGAGAAAGAGTGTGGAAATAACGAGAGAGAAAGAGTGTGGGAATAAAAGAGAAAGGAGAGAGAAAGAGTGTGGGAATGAAAGAGAAAGGAGAGAGAAAGAGTGTGGGAATAACAAGAGAGAAAGAGTGTGGGAACAACAAGAGAGAAAAGAGAGAGAGTGTGTGTGGGAATAACAAGAGAGGAACAGAGAGATAATAGTGTGGGAATAACAAATGAGAAAGGAGAGTGAAAGAGTGTGGGAATAAGAGAGAAAGTAGAGAGAGTGTGGTAATAACAAGATAGAAAGGAGAGAGAGAAAGAGTGTGGAAATAACGAGAGAAAGAGTGTGGGAATAACAAGAGTTAAAGGAAAGAGAGAGTGTGTTGGAATAACAAGAGAGAAAGAGTGTGGGAACAACAAGCGAGAAAGGAGAGAGAAAAAGGAGAGAGAGAAAGAGTGGGAATAACAAGAGAGAAAGAGAAAGAATGTGGAAATAACAAGAGAGAGTGTGGGAATAACAAGAGTGAAACTGAGAGAAAGGAGAGAGAAAGAGTGTGGGAATAAGAGAGAAAGTAGAGAGAGTGTGGTAATAACAAGATAGAAAGGAGAGAGAGAAAGAGTGTGGAAATAACGAGAAAGAGTGTGGGAATAACAAGAGAGAAAGGAGAGAGAAAAGGTGTGGGAATAACAAGAGATAAAGGAGAGAGAAAGAGTGTGGGAATAACAAGAGATAAAAATTGTGGGAAAACAAGAAAGAAAGAGTGTGGGAATAACAAGAGAGAAAGGAGAGAGTGTGGCAATAACAAGATAGAAAGGAGAGAGAGAAAGAGTGTGGGAATAATGAGAAAGAAAGAGTGTGGGAATAACAAGGGAGAAAGGAGAAAGAAAGAGTGTGAGAATAACAAGAGAGAAACTGAGAGAAAGAGTGTGGGAACAACAAGAGAGAAAGAAGAGAGAAAGAGTGTGTGAACAGCAAGAGAGAAAGGAGAGAGAGTGGGAATAACAAGAGATGAAGGAGAGAGAAAGAGTGTGGGAATAACAAGAGAAAGAGTGGGAATAAGAGAGAAATGAAAGAGAAAGAGTGTGGGAATAACAAGAGAGAAAGTGTGTGGGAATAACAAGAGAAAGAGTGGGAGTAACGAGAACGAGAGAAAGAGTGGGAATAATGAGAGAAAGAGTGTGGGAACAACAAGAGAGAAAGAGTGTGGGAATAGCAATCAAGAGAGAGAGAGAAATGTGTGGGAATAAGAGAGAAAGAGTGTGGAATAATAAGAGAGAAAGAGTGTGGGAATAACAAGAAAGAAAGAGTGTAGGAACAACAAGAGAGAAAGAGTGTGGAAATAAGAGAGAAAGAAGAGAGAAAGAGTGTGGGAATAACAAGAGAAAAGGGAGAGCGTGAGTGTGGGATTAACAAGAGAGAAAGGAGAGAAAGTGTGGGAATAACAAGAGATAAAGATTGTGGGAAAAACAAGAAAGAAAGAGTCTGGGAATAACAAGAGAGAAAGGAGAGAGAGTGTGGCAATAACAAGATAGAAAGGAGAGAGAGAAAGAGTGTGGGAATAATGAGAAAGAAAGAGTGTGGGAATAACAAGGGAGAAAGGAGAAAGAAAGAGTGTGGGAATAACAAAAGAGAAAGAGTGTGAGAATAACAAGAGAGAAACTGAGAGAAAGAGTGTGGGAACAACAAGAGAGAAAGAAGAGAGAAAGAGTGTGTGAACAGCAAGAGAGAAAGGAGAGAGAGTGTGTGGGAATAACAAGAGATAAAGGAGAGAGAAAGGGTGTGGGAATAAAAAGAGAAAGATTGTGGGAATAAGAGAGAAAGGAAAGAGAAAGAGTGTGGGAATAACAAGAGAGAAAGTGTGTGGGAATAACAAGAGAAAAAGAGTGTGGGAGTAACGAGAGAAAGAGTGTGGGAATAACGAGAGAAAGAGTGTGGGAACAAGAGAGAAAGAGTGTGGGAATAACAAGAAAGAAAGAGTGTAGGAACAACAAGAGAGAAAGAGTGTGGAAATAAGAGAGAAAGAAGAGAGAAAGAGTGTGGGAATAACAAGAGAAAAGGGAGAGAGAGTGTGGGGATAACAAGAGAGAAAGGAGAGAGAAAGAGTATGGGAATAACAAGAGTGAAAAAGAGAGAGAAAGAGTGTAGGAATAACAAGAGAGAAAGAGTGTGGAAACAACAAGAGAGAAACTGAGAGAAAGATATTGGGAACAACAAGAGAGAAAGGAGAGAGAAAGAGTGTGGGAATAACAAGAGAGAAAGGAGAGAGAAAGAGTGTGGAAATAACAAGAGAGAAATAGAGAGAAAGAGTGTGAGAACAAGTGAGAAAGGAGAGAGAGAGACAGTGTGGGAATAACAAGAGAGAAAGGAGAGAGAGGGAGTGTGGGAATATCAAGAGAGAAAGAGTGTGGGAATAACGAGAGAGAAATGGAGAGAAAGAGTGTGGGAACAACAAGAGAGAAACTGAGACATAGAGTGTGGGAACAACAACAAGAGAAAAGGGAGAGAGAAAGTGTGGGAATAACAAGAGAGAGAAAGAGTGTGGGAATAACAAGAGAGAAATAGAGAGAAAGAGTGTGGGAACAACAAGCGAGAAAGGAGAGAGAAAGAGTGTGGAAATAACAAAAGAGAAAGGAGAGGGAAAGGAGAAAGAGAGAGTGTAGGAAGAACAAGAGAGAAAGAGAGAAATAGTGTGGGAATAACAAGAGAGAAAGGAGAGAGAGAGTGTGGGAATAACAAGAGAAAGAGAGAGAAAGAGTGTGGAAACAACAAGAGAGAGAGTGTGGGAATAACAAGAGAGAAACTGAGAGAAAGAGTGTAGGAACAACAAGAAAGAAAGGAGAGAGAAAGAGTGTGGGAATAACAAGAGAGAAAAGAGAGAGAAAGAGTGTGGGAATAACAAAAGTTAAAGGAGAGAGAGAGAGAGTGTGTGGGAATAACAAGAGAGAAATAGAGAGAAAGAGTGTGGGAACAACAAGCGAGAAAGAGAAAGAGTGTGGGAATAACAAGAGAGAGTGTGGGAATAACAAGAGTGAAACTGAGAGAAAGAGTGTGGGAACAACAAGAGAGAAAGAGTGTGGGAATAACAAATGATAAGGGAGAGAGAAAGAGTGTGGGAATAACAAGAGAGAAAGAGTGTGGGAATAACAAGAGAGAAATAGAGAGAAAGAGTGTTGGAGCAACAAGCGAGAAAGGAGAGAGAGAGTGGTAATAAGAGAGAAAGAGTGTGGGAATAACAAGAGAGAAAGGAGAGAGAGTGTTGGAATAACAAGAGAGAAAGGAGAGAGAGAGAGAGTGTGGGAATAACAAGAGAGAAAGGAGTGAGAGTGTGTGGGAATAACGAGAGGAACAGAGAGATAATAGTGTGGGAATAACAAATGAGAAAGGAGAGCGAAAGAGTGTGGAAATAACAAGAGAGAAAGGAGTGAGAGTGTGTGGGAATAACAAGAGAGGAACAGAGAGATAATAGTGTGGGAATAACAAATGAGAAAGGAGAGCGAAAGAGTGTGGGAATAACAAGCGAGAAAGGAGAGAGAGTGTGGTAATAGCACAATAGAAAGGAGAGATAGAAAGAGTGTGGGAATAACAAGAGAGAAAGAGTGTGGGAATAAGAGAGAAAGAGTGTAGGAATAACAAAACAGAAAGAGTGTGGGAATAACAAGAGAGAAACCGAGAGAATGAGTGTTGGAACAAAAAGAGAGAAAGAAGAAAGAAAGAGTGTGGAAACAGCAAGAGAGAAAGGAGAGAGAAAGAGTGTGGGAATAACAAGAGAGAAAGAGTGTGGGAATAAGAGAGAAAGAGTGTGGGAATAACAAAGCAGAAAGAGTGTGGGAATAACAAGAGAGAAAGAGTGTGGGAATAAGAGAGAAAGATTGTGGGAACAACAAGAGAGAAAGAGTGTGGGAATAACAAGAGAGAAAGGAGAGAGAGAGAGAGTGTGGTAATAACAAGATAGAAAGGAGGGAAAGAAAGAGTGTGGGAATAACAAGAGAGAAAGGAGAGAGAAAGAGTGTGGGAATAACAAAAGAGAAAGAGTGTGGGAATAACAAGAGAGAAACTGAGAGAAAGAGTGTGGGAACAAGAAGAGAGAAAGAGTGTGGGAACAGCAAGAGAGAAAGGAGAGAGAAAGAGTGTGGGAACAAGAGAGAAAGAGTGTGGGATTAACAAGAGAGAAAGAGTGTGGGAATAACAAGAGAGAAAGGAGAGAGAAAAAGTGTGGGAATAACAAGAGAGAAAGTGTGTGGGAATAACAAGAGAGAGAAAGAGTGTGGGAATAACGAGAGAAAGAGTCTGGGAATAACAAGAGAGAAACCGAGAGAAAGAGTGTGGGAACAACAAGAGAGAAAAAGAGTGTGGGAACAACAAGAGAGAAAGAGTGTGGGATTAACAAGAGAGAAAGAGTGTGGGAATAACAAGAGAGAAAGATTGTGGGAATAATAAAAGAGTAAGAGTGTGGGAATAACAAGAGAGAAACCGAGAGAAAGAGTGTGGGAACAACAAGAGAGAAAGAAGAGAGAAAGAGTGTGGGAACACCAGGAGAGAAAGGAGAGAAAAAGAGTGTGGGAACAACAAGAGAGAACGAGTGTGGGATTAACAAGAGAGAAAGAGTGTGGGAATAACAAGAGAGAAAGAGTGTGGGAATAGCAAGAGAGAAAGTGTGTGTGAATAACAAGAGAGAAAGAGTGTGGGAATAACAAGAGATAAAGAGAGAGAAAGAGTGTGGGAATAACAAGAGAGAACAATTGTGGGAACAACAAGAGAGAAAGAGTGTGGGAATAACAAGAGAGAAAGGAGAGAGAGAGAATGTGGTAATAACAAGATAGAAAGGAGAGAAAGAAAGAGTGTGGGAATAACAAGAGAGAAAGGAGAGAGAAAGAGTGTGGGAATAACAAAAGAGAAAGAGTGTGGGAATAACAAGAGAGAAACCGAAAGAAAGAGTGTGGGAACAACAAAAGAGAAAGAAGAGAGAAAGAGTGTGGGAACAGCAAGAGAGAAAGGAGAGAAAAATAGTGTGGGAACAACAAGAGAGAAAGAGTGTGGGATTAACAAGAGAGAAAGAGCGTGGGAATAACAAGAGAGAAAGGAGAAAGAAAGAGTGTGGGAATAACAAGAGAGAAAGTGTGTGGGAATAACAAGAGAGAAAGAGTGTGGGAATAACAAGAGAGAAAGGAGAAAGAAAGAGTGTGGGAATAACAAGAGAGAAAAAGAGAGAGAAAGAGTGTGGGAATAACAAGTGAGATAGAGTGTGAGAACAACAAGAGAGAAACTGAGAGAAAGAGTGTGGGAACAACAAGAGAGAAAGAATGTGGGAATAACAAGATAGAAAGACTGTGGGAATAATAACAGAGAAATAGAGAGAAAGAGTGTGGGAACAACACGTGAGAAAAGAGAGAGAGAGAGTGTGGGAATAACAAGAGAGAAAGGAGAGAGAGGGAGTGTGGGAATAACAAGAGAGAAAGAGTGTGGGAATAACAAGAGAGAAATAGAGAGAAAGAGTGTGGGAACAACAAGAGAGAAACTGAGACATAGAGTGTGGGAACAACAAGAGAAAAAGGAGAGAGAAAGTGTGGGAATAACGAGAGAAATAGAGAGAGAGTGTGGGAACAACAAGCGAGAAAGGAGAGGAAAGAGTGTGGGAATAACAAGAGAGAAAGGAGAGGGAAAGGAGAAAAAGAGAGTGTGGGAATAACAAGAGAGAAAAAGAGAAATAGTGTGGGAATAACAAGAGAGAAAGGAGAGAGTGTGGGAACAACAAGAGAGAGTGTGTGGGAATAACAAAAGAGAAACTGAGAGAAAGAGTGTAGGAACAACAAGTGAGAAAGGAGAGAGAAAGAGTGTGGGAATAACAAGAGAGAAAGGAGAGAGAAAGAGTGTGGGAATAACAAGAGAGAAATAGAGAGAAAGAGTGTGGGAACAACAAACGAGAAAGGAGAGAGAGAAAGAGTGGGAATAACAAGAGAGAAAGAGAGAGAAATAGTGTGGGAATAACAAGAGAGAAAGGAGAGAGAGAGTGTGGGCATAACAAGAGAGAGATTGTGGGAATAACAAGAGAGAAACTGTGAGAAAGAGTGTGGGAACAACAAGCGAGAAAGGAGAGAGAAAGGAGAGAGAGCTAGAGAGGGAATAACAAGAGAGAAAGAGTGTGGGAATAACAAGAGTGAAAGGAGAAGAGTGTGGAAATAACAAGAGAGAAAGGAGAGAGAAAGAGTGTGGGAATAAGAGAGAAAGAGAGAAAGAGTGTGGGAATAACGAGAGAGAAAGAGTGTGGTAATAACAAGAGAGAAACAAAGAGAAGGAGTGTAGGAATAACAAGAGATAAAGGAGAGAGAAAGAGTGTGGGAATAGCAAGAGAGAAAGGAGAGAGAAAGAGTTTGGGAATAACAAGAGAGAAAGAGTGTGGGAATAACAAGAGAAAAAGAGTAGGGTACAGTATTTATGTACTTATGAATTTACTTGCTTATATATTAACCTGGTAACTGAACTTGACTACTGAACACTTTCTTAACCTATGACCTAGGCCAGATAGGCAAGGGTAAATACACTGTAGATAGGTCGATACATACATGCGCACACACACACACACACACACACACACACACACACACACACACACACACACACACACACACACACATGCACACACAAACACATATATATATATATATATATATATATATATATATATATATATAGTTATAGATATGGACATAGGTATAATATAGCTATAGATATAGATATGTAGATAAACATATATTGATTATTTGTCTCGCAATCAGTGTAAAGCAGTAACCCTCTGAATTCTTATTAAACTGCTTCCTGTGCACAGGTACAGGGTTTGGTTCCTTCCACACTCATTTACCTGCTGTGTCACTCTGAGCAGTGGGCTTACCTCCTCAAGAAATAAGTAAAATAAAAAATAAAACAAAATGCAGATAGATACATACTTAATGCAGCCAGTTCTACCGACATTCTTTGAGGATATGGGAGAAAACCAGAATGTTTACAGAAAATGCTTTTTGATGCAGGGAGAGCAAGCATTGTGCAGATAAAGAGTGACCAGAGGTCAGGATTTAACCAAAGACTCTGCAAGCACAAGGCAGAAATCTTAGCCATTATCTCCTTATGCAACAATTTTTGTTATTTATATATGTATATGTATATGTATATGTGTATATATATATATATATATATATATATATATATATATATATATATATATATGTGGGTGTATGTTTTTTGATCGAAATTTCATAATCTTGAACAAGGAACATCGAGACCAATTAAAGCAAAAGAAAAAAAAAACTACTTTAAACATGCGCCCTCAACAGCACTCTTACTTAAGTATACTAACTCCGAGATTGGACTACAGTGGGGAAAAGGAAATATTTGCTTATCCCCACTGTAATGTGCTCCGGAGACCGACTTTTGCTAAAGTGCACTTTCGATTTACTGCACTTTTGCTTAAATGGGTTTGATCTTCTGGTTGTTGAGAAAGTGTGTTTTCGACAATCAGAAGTAGACCCATGTATATATATATATATATATATATATATATATATATATATATATGTGTGTGTGTGTGTGTGTGTGTATATATATATATATATATATATATATATATATATATATATATATATATATATATGTTTCATATTAACAATTATTATATTCGATTTTACATATTTTAAAAGTAGACTACCAGCATAAAAAGTTATTTTGATATTTGAAGGAGGAAACATATCTGCAGTAATATACTTACATCATTTAAATGGGTTCTGCTATATGATTCTGAATGTCAAAGTTCAAATTCCATTCAGATTTGAATAAAAGAATTTGAAGTAGAATTTCTGGTCAGATGTTTGCATGGAGACCACCCACAGTCATGCAGGTGTTTTCATGTCCTGCATCCCATGCCTTAATGCAATCATATCTAAATGTGCTACATTTTGGGGGGGAAACAAACAACATTCCTGGTTCAGAACGACTGCTGTTTTCTACCAAGCAGTGTTCATATTCATGATGTTTGCTACCTTTGAATGTTACCCTTAAGTTACGATACTCTATGGACTTTGGCAAAATAAATATTTTCTGTGTCGTAATCTACAATCAAAAGGCTGTAACATCATGTTCATGTGTCATTTTGGACATGCACCAAATATATTGTCTACAGAAATACTCATAATAACATAGCTGATACATGGACAGGAAAGCAGAAGGAAAAAAGCTGTGAAAGGCAATAAAAGTAACATATAATGACACTGGAAAAATTCTTACTGCCGTGTTAATTACTTGAATATTCATATTTTGTAAATATTAAAATGCTAATAATATTGTTCTAAAATACAATAACAGCTTCAGGGATATTTGTAATAGATAAACCTCCCAAAAGGGCAGTTAAACCCTACATCTCTGCCTTTGAATGAGTTCATCACAGTTTGTTAGAAAAATATATGTACAAGCCTGGAAAACATTTGTGACAGATTAAATAAGTCAAAAACCTGTAAGGAGAATTTAAACAAGGAACACAAACATTAGTGAGACCCAGTCCGTTGCCTAGCACAAGGAATAATACACTTTGGAAGCGTACATTATAACGGCATTTCCACAGGGGTTGCACTAACAGCTTAGTGGTATGAGGCCTACTGCAGATGGCAAATTGTCTGAAACCAGCAACTTTATGTATTCGACTTACAGGGTTCATCCATCTGCACTGACGAGTGAGCAAGCAGTTGTTAAAATGATTATTTTAATGAGTACAGTGTTTGAGACTGCCTACTACCTGTTTTCAGGAATGGTTTTCAACCATTTACCAGCATTTGCAGATTTCTTACAGGTCATTGCCTGTATTGACTTTAGCTGCAGTTATGTTCACGTGGCCCAAAGCGGTTTCTAAGTACTTCATGTTGATATCTAAACCCCATGATGAAAGTGCAGTTTGATTTTTTGCATGGCCACCATTTATCATCTGATAAACGTAAATATAATGTTAAAGCCTTTTACTGTAAACATTACTCTGTCATTTAGGGTGTGTGCTGAGGTTTTCACCAAAGGAAGATCTTTAGTTGTAGCTTTTGCTGACACTAGTACACAGAAAAGACAGAAACTCTTTTAATACCAGCAATGGTGACTAATTTGATTTGATTATGCTAAGCGCACATGTATTTGTGCTGATGGTTCTCTGCATCACCATGCCTTTTCTTCATGGTACATTTTCTTGGCCCAGAATAAATGGTTCTGTCTGCAGTTTGACTTTTTCAACACAACCACTATTTTTTTTTTAATTTCTGGAAAATGTTTTACTTACTGGGAGTCCTCATGGTTGTATTACAAAACCTCTAGATTACAGCTGGCATGCAGGAACAATGGAAAATAATGCTGGAAGTAATGCTGATTACATTCACAGCTTTAACAGTAAAGACAAGCATTGCATAGTAACTCCAGAATCATCCATTACTCCAAATAATCTCTAACCACATTGTGAGAGTCATTGATTTCCACTCATAGAAAGCTGTGAGCATACATTATATGTCAGCAACCTATTGACTTATTATTTCAAGGTCAGTTGTTAAGTGTAGCATGTACCAGCTGTAAATAAAATGATTCAGAAAACACACTTGACTTTATTGATTTCCATAGAAATGCTAATTAATAATTATATATCATCTGTCTTGTATTGTGTCATGTAGCAAAGTTTAGCATCCTTTTCAAAAGGTAACTCCTTTCTGATCATTTATGCAAGATGTCAAGTTTTAGTATGAATACAGATAGATATATTGCACCCTATATGCAAATATCAATTCTGTGGCATATATCTAAGTGCAAAGGTCTTTTCCTGCAAGTGTTGAAGAGTCTGTGTTCTTGGAAGTGGAAACCTTAAAATCACACATTTCCATCTTTACCTGGTGCACAGTCAGTGTTGAATTGTAGCGTAAAATTGTTAAAAGTCAAAGGAGCTTGCATGACAGAATTGCTTGCACTTGTTTGGAGAAATATTGATCTGTTGCAGTGTTATTCCATTTTAATGCCCCATTATTTTCCACTAGATTTTCTTCCCCAGACAGGTTCCTGCATTAAAAAAGATACTGAGTTAAAAGGTATCATTTGTCTTGAGTGACCAGATTGTTTCACAAACTAACACTTTTTCGTCAGATACGAAACTGCTCAGAGATGTCTTGCACACATAGATTAATATGTAGTTTGCTCAGCTGTTTTTATGCCTTCTGTTACATCTGTATTATTGTCTGTTATTTATAACTGAAATATTTTTATCATATGCTTAATTATTTTTCTGACCATCCTCTTTCATCACAGCAAAAACGTAGTCAGGGTTACAAAAAGGCTTAAAGAATATGAGTACCACTATCTTTTGATAGCCAGTTTAATTTTCTTTCTTGATAAAGAAAATGAATTGATCTTCTGGGAATTAGCTTGAAAAATAAATAGCCCCAGGCTCAAAACAGACTGCATTAAGCAGGCTGATGCCCCATATATCTGAACTGTGCAGTCACCCCAACATTACAGTAAAGGGATGCTCTACAGCTGACACAAATAAAGTGAAATAACACAATGGTAGTTGAGACATTGACAATATAAGGGTAAGGAGTAAGTACCAGATATGAAATGTGTCAGTTGTGCAACAGGCAGTACACTTGCCTTTAGTGCAGAAGGCTGTGGGTTCTGTTCCCACACCAGAGAGATGAATTGCTGAAACTGCAGTGCAACATAATGATGCTGTTGCACTCCTGAGTGTGTCGTCCTTTGGCTGAGATGTTAAACCTAGTCCCCATCTGCCTGAGTTGGTGGAAGCTGAGGTGGGTGTAAAAGATCCCGCAACATTTATTGAAGAGATGCGGAAGTTCCTTGATGCCAGGCAAATTTCTCCTAGTAATATAAATACTCATTCAGGACTCCTCTGAAAAGAGGCTGTTAGCCTAGCTGGACTAACCCAAGCCACAAAGGATAAATAAATAAATATATTAACAAAATGTACCCTATATAATCCATCTGGAAGAAGGGAAAAGAAATGACAAGTATATGCATATCCATATTAATTGAATGCGCCTTATATGTTATGCTCAGCATAGCACACCGCAGTGAATCACAATGAGGGGCGATGAAAACAAATTTCACACAACTGCAACAGGTGCAACACATCACAGCCGCTAGCTAATCTACAACTTAAATAATAGGTGACCAAATGCCGGACAAAACACATTGCATTCTTTTCTCACGATTGGTTGACTGCACATCATTATCAGGTTAGGAGATTCACACAATTTTTTAGGCAGTCAGACTCTCAGGAGACAATATTGATTTGTAGTCAGTCCAACTAGAGTGCAGTATTGTTTTGCCCTTTATACATTGCAGAAGTTTTTTTTTTTCTGAATTTTATAAGTAGTGCTTATTGAGCATGACAATGCATTTTAAGTGAAATGCATTCTGGATAAGAAAAAAATGTTATAAAAGTATGACTGGTCATGATGAGTTTTGCTTTTGACGTTTAAGAAATGGAAATGACATCTTGGTATACATTCCTGAGTTCATAACTTAAGCCTTTCGAACAAAGAATAAATGTGTTCAATCAGCCAGTTGTAATCATCTGTTATAAACAT
This sequence comes from Protopterus annectens, assembly GCF_019279795.1. Classification (NCBI taxonomy): domain Eukaryota; kingdom Metazoa; phylum Chordata; order Ceratodontiformes; family Protopteridae; genus Protopterus; species Protopterus annectens. The sequence goes on along the minus strand of NC_056751.1, from coordinate 712,561,581 downwards.
CTGCATTGCATATGTGCTTAACAGACAACTGATATCTGTAACATGAAACAATAGTGACATTCTGTTATTGCACAAGAATGCACAGCAGTGAAACTGGCCTGCAAGCAACAAGGAGAGGTCAGGATATGGACAGAACTGAAATGTAGTATGCTACAGCCAGTATGTTGTGACATATTGCTGTGCTGGGGTACATATATCATTTAAATGTCCAGATTTTTGCAGAATGTCCAGACTTCTGCCTCCTATTTTAAGTCCATTCCTCATAGAAAATTGTGGTTTTCTGGCAAATCAATAAGGACTGAATTCACTAAATGATGAAAGACATTTGAGTTTCAGATTTCATATCCTTCAGAAAATGCTTGGTAATAAAGAACCTTGTATTCTAGCAACTTTGTAAGTTTATAAGAGCAATGTTTAAAATATGTCCCTATTTTGGGGGCTTTGTACCCCTGTTATTTTTGGCTTTCTCCACATTTCTTGAGATAAGAGATTGAGAGGTATGGAGGCACATAAGCAGAAACTTGTAGCCAATCCCTGTGGCTGTGATGTCGACCTGTGACTGACTATGACCTTATGCATACACTTCAGCCATCAGAGCACACAGGAGAAGGATCTGCCATTGTTGCAGAATAACCTAACTTGTAATTGCAACATAACCTAACTGGTAAAAGTTGCTATGCAACAGTGCTGAATGTTGACTTTGTGATGTTGACAGCCTACCAGTCCAAGTAATTCCTAATATGCAAATCATGGACTTTCAATGATACCTCTGTTGGCTGTTGTTAACTGTTGAGGAGAATTCCGGGCATGAATACCTTGTTCTATACTGATCGTCTAAAGGCTTTGTGTCTGTATTCATTCCCCTACAGACTGCTGAGAAGGCACCTTTGCCTGGCTTACAGGGCTTCCTCAGACCCAGCCCTGATGGATCCGTGTCACATGTGCAAAACAAATTGTGAAACAGAAACACTAGATACAGGGATCTGAACTTTGCATATGATACAAACAGAACATGCTGGAGAGACAGATATGTGTCACAAAGGATCCCAGCACTATGGAATAGCCCCCCCCCCCATCCATGTAAAACAGAACTCATCTCTGAACCTGTTCAAATGAAAACTTAACAACTGGATTAGAAATCTTAAATTTAACCTCAGTCTAGCCTCTGTACCTTATGGACAATGCCTGTCGATAAGAAAAGCATTAGCCTAATACCCCACCTAGAAATCCCTTAGTTACCTACCTACTAATACATCCCCCCTCATAGAGACTCCCATGATACTCAGGATCAAAATGGTTTGGGGTGCATGGCTAGCTTGTAAGGGCCCTAGTGGTCATTAGCCTAGTAACCACCTATGAACCTATGTCCTGCTCTACATGATATGTACTAGTGGCATTTGTGTTTGAATTATTTTGCTTCCCACTAACACCTGCAGTCCGTAGAGCTATATCTGTCAAACATATGTTCCACAGATATGCCAGAATATCAGCAACAGTCAGTATATTGGCAGTGGGTATGCGGGCAGTGTAGTAAACCACAGTGTATCGGTCTGGAATATTCTAGACCCAAACACTGTGTAATGAATATACGAACTGCATCCTTTTGTTGCCATGGTACATTACATATGATGTGGGATAAGCAAGGTCTGAAGCCCTAGTCTTGCAGTGCAGCATAGCCACTCGAAATGGCAATGAAAGTGTGCTATATACAGATGTTTGGACCTTGACCATTTTACATTGCGTTTGCACTGTATAGCAGCACCCAGTGTTTCATCTGTATATTTTTTTTAATTTGTTTTGTCGAATAGCTTTTGTTGATTTGCATTTGATCAAATGCTGAGTTCAGCATTCAGTAGGGAAAGGGAATTTTCCTTTTCCCCACTGTTGTGCAACCTTGGAGTTATTATTCTAGAACTACAGTGTGTGAACACAGCCATACAATTGGTGAAGATTTAACCAAAAACTGGACGTTAGGGTTTAAACCTTCAGGCTTGAATGCCCAGTTTTATGATAAACCCACTGTAGAATTTAAATGGATTTAAATTAAATTAATTAAATGGATTTAAATGGATTGTATTCAATTGTCGGGCCTTGGTTGTGCTTAACGTGAGCAAATTTGATCTACTGTTGATCTACAGTTTGACAACCGAGGTACTACCATAACTGAATGTCCACTGTTGGCTGTGGTCTGTGTAAGCATATTTTGTATTCGGGTGATGCTGTTGAAACAGTACGAACTTTTTTGAATATTTTTGTTGCCTGCACCCTTTGGAAAACCACTCATGCTTTTCAATGACCCGTTTGTTGTGAGTAGTCATTGGAATGTGATTTAGTGTTTGGAAGTCTGACTTTCTGGTCAGGTTTTGATATATACAGGACAGTAAGATACAGACACTGTTCTGTACTGCTTATAATCAGATACAGATACTGTTCTATAATTCTTATAGTCAGATACAGATACTGTTCTGTACTGCTTATAATCAGATACAGACACTGTTCTGTACTGCTTATAATCAAATACAGATAATGTTCTGTACTGCTTATAATCTGATACAGATACTGTTCTATACTGCTTATAATCAGATACAGATACTGTTCTATAATTCTTATAGTGAGATACAGATACTGTTCTGTACTGCTAATAATCAGATACAGATTCCGCTCTGTACTGGTTATAATCATATACAGATACTGTTATATACTGCTTATAGTCAGATACAGATACTGTTCTATACTGCTTATAATCAGACACAGATACAGTTCTATGCTGCTTACAATCAGATACAGATACTGTTCTATGCTGCTTATAATGAGATACAGACACGGTTCAATACTGCTTATAGTCAGATACAGATACTGTTCTATACTGCTTATAGTCAGATACAGATACTGTTCTATACTGCTTATAGTCAGATACAGATACTGTTCTGTGCTGCTTATAATCAGATACAGACACTGTTCTATACTGCTTATAGTCAGATACAGATAATGTTCTGTACAGCTTATAATCAGATACAGTCACTGTTCTATACTGCTTATAGTCAGATACAGATACAGTTCTATGCTGCTTACAATCAGATACAGATACTGTTCTATGCTGCTTATAATGAGATACAGACATGGTTCTATACTGCTTATAGTCAGATACAGACACTGTTCTATACTGCTTATAATCAGATACAGATACTTTCTATACTGCCTATAGTCAGATACAGATACTGTTCTGTACTGCTTATAATCAGATACAGACACTGTTCTATACTGCTTGTAGTCAGATACAGATACTGTTCTTTACTGCTTATAATCAGATACAGATACTGCTCTGCACTGCTTATAGTCAGACACAGATACTGCTCTGCACTGCTTATAATCAGATACTGTTCTGTACTGCTTATAATCAGATATAGATACTGTTCTACGCTGCTTATAATCAGATATAGATACTGTTCTATGCTGCTTATAATCAGATACAGATACTGTTCTGTACTGCTTATAATCAGATACAAATACTGTTTATACTGCTTATAGTCAGATATAGATAGTGTTCTATACTACTTATACTCAGATACAGATACTGTTTTATATGGCTTATAATGAGATACAGATACAGTTTTGTACGGCTTATAATCAGATACAGATACTGTTCTGTACTGCTTATAAACAGATCAGATAGAGATACTGTTCTGTACTGCTTATACTCAGATACAGATACTGTTCTTTACTGCTTATAGTCAGATACAGATACTGTTCTATTCTGCTTATAATCAGATACAGATACCATTCTATACTACTTATAGTCAGATACAGATACTGTTCTATACTGCTTATAGTCAGATACAGATACTGTTCTATACTGCTTATGGTCAGATACAGATACTGTTCTTTATTGCTTATAATCTGATACAGACAATGTTCTCTATTGCTTATAGTCAGATACAGATACTGTTCTGTACTTCTTATAGTGAGATACAGATACTGTTTTATACTGCTTATAATCAGATACAGATACTGATCTGTACAGCTTATAATCAGATACTGTTCTATACTGCTTATAATCAGATACAGATACTATTCTGTACTGCTTATAATCAGATACAGATACTGTTCTATACTGCTTATAATCAGATACAGATACTGTTCTGTACTGCTTATCATCAGATACAGATATTGTACTATACTGCTAATAATCAGATACAGATTCCATTCTGTACTGGTTATAATCTTATACAGTTACTGTTCTATACTGCTTATAGTCAGATACAGATACTGTTCTATACTGCTTATAATCAGATACAGACACTGTTCTATACTGCTTATAATCGGATACAGACACTGTTCCATACTGCTTATAGTCATATACAGATGCTGTTCTATACTGCTTATATTCAGATACAGATACTGTTCTATACTGCTTATAGTCAGATACAAATACTGTTCTAAATTGCTAATAATCAGATAGAGATACTGTTCTGTACTGCTTATAATCAGATACAGATATTGTTCTATACTGTTTATAATCAGATACAGATACTGTTCTGTACTGCTTATAGTCAAATACAAATACTGTTTTATACTGCTTATTATCAGATACAGATACTGTTTTATGTTGCTTATAGTCAGATACAGACACTGTTCTATACTGCTTATAGTCAGATACAGATACTGTTCTATACTGCTTATAGACAGAAAGAGACACTGTTCTATACTGCTTATAGTCAGAAACAGATACTGTTCTATGCTGCTTATAGTCAGAAAGAGACACTGTTCTATACTGCTTATAGTCAGACACAGATACTGTTCTATACTGCTTATAGTCAGATACAGACACCGTTGCATACTGCTTATAGTCAGATACAGACACTGTTCTATACTGTTTATTTTCAGATACAGACACTGTTCTATACTGCTTATAGTCAGACACAGATACTTTTCTATACTGCTTATAGTCAGATACAGACACCGTTGCATACTGCTTATAGTCAGATACAGACACTCTTCTATACTGTTTATTTTCAGATACAGACACTGTTCTATACTGCTTATAGTCAGATACAGATACTGTTTTATACTGCTTATAATCAGATACAGCCACTGTTCTATACTGCTTATAGTCAGATACAGATACTGTTCTATACTGCTTATAGTCAGAAACAGATACTGTTCTATGCTGCTTATAGTCAGAAAGAGACACTGTTCTATACTGCTTATAGTCAGACACAGATACTGTTCTATACTGCTTATAGTCAGATACAGACACCGTTGCATACTGCTTATAGTCAGATACAGACACTGTTCTATACTGTTTATTTTCAGATACAGACACTGTTCTATACTGCTTATAGTCAGATACAGATACTGTTCTATACTGCTTACAGTCAGATACAGATACTGTTCTATACTGCTTATAGTCAGATACAGATACTGTTCTATACTGCTTATAGTCAGATACATACACTGTTCTAAACTGCTTATAATCAGATACAGACACTGTCCTATACGGCTTATAGTTAGATACAGACACTGTTCTACACTGCTTATAGTCAGATACAGATACTGTTCTATACTGCTTATAGTCAGAAACAGACACTTTTCTATTCTGCTTATTGTCAGGTACAGACACTGTTTTATTCTGCTTATAGTCAGATACAGATACTGTTCTATACTGCTTATAGTCAGATATAAATACTGTCCTATACTGCTTATAGTCAGATACAGGCACTGTTCTGTACTGCTTATAGTCAGATACAGACACTGTTCTATACTGCAAATAGTCAGGTACAGACACTGTTCTATACTGCTTATAGTCAGATACAGACACTGTTCTATACTGCTTATAGTCAGATACAGACACTGTTCTACACTGCTTATAATGAGATACAGATACTGTTCTATACAGCTTATAATCAGATACAGATACTGTTCTGTACTGCTTATAGTCAGATATAGACACTGTACTGTACTGCTTATAATCAGATACAGATACTGTTCTATGCTGGTTATAATCAGATACAGATACTCTTCTATGCTGCTTATAATCAGATACATACACGATTCTATACTGCTTATAGTCAGATACAGATACTGTTCTATACTGCTTATAGTCAGATACAGATACTGTTCTATACTGCTTATAATGAGATACAGATACTATTCTATACGGCTTATAATCAGATACAGATACTGTTCTATTCTGCTTATAATCAAATGCAGATACTGATCTATACTGCTTGTAGTCAGATACAGATACTGTACTATTCTGCTTATAATCAGATACAGATACTGTTCTATACTGCTTATAGTCAGACACAGATACTGTTCTATACTGTTTTTAGTCAGATGCAGATACTGTTCTGTACTGCTTATAATCAGATACAGATACTGCTCTGTACAGCTTATAATATGATACTGTTCTATACTGCTTATAATCAGATACAGATACTGTTCTATACTGCTTATAATCAGATACAGATACGGTTCTATACTGCTTATAGTCAGATACAGATACTGTTTTATACTGCTTATAATCAGATACCAATGCTGTTCTGTACTGCTTATAATCACATACAGATACTGTTCTATACTGCTTATAATCAGATACAGATACTGTTCAATAATTCTTATAGTGAGATACAGATACTGTTCTGTACTGCTAATAATCAGATGCAGATTCCGTTCTGTACTGCTAATAATCAGATGCAGATTCCATTCTGTACTGCTTATAATCATATACAGGTACTGTTCTATACTGCTTATAGTCAGATACAGATACAGTTTTATACTGCTTATAGTAAGATACAGACACTGTTCTATTCTTATAGTCAAATACAGACACTGTTCTATACTGCTTATAATGAGATACAGATACTGTTCTATACTGCTTATAATAAGATACAGGCACTGTTCTATACTGCTTATAATCAGATACAGACACTGTTCTATACTGCTTATAGTCAGATACAGATGCTGTAATATACTGCTTATAGTCAGATACAGTTACTGTTCTATACTGCTTATAGTCAGATGCAGATACTGTTCTATACTTCTTATAGTCAGATACAGATACTGTTCTGTATTGCTTATAATCAGATACAGATACTGTTCTGTACTGCTTATAGCCAAATACAGATACTGTTCTGTACTGCTTATAATCAGGTACAGATATTGTTTTATGCTGCTTATAGTCAGATACAGACACTGTTCTATACTGCTTATAGTCAGATACAGATATTGTTCTATACTGCTTATAGTCAGATACAGACACTGTTCTGTACTGGGTATAGTCAGATACAGATATTGTTCTATACTGCTTATAGTCAGATACAGACACTGTTCTATACTGCCTATAGTCAGATACAGATATTGTTCTATACTGCTTATAGTCAGATACAGACACTGTTCTATACTGCCTATAGTCAGATACAGATACTGTTCTATACTGCTTACAGTCAGACAGAGACACTGTTCTATACTGCTTATAGTCAGATACAGACACTGTTCTATACTGCTTATTATCAGATAGAGACACTGTTCTATACTGCTTATAGTCAGAAACATACACTTTTATGTTCTGCTTATAGTCAGATACAGACACTGTTCTATTCTGCTTATAGTCAGATACAGATACTGTTCTATACTGCTTATAGTCAGATACAGATACTGTTCTATACTGCTTATAGTCAGATACATACACTGCTCTAAACTGCTTATAATCAGATACAGACACTGTCCTATACTGCTTATAGTTAGATACAGACACTGTTCTATACTGCTTACAGTCAGACAGAGACACTGTTCTATACTGCTTATAGTCAAATACAGACACTGTTCTATACTGCTTATTGTCAGATACAGACACTGTTCTATACTGCTTATAGTCAGAAACAGACACTTTTCTATTCTGCTTATTGTCAGGTACAGACACTGTTTTATTCTGCTTATAGTCAGATACAGATACTGTTCTATACTGCTTATAGTCAGATATAAATACTGTCCTATACTGCTTATAGTCAGATACAGGCACTGTTCTGTACTGCTTATAGTCAGATACAGATACTGTTCTATACTGCTTATAGTCAGATACAGATACTGTTCTATACTGCTTATAATGAGAAAAAGATAATGTTCTATACGACTTATAATCAGATACAGATACTGTTCTGTACTGCTTATAGTCAAATACAGACACTGTTCTATACTGCTTATAATCAGATACAGATACTGTTCTATGCTGCTTATAATCAGATACAGATACTGTTCTATGCTGCTTATAATCAGATACAGACACTGTTCTATACTGCTTATAGTCAGATACAGATACTGTTCTATGCTGCTTATAATCAGATAGAGACACTGTTCTATACTGCTTATAGTCAGAAACAGACACTTTTCTGTTTTGCTTATAGTCAGATACAGACACTGTTCTATTCTGCTTATAGTCAGATACAGATACTGTTCTATACTGCTTATAGTCAGATACAGATACTGTTCTATTCTGCTTATAGTCAGATACATAACCTGTTCTAAACTGCTTATAATCAGATACAGACACTGTCCTATACTGCTTATAGTTAGATAGAGACACTGTTCTATACTGCTTACAGTCAGAGACACTGTTCTATACTGCTTATAGTCAAATACAGACACTGTTCTATACTGCTTATTGTCAGATACAGACACTGTTCTATACTACTTATAGTCAGATACAGATACTGTTCTATACTGCTTATAGTCAGATACATACACTGTTCTAAACTGCTTATAATCAGATACAGATACTGTTCTATACTGCTTATAGTCAGATATAAATACTGTCCTATACTGCTTATAGTCAGATACAGGCACTGTTCTGTACTGCTTATAGTCAGATACAGATACTGTTCTATACTGCTTACAGTCAGATTCATATACTGTTCTGTACTGCTTATAATCAGATACAGATACTGCTCTGTACAGCTTATAATATGATACTGTTCTATACTGCTTATAATCAGATACAGATACTGTTCTATACTGCTTATAATCAGATACAGATACGGTTCTATACTGCTTATAATCCGGTACAGATACTGTTCTGTACTGCTTATAGTCAGATACAGATACTGTTTTATACTGCTTATAATCAGATACCAATGCTGTTCTGTACTGCTTATAATCAGATACAGATACTGTTCTATACTGCTTATAATCAGATACAGATACTGTTCTATAATTCTTATAGTGAGATACAGATACTGTTCTGTACTGCTAATAATCAGATGCAGATTCCGTTCTGTACTGCTAATAATCAGATGCAGACTCCGTTCCGTACTGCTTATAATCATATACAGGTACTGTTCTATACTGCTTATAGTCAGATACAGATACTGTTATATACTGCTTATAGTAAGATGCAGACACTGTTCTATTCTTATAGTCAAATACAGACACTGTTCTATACTGCTTATAATGAGATGCAGATACTGTTCTATACTGCTTATAATAAGATACAGACACTGTTCTATACTGCTTATAATCAGATATAGACACTGTTCTATACTGTTTATAGTCAGATACAGATGCTGTAATATACTGCTTATAGTCAGATACAGTTACTGTTCTATACTGCCTATAGTCAGATACAGATACTGTTCTATACTGCTTATAGTCAGATACAGATACTGTTCTGTATTGCTTATAATCAGATACAGATACTGTTCTGTACTGCTTATAGTCAAATACAGATACTGTTCTGTACTGCTTATAATCAGGTACAGATACTGTTTTATGCTGCTTATAGTCAAATACAGACACTGTTCTATACTGCTTATAGTCAGATACAGATATTGTTCTATACTGCTTATAGTCAGATACAGACACTGTTCTGTACTGCGTATAGTCAGATACAGATATTGTTCTATACTGCTTATAGTCAGATACAGACACTGTTCTATACTGCTTATAGTCAGATACAGATATTGTTCTATACTGCTTATAGTCAGATACAGACACTGTTCTATACTGCTTATAGTCAGATACAGACACTGTTCTATACTGCTTATAATCAGATACAGATACTGTTCTATGCTGCTTATAGTCAGATACAGATACTGTTTTATACTGCTTATAATCAGATACCAATGCTGTACTGTACTGCTTATAATCAGATACAGACACTGTCCTATACTGATTATAGTTAGATACAGACACTGTTCTATACTGCTTACAGTCAGACAGAGACACTGTTCTATACTGCTTATAGTCAAATACAGACACTGTTCTATACTGCTTATTGTCAGATACATACACTGTTCTATACTGCTTATAGTCAGAAACAGACACTTTTCTATTCTGCTTATTGTCAGGTACAGACACTGTTTTATTCTGCTTATAGTCAGATACAGATACTGTTCTATAGTGCTTATAGTCAGATATAAATACTGTCCTATACTGCTTATAGTCAGATACAGGCACTGTTCTGTACTGCTTATAGTCAGATACAGATACTGTTCTGTACTGCTTATAATGAGATAAAAATAATGTTCTATACGGCTTATAATCAGATACAGATACTGTTCTGTACTGCTTATAGTCAAATACAGACACTGTTCTATACTGCTTATAATCAGATACAGATACTGTTCTATGCTGCTTATAATCAGATACAGATACTGTTCTATGCTGCTTATAATCAGATACAGATACTGTTCTATGCTGCTTATAATCAGATACAGACACTGTTCTATACTGCTTATAGTCACATACAGATACTGTTCTGTACAGCTTGTAATCAGATAGAGACACTGTTCTGTACTGCTTATAGTCAGATACAGGTACTGTTTATACTGCTTATAGTCAGATACAGATACTGTTCTATACTGCTTATAGTCAGATACAGATACTGTTCTATACTGCTTATAATGAGATACAGATACTGTTCTATATGGCTTATAATCAGATACAGATACTCTGTACTGCTTATAGTCAGATACAGACACTGTTCTATACTGCTTATAATCAGATACAGATACTTTTCTATGCTGCTTATAATCAGATAGAGACACTGTTCCATACTGCTTATAGTCAGATACATATACAGTTCTATACTGCATATAGTCAGATACAGATACTGTTCTATACTGCTTATAGTCAGATACAGATACTGCTCTGTACAGCTTATAATCAGATACAGACACTGTTCTGTACTGCTTATAGTCAGATACAGATACTGTTTATACTGTTTATAGTCAGATACAGATACTGTTCTATACTGCTTATAGTCAGATACAGATACTGTTCTATACTGCTTATAATGAGATACAGATACTTTTCTTTATTGCTTGTAATCAGATACATATACTGTTCTGTACTGCTTATAGTCAGATACAGATACTGTTCTATACTGTTTATAGTCAGATACAGATACTGTTCTGTACTGCAAATAATCAGATACAGATACTGCTCTGTTCAGCTTATAATATGATATTGTTCTATACTGCTTATAATCAGATACAGATACTGTTCTGTACTGCTTATAATCAGATACAGATACGGTTCTATACTGCTTATAATCAGCTACAGATACTGTTCTGTAATGATTATAATCAGATACAGATACTGTACTATACTGCTTATAGACAGATACTGTTCTATACTGCTTATAGTCAGATATAAATACTGTCCTATACTGCTTATAGTCAGATACAGGCACTTTTCTGTACTGCTTATAGTCAGATACAGATACTGTTATATACTGCTTATAGTCAGATACAGATACTGTTCTATACTGCTTATAATGAGATAAAGATAATGTTCTATACGGCTTATAATCAGATACAGATACTGTTCTATACTGCTTATAATCAGATACAGACACTGTTCTATACTGCTTATAATCGGATACAGACACTGTTCCATACTGCTTATAGTCATATACAGATGCTGTTCTATACTGCTTATATTCAGATACAGATACTGTTCTATACTGCTTATAGTCAGATACAAATACTGTTCTAAATTGCTAATAATCAGATAGAGATACTGTTCTGTACTGCTTATAATCAGATACAGATATTGTTCTATACTGTTTATAATCAGATACAGATACTGTTCTGTACTGCTTATAGTCAAATACAAATACTGTTTTATACTGCTTATTATCAGATACAGATACTGTTTTATGTTGCTTATAGTCAGATACAGACACTGTTCTATACTGCTTATAGTCAGATACAGATACTGTTCTATACTGCTTATAGACAGAAACAGACACTGTTCTATACTGCTTATAGTCAGAAACAGATACTGTTCTATGCTGCTTATAGTCAGAAAGAGACACTGTTCTATACTGCTTATAGTCAGACACAGATACTGTTCTATACTGCTTATAGTCAGATACAGACACCGTTGCATACTGCTTATAGTCAGATACAGACACTGTTCTATACTGTTTATTTTCAGATACAGACACTGTTCTATACAGCTTATAGTCAGATACAGATACTGTTCTATACTGCTTATAGTCAGAAACAGATACTGTTCATTTCTGCTTATAGTCAGAAAGAGACACTGTTCTATACTGCTTATAGTCAGAAACAGATACTGTTCTATGCTGCTTATAGTCAGAAAGAGACACTGTTCTATACTGCTTATAGTCAGACACAGATACTGTTCTATACTGCTTATAGTCAGATACAGACACCATTGCATACTGCTTATAGTCAGATACAGACACTGTTCTATACTGTTTATTTTCAGATACAGACACTGTTCTATACTGCTTATAGTCAGACACAGATACTTTTCTATACTGCTTATAGTCAGATACAGACACCGTTGCATACTGCTTATAGTCAGATACAGACACTCTTCTATACTGTTTATTTTCAGATACAGACACTGTTCTATACTGCTTATAGTCAGATACAGATACTGTTTTATACTGCTTATAATCAGATACAGCCACTGTTCTATACTGCTTATAGTCAGATACAGATACTGTTCTATACTGCTTATAGTCAGAAACAGATACTGTTCTATGCTGCTTATAGTCAGAAAGAGACACTGTTCTATACTGCTTATAGTCAGACACAGATACTGTTCTATACTGCTTATAGTCAGATACAGACACCGTTGCATACTGCTTATAGTCAGATACAGACACTGTTCTATACTGTTTATTTTCAGATACAGACACTGTTCTATACTGCTTATAGTCAGATACAGATACTGTTCTATACTGCTTATAGTCAGATACAGATACTGTTCTATACTGCTTATAGTCAGATACAGATACTGTTCTATACTGCTTATAGTCAGATACATACACTGTTCTAAACTGCTTATAATCAGATACAGACACTGTCCTATACGGCTTATAGTTAGATACAGACACTGTTCTACACTGCTTATAGTCAGATACAGATACTGTTCTATACTGCTTATAGTCAGAAACAGACACTTTTCTATTCTGCTTATTGTCAGGTACAGACACTGTTTTATTCTGCTTATAGTCAGATACAGATACTGTTCTATACTGCTTATAGTCAGATATAAATACTGTCCTATACTGCTTATAGTCAGATACAGGCACTGTTCTGTACTGCTTATAGTCAGATACAGACACTGTTCTATACTGCAAATAGTCAGGTACAGACACTGTTCTATACTGCTTATAGTCAGATACAGACACTGTTCTATACTGCTTATAGTCAGATACAGACACTGTTCTACACTGCCTATAATGAGATACAGATACTGTTCTATACAGCTTATAATCAGATACAGATACTGTTCTGTACTGCTTATAGTCAGATATAGACACTGTACTGTACTGCTTATAATCAGATACAGATACTGTTCTATGCTGGTTATAATCAGATACAGATACTCTTCTATGCTGCTTATAATCAGATACATACATGATTCTATACTGCTTATAGTCAGATACAGATACTGTTCTATACTGCTTATAGTCAGATACAGATACTGTTCTATACTGCTTATAATGAGATACAGATACTATTCTATACGGCTTATAATCAGATACAGATACTGTTCTATTCTGCATATAATCAAATGCAGATACTGATCTATACTGCTTGTAGTCAGATACAGATACTGTACTATTCTGCTTATAATCAGATACAGATACTGTTCTATACTGCTTATAGTCAGACACAGATACTGTTCTATACTGTTTTTAGTCAGATTCAGATACTGTTCTGTACTGCTTATAATCAGATACAGATACTGCTCTGTACAGCTTATAATATGATACTGTTCTATACTGCTTATAATCAGATACAGATACTGTTCTATACTGCTTATAATCAGATACAGATACGGTTCTATACTGCTTATAGTCAGATACAGATACTGTTTTATACTGCTTATAATCAGATACCAATGCTGTTCTGTACTGCTTATAATCACATACAGATACTGTTCTATACTGCTTATAATCAGATACAGATACTGTTCAATAATTCTTATAGTGAGATACAGATACTGTTCTGTACTGCTAATAATCAGATGCAGATTCCGTTCTGTACTGCTAATAATCAGATGCAGATTCCATTCTGTACTGCTTATAATCATATACAGGTACTGTTCTATACTGCTTATAGTCAGATACAGATACAGTTTTATACTGCTTATAGTAAGATACAGACACTGTTCTATTCTTATAGTCAAATACAGACACTGTTCTATACTGCTTATAATGAGATACAGATACTGTTCTATACTGCTTATAATAAGATACAGGCACTGTTCTATACTGCTTATAATCAGATACAGACACTGTTCTATACTGCTTATAGTCAGATACAGATGCTGTAATATACTGCTTATAGTCAGATACAGTTACTGTTCTATACTGCTTATAGTCAGATGCAGATACTGTTCTATACTTCTTATAGTCAGATACAGATACTGTTCTGTATTGCTTATAATCAGATACAGATACTGTTCTGTACTGCTTATAGTCAAATACAGATACTGTTCTGTACTGCTTATAACCAGGTACAGATATTGTTTTATGCTGCTTATAGTCAGATACAGACACTGTTCTATACTGCTTATAGTCAGATACAGATATTGTTCTATACTGCTTATAGTCAGATACAGACACTGTTCTGTACTGCGTATAGTCAGATACAGATATTGTTCTATACTGCTTATAGTCAGATACAGACACTGTTCTATACTGCCTATAGTCAGATACAGATATTGTTCTATACTGCTTATAGTCAGATACAGACACTGTTCTATACTGCCTATAGTCAGATACAGATACTGTTCTATACTGCTTACAGTCAGACAGAGACACTGTTCTATACTGCTTATAGTCAGATACAGACACTGTTCTATACTGCTTATTATCAGATAGAGACACTGTTCTATACTGCTTATAGTCAGAAACATACACTTTTATGTTCTGCTTATAGTCAGATACAGACACTGTTCTATTCTGCTTATAGTCAGATACAGATACTGTTCTATACTGCTTATAGTCAGATACAGATACTGTTCTATACTGCTTATAGTCAGATACATACACTGCTCTAAACTGCTTATAATCAGATACAGACACTGTCCTATACTGCTTATAGTTAGATACAGACACTGTTCTATACTGCTTACAGTCAGACAGAGACACTGTTCTATACTGCTTATAGTCAAATACAGACACTGTTCTATACTGCTTATTGTCAGATACAGACACTGTTCTATACTGCTTATAGTCAGAAACAGACACTTTTCTATTCTGCTTATTGTCAGGTACAGACACTGTTTTATTCTGCTTATAGTCAGATACAGATACTGTTCTATACTGCTTATAGTCAGATATAAATACTGTCCTATACTGCTTATAGTCAGATACAGGCACTGTTCTGTACTGCTTATAGTCAGATACAGATACTGTTCTATACTGCTTATAGTCAGATACAGATACTGTTCTATACTGCTTATAATGAGAAAAAGATAATGTTCTATACGGCTTATAATCAGATACAGATACTGTTCTGTACTGCTTATAGTCAAATACAGACACTGTTCTATACTGCTTATAATCAGATACAGATACTGTTCTATGCTGCTTATAATCAGATACAGATACTGTTCTATGCTGCTTATAATCAGATACAGACACTGTTCTATACTGCTTATAGTCAGATACAGATACTGTTCTATGCTGCTTATAATCAGATAGAGACACTGTTCTATACTGCTTATAGTCAGAAACAGACACTTTTCTGTTTTGCTTATAGTCAGATACAGACACTGTTCTATTCTGCTTATAGTCAGATACAGATACTGTTCTATACTGCTTATAGTCAGATACAGATACTGTTCTATTCTGCTTATAGTCAGATACATAACCTGTTCTAAACTGCTTATAATCAGATACAGACACTGTCCTATACTGCTTATAGTTAGATAGAGACACTGTTCTATACTGCTTACAGTCAGACAGAGACACTGTTCTATACTGCTTATAGTCAAATACAGACACTGTTCTATACTGCTTATTGTCAGATACAGACACTGTTCTATACTACTTATAGTCAGATACAGATACTGTTCTATACTGCTTATAGTCAGATACATACACTGTTCTAAACTGCTTATAATCAGATACAGATACTGTTCTATACTGCTTATAGTCAGATATAAATACTGTCCTATACTGCTTATAGTCAGATACAGGCACTGTTCTGTACTGCTTATAGTCAGATACAGATACTGTTCTATACTGCTTACAGTCAGATTCATATACTGTTCTGTACTGCTTATAATCAGATACAGATACTGCTCTGTACAGCTTATAATATGATACTGTTCTATACTGCTTATAATCAGATACAGATACTGTTCTATACTGCTTATAATCAGATACAGATACCGTTCTATACTGCTTATAATCCGGTACAGATACTGTTCTGTACTGCTTATAGTCAGATACAGATACTGTTTTATACTGCTTATAATCAGATACCAATGCTGTTCTGTACTGCTTATAATCAGATACAGATACTGTTCTATACTGCTTATAATCAGATACAGATACTGTTCTATAATTCTTATAGTGAGATACAGATACTGTTCTGTACTGCTAATAATCAGATGCAGATTCCGTTCTGTACTGCTAATAATCAGATGCAGACTCCGTTCCGTACTGCTTATAATCATATACAGGTACTGTTCTATACTGCTTATAGTCAGATACAGATACTGTTATATACTGCTTATAGTAAGATGCAGACACTGTTCTATTCTTATAGTCAAATACAGACACTGTTCTATACTGCTTATAATGAGATGCAGATACTGTTCTATACTGCTTATAATAAGATACAGACACTGTTCTATACTGCTTATAATCAGATATAGACACTGTTCTATACTGTTTATAGTCAGATACAGATGCTGTAATATACTGCTTATAGTCAGATACAGTTACTGTTCTATACTGCCTATAGTCAGATACAGATACTGTTCTATACTGCTTATAGTCAGATACAGATACTGTTCTGTATTGCTTATAATCAGATACAGATACTGTTCTGTACTGCTTATAGTCAAATACAGATACTGTTCTGTACTGCTTATAATCAGGTACAGATACTGTTTTATGCTGCTTATAGTCAAATACAGACACTGTTCTATACTGCTTATAGTCAGATACAGATATTGTTCTATACTGCTTATAGTCAGATACAGACACTGTTCTGTACTGCGTATAGTCAGATACAGATATTGTTCTCTACTGCTTATAGTCAGATACAGACACTGTTCTATACTGCTTATAGTCAGATACAGATATTGTTCTATACTGCTTATAGTCAGATACAGACACTGTTCTATACTGCTTATAGTCAGATACAGACACTGTTCTATACTGCTTATAATCAGATACAGATACTGTTCTATGCTGCTTATAGTCAGATACAGATACTGTTTTATACTGCTTATAATCAGATACCAATGCTGTACTGTACTGCTTATAATCAGATACAGACACTGTCCTATACTGATTATAGTTAGATACAGACACTGTTCTATACTGCTTACAGTCCGACAGAGACACTGTTCTATACTGCTTATAGTCAAATACAGACACTGTTCTATACTGCTTATTGTCAGATACATACACTGTTCTATACTGCTTATAGTCAGAAACAGACACTTTTCTATTCTGCTTATTGTCAGGTACAGACACTGTTTTATTCTGCTTATAGTCAGATACAGATACTGTTCTATACTGCTTATAGTCAGATATAAATACTGTCCTATACTGCTTATAGTCAGATACAGGCACTGTTCTGTACTGCTTATAGTCAGATACAGATACTGTTCTGTACTGCTTATAATGAGATAAAAATAATGTTCTATACGACATAATCAGATACAGATACTGTTCTGTACTGCTTATAGTCAAATACAGACACTGTTCTATACTGCTTATAATCAGATACAGATACTGTTCTATGCTGCTTATAATCAGATACAGATACTGTTCTATGCTGCTTATAATCAGATACAGATACTGTTCTATGCTGCTTATAATCAGATACAGACACTGTTCTATACTGCTTATAGTCACATACAGATACTGTTCTGTACAGCTTGTAATCAGATAGAGACACTGTTCTGTACTGCTTATAGTCAGATACAGGTACTGTTTATACTGCTTATAGTCAGATACAGATACTGTTCTATACTGCTTATAGTCAGATACAGATACTGTTCTATACTGCTTATAATGAGATACAGATACTGTTCTATATGGCTTATAATCAGATACAGATACTCTGTACTGCTTATAGTCAGATACAGACACTGTTCTATACTGCTTATAATCAGATACAGATACTTTTCTATGCTGCTTATAATCAGATAGAGACACTGTTCCATACTGCTTATAGTCAGATACATATACAGTTCTATACTGCATATAGTCAGATACAGATACTGTTCTATACTGCTTATAGTCAGATACAGATACTGTTCTGTACAGCTTATAATCAGATACAGACACTGTTCTGTACTGCTTATAGTCAGATACAGATACTGTTTATACTGTTTATAGTCAGATACAGATACTGTTCTATACTGCTTATAGTCAGATACAGATACTGTTCTATACTGCTTATAATGAGATACAGATACTTTTCTTTATTGCTTGTAATCAGATACATATACTGTTCTGTACTGCTTATAGTCAGATACAGATACTGTTCTATACTGTTTATAGTCAGATACAGATACTGTTCTGTACTGCAAATAATCAGATACAGATACTGCTCTGTTCAGCTTATAATATGATACTGTTCTATACTGCTTATAATCAGATACAGATACTGTTCTGTACTGCTTATAATCAGATACAGATATGGTTCTATACTGCTTATAATCAGCTACAGATACTGTTCTGTACTGCTTATAATGAGATACAGATACTGCTCTGTACAGCTTATAATATGATACTGTTCTATACTGCTTATAATCAGATACAGATACTGTTCTATACTGCTTATAATCAGATACAGATACGGTTCTATACTGCTTATAATCCGGTACAGATACTGTTCTGTACTGCTTATAGTCAGATACAGATACTGTTCTATACTGCTTATAATCAGATACCGATGCTGTTCTGTACTGCGTATAATCAGATACAGATACTGTTCTATACTGCTTATAATCAGATACAGATACTGTTCTATAATTCTTATAGTGAGATACAGATACTGTTCTGTGCTGCTAATAATCAGATGCAGATTCCATTCTGTACTGCCTATAATCATATACAGGTACGGTTCTATTCTGCTTATAGTCAGATACAGACACTGTTCTATACTGCTAATAATGAGATACAGATACTGTTCTATACTGCTTATAATCAGATACAGACACTGTACTATACTGCTTATAATCAGATACAGACACTGTTCTATACTGCTTATAGTCAGATACAGATGCTGTAATATACTGCTTATAGTCAGATACAGATACTGTTCTATATTGCTTATAGTCAGATACAGATACTGTTCTGTATTGCTTATAATCAGATACAGATACTGTTCTGTACTGCTTATAGTCAAATACAGATACTGTTCTGTACTGCTTATAATCAGGTACAGATACTGTTTTATGCTGCTTATAGTCAAATACAGACACTGTTCTATACTGCTTATAGTCAGATACAGATATTGTTCTATACTGCTTATAGTCAGATACAGACACTGTTCTGTACTGCTAGTCAGATACAGATATTGTTCTGCTTATAGTCAGATACAGACACTGTTCTATACTGCTTATAGTCAGATACAGATATTGTTCTATACTGCTTATAGTCAGATACAGACACTGTTCTATACTGCTTATAGTCAGATACAGATACTGTTCTATACTGCTTATAATCAGATACAGATACTGTTCTGTACTGCTTATAATCAGATACAGATACAGTTCTATACTGCTTATAATCAGATACAGATACTGTTCTATGCTGCTTATAATCAGATACAGACACTGTTCTATACTGCTTATAGTCAGATACAGACACTGTTCTATTCTGCTTATAGTCAGATACAGACACTGTTCTATACTGCTAATAATGAGATACAGATACTGTTCTATACTGCTTATAATCAGATACAGACACTGTACTATACTGCTTATAATCAGATACAGACACTGTTCTATACTGCTTATAGTCAGATACAGATGCTGTAATATACTGCTTATAGTCAGATACAGATACTGTTCTATATTGCTTATAATCAGATACAGATACTGTTCTGTACTGCTTATAATCAGATACAGATACTGTTCTATCTGCTTATAATCAGATACAGATACTGTTCTGTACTGCTTATAATCAGATACAGATACTGTTCTATACTGCTTATAATCAGATACAGATACTGTTCTATGCTGCTTATAATCAGATACAGATACTGTTCTATGCTGCTTATAATCAGATACAGACACTGTTCTATACTGCTTATAGTCAGATACAGATACTGTTCTGTACAGCTTATAATCAGATACAGACACTGTTCTGTACTTCTTATAGTCAGATACAGGTACTGTTTATACTGCTTATAGTCAGATACAGATACTGTTCTATACTGCTTATAGTCAGATACAGATACTGTTCTATACTGCTTATAATGAGATACAGATACCGTTCTATATGGCTTATAATCAGATACAGATACTGTTCTGTACTGCTTATAGTCAGATACAGACACTGTTCTATACTGCTTATAATCAGATACAGATACTTTTCTATGCTGCTTATAATCAGATAGAGACACTGTTCCATACTGCTTATAGTCAGATACATATACAGTTCTATACTGCATACAGTCAGATACAGTTACTGTTCTATACTGCTTATAGTCAGATACAGATACTGTTCTGTACAGCTTATAATCAGATACAGACACTGTTCTGTACTGCTTATAGTCAGATACAGATACTGTTTATACTGTTTATAGTCAGATACAGATACTGTTATATACTGCTTATAGTCAGATACAGATACTGTTCTATACTGCTTTTAATGAGATACAGATACTTTTCTTTATTGCTTGTAATCAGATACAGATACTGTTCTGTACTGCTTATAGTCAGATACAGATACTGTTCTATACTGTTTATAGTCAGATACAGATACTGTTCTGTACTGCTTATAATCAGATACAGATACTGCCTATAATCATATACAGGTACGGTTCTATTCTGCTTATAGTCAGATACAGACACTGTTCTATACTGCTAATAATGAGATACAGATACTGTTCTATACTGCTTATAATCAGATACAGATACTGTTCTATACTGCTTATAATCAGATACAGACACTGTACTATACTGCTTATAATCAGATACAGACACTGTTCTATACTGCTTATAGTCAGATACAGATGCTGTAATATACTGCTTATAGTCAGATACAGATACTGTTCTATATTGCTTATAATCAGATACAGATACTGTTCTGTACTGCTTATAATCAGATACAGATACTGTTCTATACTGCTTATAATCAGGTACAGATACTGTTTTATGCTGCTTATAGTCAGATACAGACACTGTTCTATACTGCTTATAGTCAGATACAGATATTGTTCTGTACTGCTTATAATCAGATACAGATACTGTTCTATACTGCTTATAATCAGGTACAGATACTGTTTTATGCTGCTTATAGTCAGATACAGATATTGTTCTGTACTGCATATAGTCAGATACAGACACTGTTCTGTACTGCGTATAGTAAGATTCAGATGCTGTTCTGTACAGCTTGTAATCAGATAGAGACACTGTTCTGTACTGCTTATAGTCAGATACAGATACTGTTTATACTGCTTATAGTCAGGTACAGATACTTGTGTATACTGCTTATTGTCAGATACAGATACTGTTCTATACTGCTTAGAATGAGATACAGATACTGTTCTATACTGCTTATAATCAGATACAGATACTGTTCTATACTGCTTAGAATGAGATACAGATACTGTTCTATACTGCTTATAATCAGATACAGATACTGTTCTGTACTGCTTATAATCAGATACAGACGCTGTTCTATACTGCTTATAGTCAGATACAGATACTCTTATTTACTGTTTATAATCAGATAGAGATACTGCTCTGCACTGCTTATAGTCAGATACAGATGATGTTTATACTGCTTATAGTCAGATACAGATACTGTTATATACTGCTTATAGTCAGATACAGATACTGTTCTATTCTGCTTATAATGAGATACAGATACTGTTCTATACGGCTTATAATCAGATACAGATACTGTTCTGTACTGCTTATAATCAGATACAGATACTGTTCTGCACTGCTTATAATCAGATACAGACACTGTTCTATACTGCTTATAGTCAGATACAGATACCCTTATTTACTGCTTATAATGAGACAGAGATACTTCTCTGCACTGCTTATAGTCAGATACAGATACTGTTTATACTGCATATAGTCAGATACAGATACTGTTCTATACTGCTTATAGTCAGATACAGATACTGTTCTATACTGCTTATAATGAGATACAGATACTGTTCTATATGGCTTATAATCAGATTCAGATACTGTTCTGTACTGCTTATAATCGGATACAGATACTGTTCTATTCTGCTTATAATCAGATGCAGATACTGTTCTGTACTGCTTGTAGTCAGATACAGATACTTTTCTATTCTGCTTATAATCGGATACAGATACTGCTCTATACTGCTTATAGTCAGATACAGAAACTGTTCTATACTGCTTATAGTCAGATACAGATACTGTTCTGTACTGTTTATAGTCAGATACAGATACTGTTCTGTACTGCTTATAATCAGATACAGATACTTGTCTGTACAGCTTATAATCTTTTACTGTTCTATACTGCTTATAATCAGATACAGATACTGTTCTGTACTGCTTATAATCAGATACAGATACGGTTCTATACTGCTTATAATCAACTACAGATACTGTTCTGTACTGCTTATAATCAGATACGGATACTGTACTATACTGCTTATAGTCAGATAAACATACTGTTCTATACTGCTTATAATCAGATACTGTTGCTGTTCTGTACTGCTTATAATCAGATACAGATACTGTTCTATACTACTTATAATCAGATACAGATACTGTTCTATAATTCTTGTAGTGAGATACAGATACTGTTCTGTATTGCTAATAATCAGATGCAGATTCCATTCTGTACTGCTTATAATCATATACAGGTACTGTTCTATACTGCTTATAGTCTGATACAGATACTGTTTTAAACTGCTTATAGTAAGATACAGACACTGTTCTATTCTGCTTATAGTTAGATACAGATACTGTTCTATACGGCTTATAATCAGATACAGGTACTGTTCTGTACTGCTTATAATCAGATACAGACACTGTTCTATACTGTTTATAGTCAGATACAGATATTGTTATTTACTGTTTGTATTCAGATAGAGATACTGCTTTGCACTGCTTATAGTCAGATACAGATACTGTTTATACTGCTTATAGTCAGATACAGGTACTGATCTATACTGCTTATAGTCAGATACAGATACTGATGTCCTTCAAGGATGCATCTGCAGTCATAACATATGGGTTGTCCTGCCTCAGGCAGCCCTGGTCGCGGATTCCAAAGTCTGGGTCTGGCCTCGGCTGATGTCGCATCTTCCCGGCGATCACAGCTGCTGGGGTATAATCAGGCATCAGCCGGCCTTTTTCTCAGTCTTTCTTGCCATGCCCGAAGCAGAAGCTGTTCGCCAGTGCCGGTCGGTCAGATCCAGAGATTCAGCTACCGAAGACTTCTAAAAAGCTAAGTACCCAGTTGGGGACTCTTTCTTGCCTCAGCCGATGTCAGACAAAGTAAATAATTGTTTAACTTGTGGGAAACAAATACCTCATATACTGCTTATAATCAGATACAGATATTGTTCTATGCTGCTTATAATCAGATACAGATACTGTTCTATGCTGCTTATAATCAGATACAGACACTGTTCTATACTGCTTATAGTCAGATACTGTTCTATGCTGCTTATAATCAGATAGAGACACTGTTCTATACTGCTTATAGTCAGATACAGATACTGTTCTATACTGCATATAGTCAGATACAGATAC
Organism: Protopterus annectens; assembly: GCF_019279795.1. Lineage (NCBI taxonomy): Eukaryota > Metazoa > Chordata > Ceratodontiformes > Protopteridae > Protopterus > Protopterus annectens. Next base: position 712,536,927 of record NC_056751.1, on the reverse strand, counting down.
TGTTCTATACTGCTTATAGTCAGATACAGATACTGTTCTGTACTGCTTATAATCAGATACAGATACTGTTCCGTACTGCTTATTATCAGATACAGACACTGTTCTATACTGCTTATAGTCAGATACAGATAATGTTATTTACTGCTTATAATCAGATAGAGATACTGCTCTGCACTGTTTATAGTCAGATACAGATACTGTTTATACTGCTTATAGTCAGATACAGATACTGTTCTATACTGCTTATAGTCAGATACAGATACTGTTCTGTACTGCTTATAGTCAGATACAGACACTGTTCTATACTGCTTATAATCAGATACAGATATTGTTCTATGCTGCTTATAATCGGATACAGATACTGTTCTATGCTGCTTATAATCAGATAAAGACACTGTTCTATACTACTTATAGTCAGATACTGTTCTATGCTGCTTATAATCAGATAGAGACATTGTTCTATACTGCTTATAGTCAGATACAGATACTGTTCTATACTGCATATAGTCAGATACAGATACTGTTCTATACTGCTTATAGTCAGATACAGATACTGTTCTGTACAGCTTATAATCAGATACAGACACTGTTCTGTACTGCTTATAGTCAGATACAGATACTGTTTATACTGCTTATAGTCAGATACAGATACTGTTTTATACTGCTTATAGTCAGATACAGATACTGTTCTATACTGCTTATAATGAGATACAGATACTGTTCTATATGGCTTATAATCAGATACAGATACTGTTCTGTTCTGCTTATAATCAGATACAGACACTGTTCTATACTTCTTATGGTCAGATACAGATACTGTTCTTTACTGCTTATAAGCAGATATAGATACTGCTCTGCACTGCTTATAGTCAGACACAGACTCTGTTCTATACTGCTTATAGTCAGATACAGATACAGCTCTGTACTGCTTATAATCAGATGCAGACACTGTTCTATACTGCTTATAGTCAGATACAGACACTGTTCTATACTGCTTATAGTCAGATACAGATACTGTTCTGTACTGCTTATAGTCAGATACAGATACTTTTCCATATTGCTTATAATTGGTTCATATGTTCATAGGTTGGTACTGGGCTATCTGCCTGAAGACATATATTAGCCCAGCCACGCTGTGCGGTATTCACCGCCCCTTTAGTAGTTCCCCTAGACCCTTGTACTAAGCAGCTAGTACCCTTGGCCCCTATCTAGTAGTGCTGTTGGTGTGATCCCCTTTGTGAACTTTCTGTTACCCATCCACTCATCAAGGTTCCTCTTGAAGAGTGATAGTGAAGGGCTCTGTCTTATGTAGAGCGGGACCCTGTTCCATAGTAAGGGAAGTCTCTGCGAAGGGAATGTATCCCTCCAGCATGTTGTATTCATTGTTGTGTTGAGGTTTATCTCCCTAGAGCATGTAGCTTGAGTAGATTTGGTTTTGTTAAGATGGAGCATGTTCAACAATTCTGGGTTGGACATGGCTCTGTACGTCAGACAGAGATCACCTCTGAGAAAGTGGTATGCAACAAAGAACAGTCTTAGCTTTTTCAATCGTGCTGCATAGGGCAACTGTTTGAGGCCAGTAATCCTCTTGGTTAGGTACCTTTGTGGTATCTCCAGCTGCTGGAGTTGTCTAGCCAGGTACATTCCAATTGGTGCATTGTACTCAATAATGGGTCTGATGAGGGAAGAGTAGAGGGGCACCATTACATCCTTAGAGCTTGATGTGAACCCTTTCATGATCATATGGGTCACATAGAAGGATTTTCTAACCACTTTGGCAACATGGTTATCAAAGGAAAGCTGACTATCTACTTGGGTCCCTAGATCCCTTATTTCTTCTTCAGATTTCAGGGGATTACCTCCTATGTTGTAGTGTGTGGGTACTCTGTTTTTTCCAAATGGGATTACTACACATTTTTTTGTATTTAGCTTGAGACCATGGCTTTGACACCATGCATCAGTCTCATTTAGGTCCTTCTGGAGGATTTCCATGTTGGCCGGAGACTCTATTATAGCACCCAGTTTGCAGTCGTCTGCAAACTTAGTCAGCCACAGCCCTTCCGTGCTTGCCTGTACTTCTGAGAAGTATATGCCAAACAGGAGGGACCCCAGGACAGAGCCCTGAGGCACACCACTCATTATTGGTCTGGATTCGGACATAGATCCCACTACTCTTACTTTATGGGATCTGTCTGAGAGCCAGTTTGCGATCCATCTTGTGACGTAAGGGTTTATGCCAAGGCTGGTGAACTTATCAATAATACCTGAATGGGGAATGGTGTCAAATGCTTTAGCAAGGTCATGGTAAGCCGTGTGTACCTCCTTTCCCTTATCTATAACCTGAGTAACTGTCTCAAAGAAATCCACCAGGTTCAGGAGGCATGATCTGCCCTTGACGAAGCTGAACTGTGTGGGGCCAGCGACTGGAGGTGCCCAGTCTTTCCATTTATGAGTTCCATAATGATTTGCTCCATAGCCTTACAGATCAGACTGGTCAGGTTTATTGGTTGGTAGTTCCCAGGGTCAGTTGTGGCCCCACCCTTGTGTAGCGGGACCACCATTGCCGTGTGCCATTCTATGGGCACATATCCTGCGGAGAGGCTGGGACTGAACAAGGTATTAAGATGCGGGATTAATTCCTTTGGAGCTCATGTATGACACAGCATGGGAAACCATCTGGTCCCATGGAGGCAGTGTTTTTAGCTTTAGATAGAGCCTTGTTAACTGACGTATCAGTAATAATTGGACTTACACAATCCCCTAGAATGGTAATAGGCCCTGTAGGTGGTGAGGGGGAGAGACATTTGCACTGAACCTGTCAGCCAAGATGTTGGCAATGTCAGAAGGGTCAGTGTATTTTGTTCCATTTTGTACTAGCTCAGAACAGACCTGAGCATTGCCATTTAGTTTTTTGACGTAGCCGTAGAAGGCCTAATGGTTATCTTTGGCATCCTTGGCAACTTTCTTTTCAAAATTAGCCTTAGTTGACTTGATGAGGGCCCTCAATTTCTTACTAATGCTGATCAGGGATGATTTTTCTACTTGAGATTTGGCCATTTTTTGTATAAGTCTCCTCCTTTTATTGTAAAGTTTGCTTATGGCCGGGGTCCACCAGACTGGTTTCTTCTTGCTTGAGGAAGGAGTCTTGGTTTTATTTGGCATAGCACGGTCCATGAAATCCTGAAGATGTATATAGAGTGCCTTGGTGTAGGATTCTGTATCCTGGATATCATTATCCTTCTGCAAGGGAATAGTGAAGCTTTCCACTTCGGATGCAAGTAGTTTGAAGTTTACTTTGGAAAGGTTTTTGACTATGGTTTCTTTGAGTGGGGGAGGTGGAGGAGTGAGGATGTCCAGGGTTATCAGTTTGTGGTCGGATCTGACCAAGGAGGGGGTGATAATGGGTGCGGTACAATGGGCGCCCATATTTGTGATGATTAAATCCAATATGTTGTCCCCTCTAGTGGGGCAACGTACTAGTTGTTCAAGTGCATTTGAATTTATAAATTCTATGAATCACTGAGCATAGGAGCTGGAATATTGGTAGTTCACCCAGTCTATACCAGGGTAGTTGAAATCACCCAAGATTATAGTGTTGGGTAGGACCTTTATGTTTTCCAATGTCTCAAGGAATGCAGAGTGAGCATCTTGGGACATGGTGGGCGATCTATAACCGGCTACGACTTGAAATGCGGTTTTGCCTGCTGATAGTTGCACATGGATGATCTCTGGGGCATCATGCTGCACTACTAACCTGGAGATATGGGTATTCTTGATGAATATGGATACACCTCCGCCCTTTGTACTGCAATCCGGTAACTGAGGCCGGAAGGTATGATATGAATTGTAACCTAGCAGTGCTGGGGTGCTCTCTTGAGCCTTGAACCAGGTTTCCATTACTGCACAAACATCAATTTTATCCATGCTGAGGAGAGCCTCGAGTGTGTGCATTTTGAGCTTGAGACTTCTGGCGTTGAGTAGCATTACCCTTAGTTTTTGGTTACCTGTGCTGGTTACAATGGTTGGTTTGTCCTTTGAGCCTTGCCTAAAAAAAGGCACTATGGGGACGGCAAGAGCCTTGGCCAGTATTTGAAAACCTAGGGGTGACAGGTGCAACCCATCTCTGGCAAAACAGCGAGGCTTGTCTATCATGTCATCCCAGGCAGACAGACACTGGATCCCCTTAGAATGACACCAGAAGCTTTGCCAATAGTTGAAATTGATCATTTTGTCTTTGTATTGTGGTATCATTCTAGGTGAAGGTAGTATGCTACTCAAGGTCAGGGTCATACCAGCTTGGGCTACATGATCAGAGAGCTCCTCAATGTCTCTTTTCATGTAGTTCAGGGAGGTACGTCTTAGATCATTCACACCAACATGTACAATGACATCATCATACTTGTACTTGCTCTGGAGTGACCTAAGTGCCTGTGTTATGTGGCGGATCTGAGCACCCGACAGGCAGCTGACCGTAACCTTCTCCTTGTTCAGCCTGGTGAGTAGAACATCCATGTGCCTTCTATTGAGTCTCCTATTACTAGCGTGTTAGGTATGGTGTTTTGCCTTAAGGGCTGTTGTGAGGCACACTGCTGATGTGAATTATGTGTTTTCTGGCTTGTGTTTGGGGGTGCTGGTTGCTTGCTTGTCTGCTTTGGAGGGCACTGTTTCTTTTTCAGATTGGTACCTAGTGCCTCCAAATATGTTTTTGTGTATTTATGCGTATGTTTTGCCGGTGCTTGTTTTGTAGATTCATGTGTGACAGGTGGTGTGATGCAAGTGTGTCCCTTATCCTCTTGACTGTCTGTTACAGTCATGGGTTGAGAGCGCTTAGCCTCCAGTCTGGCTGTGTATTTGCATCTCTCACAAGTGTTTGTGTCTAGAGGTAAGAGGAGAGGGTTGTCTGTATACATGAAGCAGCTGTGACACTGCCTCAGGATGCCCAATTCCACCAGATGAACTGGAGAGTACACCTGAAGCTGACCTCTGGACATGCTTTGAAGAGTAAATTGAACTTAAGTCCTGCGGACGATCGAGGGTCTTATGCTATATTATAATAGTGCTGTCTAGGAACTTTGGAGAATAATAGTGCAGTCTAGGAGATTAGGACAAGTGCTGATTTCTGTTTGGCAAGTGCTGCAATAAGAGCAGCTGATCTGAAGCACTTGAGTTGAGGCTTGCCTAGTTCTAAGGGAAAATTTACAGTGCAGACTTTGTGGGGCTGGGAATAGTATACCCCAGCTAATTGGCGCTGCCTGACACTGCTCTGTGCGCAAGACCACGCAAAAAGAGACTTGCACGGTTTTTCCTCTAGATAAATGAGGAAAATGAGTACAAGAGCTGTTGTTCTCTAAGCAAGTGAGAAAAGTAAGTACAAAACCTGTTTTCCTCTAAGTAATAAGGAAGATAGAGTGCTATAGTAATTAGTAGCTTATTTAGTGCTTACAAGTTCTGAACAAGTGCTGAGCATGAACAAGCAAATTTAAGTGCTAAAACTAAGAATCTGTATCTGCACTAGATGAGTTACAGGACATAAACAAGTACACATACAGGCTTTCAAATCAGAAAGTTGAGAGAGATGGACGAGATTGCCCAAACAGCCAATAACTACAAATTCTCGGCCAGAACCACTACTTATGTGGTAGACAGGTTACCTAGTGCTTACCACTCCCACTGATAAGCTAGAAGGCTTCCCTCCAACACAGAAAGGCTTGAGGGACTCAGAAGCTTATATACAGTCTGGATACAGCAAATCTGTATCTGGAACACTAGTTACAGGAAAGGTAGGAAACAGGCTTACAGTTTTTTTTTTTTTTTTTTTTTTACAGAAAAGTAGCAAAAACAGTAGTAAAAACAATTCACATGCAGTGCAAGCTAGCACACTTGAGTATGCAGCAATATTAGACCAAACACTGTTTAAAAATGCAATTAAATTAAAAAGGACTAAAAGCAAGTGCAGAAAGAGTTTATTAGGAAGAATGCGGCAAAGAGATGGGATGGGGGAGTGTCCCAGATCAAATCTACAGTGGGGTGGGCAACTGCAAAAGCCACCAAATTTAAACTACAAACCAAAAATAGGGAGAGTGGGTGGGACACAACAGTTTCAACAGAGATCTAAGCAAAAACTAACAGTACAAACTTTAAAACCAAAAAAATATTCTCAGCTCTGTATATTTGCCGATCAGTCTCTCAGAACAGTGAGACAACAGTTTCAACACAGATCTAAGCAACAATTAAACTCTATAACCAATATATATATATATATATATATATATATATATATATATATATATATATCTCTATACTCAACTCTGTATAATTGCAGATAATATGTAAGGCAGTCTCTCAGAACACAGGTTCCAGCAATTTGAATGCAGCTGTTACTATCCCAACTGAAGACACAGCAGAAAATGGGGGTGGGGTGGGGAAAACAGTTTCAACAGAGATCTAAGCAGAAACCAACAGTACAAACTTTAAAACCAAAAAAATATTCTCAGCTCTGTATATTTGCCGATCAGTCCCTCAGAACAGTGAGACAACAGTTTCAACACAGATTGAAATCACCCAAGATTATAGTGTTGGGTAGGACCTTTATGTTTTCCAATGTCTCAAGGAATGCAGAGTGAGCATCTTGGGACATGGTGGGCGATCTATAACCGGCTATGACTTGAAATGTGGTTTTGCCTGCTGATAGTTGCACATGGATGATCTCTGGGGCATCATGCTGCACTACTAACCTGGAGATATGGGTATTCTTGATGAATATGGATACACCTCCGCCCTTTGTACTGCAATCCGGTAACTGAGGCCGGAAGGTATGATATGAATTGTAACCTAGCAGTGCTTGGGGTGCGCTCTTGAGCCTTGAACCAGGTTTCCGTTACTGCACAAACATTGATTTTATCCATGCTGAGGAGAGCCTCGAGTATGTGCATTTTGAGGTTGAGACTTCTGGCGTTGAGTAGCATTACCCTTAGTTTTTGGTTACCTGTGCTGGTTATGATGGTTGGTTTGTCCTTTGAGCCTTGCCTAAAAAAGGCACTATGGGGACGGCAAAAGCCTTGGCCAGTATTTGAAAACCTAGGGGTGACAGGTGCAACCCATCTCTGGCAAAACAGCGTGGCTTGTCTATCATGTCATCCCAGGCAGACAGACACTGGATCCCCTTAGAATGACACCAGAAGCTTAGCCAATAGTTGAAATTGATCATTTTGTCTTTGTATTGCGGTATCATTCTAGGTGAAGGTAGTATGCTACTCAAGGTCAGGGTCATACCAGCTTGGGGTACATGATCAGAAAGCTCCTCAATGTCTCTTTTCATGTAGTTCAGGGAGGTACGTCTTAGATCATTCACACCAACATGTACAATGATAGCATCATACTTGTACTTGTTCTGGAGTGACCTAAGTGCCTGTGTTATGTGGCGGATCCGAGCACCCGACAGGCAGCTGACAATAATCTTCTCCTTGTTCAGCCTGGTGAGTGGAACATCAGTGTGCCTTACTATTGAGTCACCTATTACTAGCGTGTTAGGTATGGTGTTTTGCCTTAAGGGCTGTTGTGAGGCACACTGCTGATGTGAATTATGTGTTTTCTGGCTTGTGTTTGGGGGTGCAGGTTGCTTGCTTGTCTGCTTTGGAGGGCACTGTTTCTTTTTCAGATTGGTACCTAGTGCCTCCGAATTTGTTTTTGTGTATTTATGCGTATGTTTTGCCGGTGCTTGTTTTGTAGATTCATGTGTGACAGGTGGTGTGATGCAAGTGTGTCCCTTATCCTCTTGACTGTCTGTTACAGTTATGGGTTGAGAGCGCTTAGCCTCCAGTCTGGCTGTGTATTTGCATCTCTCACAAGTGTTTGTGTCTAGAAGTAAGAGGAGAGGGTTGTCTGTATACATGAGGCAGTTGTGACACTGCCTCAGGATGCCCAATTCCACCAGATGAACTGGAGAGTACACCTGAAGCTGACCTCTGGACATGCTTTGAAGAGTTATTTGAACTTAAGTCCTGCGGACGATCGAGGGTCTTATGCTATATTATAATAGTGCTGTCTAGGAAATTTGGAGAATAATAGTGCAGTCTAGGAGATTAGGACAAGTGCTGATTTCTGTTTTGCAAGTGCTGCAATAAGAGCAGCTGATCTGAAGCACTTGAGTTGAGGCTTGCCTAGTTCTAAGGGAAAATTTACAGTGCAGACTTTGTGGGGCCAGCTAACTGGCGCTGCCTGACACTGCTCTGTGCGCAAGACCACGCAAAAAGAGACTTGCAGGGTTTTTCCTCTAGGTAAGTGAGGAAAATGAGTACAATAGCTGTTTTTCTATAAGCAAGTGAGAAAAGTAAGTACAAAAACTGTTTTCCTCTAAGTAATAAGGAAGATAGAGTGCTATAGTAATTAGTAGCTTATTTAGTGCTTACAAGTTCTGAACAAGTGCTGAGCATGAACAAGCAAATTTAAGTGCTAAAACTAAGAATCTGTATCTGCACTAGATGAGTTACAGGACATAAACAAGTACAAATACAGGCTTTCAAATCAGAAAGTTGAGAGAGATGGAAGAGATTGCCCAAACGGCCAATAACTACAAATTCTCGGCCAGAACCACTACTTATGTGGTAGACAGGTTACCTAGTGCTTACCACTCCCACTGATAAGGTAGAAGGCTTCCCTCCAACACAGAAAGGCTTGGGGGACTCAGAAGCTTACATACAGTCTGGATACAGCAAATCTGTATCTGGAACACTAGTTACAGGAAAGGTAGGAAACAGGCTTACAGTTTTTTTCTTTTTTTTTTTTTTTTTTTTCAAGCTAGCACACTTGAGTATGCAGCAATATTAGACCAAACACAGTTTAAAAATGCAATTAAATTAAAAAGGACTAAAAGCAAGTGCAGAAAGAGTTTATTAGGTAGAATGTGGCAAAGAGATGGGACGGGGGAGTGTCCCAGATCAAATCTACAGTGGGGTGGGCAACTGCAAAAGCCACCAAATTTAAACTACAAACCAAAAATAGGGAGAGTGGGTGGGACAAAACAGTTTCAACAGAGATCTAAGCCAAAACTAACAGTACAAACTTTAAAACCAAAAAAATATTCTCAGCTCTGTATATTTGCCGATCAGTCTCTCAGAACAGTGAGACAGTTTCAACACAGATCTAAGCAACAATTAAACTCTATAACCAATACATATATATATATATATATATATATATATATATATATATATATATATATATATATACTCTATTCTGGATAATTGCGGATAATATGTAAGGCAGTCTCTCAGAACACAGGTTCCAGCAATTTGAATGCAGCTGTTACTATGCCAACTGAAGACACAGCAGAAAATAGGGGTGGGGTGGGGAAAACAGCTTCAACAGAGATCTAAGCAAAAACCAACAGTACAAACTTTAAAACCAAAAAAATATTCTCAGCTCTGTATATTTGCCGATCAGTCTCTCAGAACAGTGAGACAACAGTTTCAACACAGATTTAAGCAACAAATAAACTCTATAACCAAAAAAAAAAATACTCAGCTCTGTATAATTGCAGATAATATGTAAGGCAGTCTCTCAGAACACAAGTTCTAGCAATAATCAGATACAGATACTGCTCTATACTGCTTATAATCAGATACAGATACTGTTCTATACTGCTTATAGTCAGATACAGATACTGTTCTATACTGCTTATAATCAGATACAGATACTGTTCTGCACTGCTTATAATCAGATACAGATACTGTTCTATACTGCTTATAGTCAGATACAGACACTGTTCTGTACTGCTTATAGTCAGATACAGAGACTGTTCTATACTGCTTATAGTCAGATACAGGCACTGTTCTATACTGCTTATAGTCAGATACAGACACTGTTCTGTATTGCTTATAGTTAGATACAGATACTGTTCTATACTGCTTATAGTCAGATACAGACACTGTTCTATTCTGCTTATAGACAGATACAGACACTGTTCTATACTGCTTATAGTGAGATACAGACACTGTTCTGTACTGCTTATAGTCAGATACAGACACTGTTCAATACTTGTTATAGTCAGATACAGACACTGTTCCATACTGCTTATAGTCAGATACAGACACTGTTCTATACTGCTTATAGTCAGATACAGATATTGTTCTATACTGCTTATAGTCATTTACAGATATTGTTCTATACTGCTTATAATCAGATACAGACACTGTTCTATACTGCTTATAGTCAGATACAGACACTGTTCTATACTGCTTACAGTCAGATACAGACACTGTTCTATACTGCTTATAATCAGATACATATACTGTTCTATGCTGCTTATAATCAGATACAGACACTGTTCTATACTGCTTATAGTCAGATACAGGCACTGTTCTACACTGCTTATAATCAGATACAGATATTGTTCTATACTGCTTATGATCAGATACAGACACTGTTCTATACTGCTTATAGTCAGATACAGACACTGTTCTATACTGCTTACAGTCAAATACAGACACTGTTCTATATTGCTTATAATCAGATACAGATACTGTTCTATGCTGCTTATAATCAGATACAGACACTGTTCTATACTGCTTATAGTCAGATACAGACACTGTTTTATACTGCTTATAATCAGATATAGAGATTGTTCTGTACTGCTTATAGTCAGATACATACACTGTTCTTTACTGCTTATAGTCAGATACAGACACTGTTCTATACTGCTTATAGTCAGATACAGATACTGTTCTATACTGCTTATAGTCAGATACAGATACTGTTCTATACTGCTTATAACCAGATGCAGATTCTGTTCTCTACTGCTTATAATCAGATACAGATACTGTTCTATACTGCTTATTGTCAGATACAGATACTGTTCTATACTGCTTATAATCAGATAATGTTCTATACTGCTTATAGTCAGATACAGACACTGTTCTATACAGCTTATAATCAGATACAGACACTGTTCTATACTGCTTATAATCAGATACAGATACTGTTCTATACTGATTATAGTCAGATACAGACACTGTTCTATACTGCTTATAGTCATATACAGACACTGTTCTATACTGCTTATAGTCAGATACAGATATTGTTCTAAACTGCTTATAATCAGATACATACATTGTTCTATACTGCTTATAGTCAGATACGGACACTGTTCTATACAGCTTATAATCAGATACAGGTAGTGCTCTATACTGCTTATAATCAGATACAGATATTGTTCTATACTGCTTATAGTCAGATACAGACACTGTTCTATACTGCTTATAGTCAGATAAAGACACTGTTCTATACTGCTTATAGTCAGATACAGACACTGTTCTATACTGCTTATAGTCAGATACAGATATTGTTCTATACTGCTTATAGTCAGATACAGATATTGTTCTATACTGCTTATAGTCAGATACAGATATTGTTCTATACTGCTTATAATCAGATACAGACACTGTTCTATACTGCTTATAGTCAGATACAGACACTGTTCTATACTGCTTACAGTCAGATACAGACACTGTTCTATACTGCTTATAATCAGATACAGATACTGTTCTATGCTGCTTATAATCAGATACAGACACTGTTCTATACTGCTTATAGTCAGATGCAGACACTGTTCTATACTGCTTATAATCAGATACAGATATTGTTCTCTACTGCTTATAGTCAGATACAGACACTGTTCTATACTGCTTATAGTCAGATACAGATACTGTTCTATACTGCTTATAGTCAGATACAGATACTGTTCTATACTGCTTATAATCAGATGCAGATTCTGTTCTCTACTGCTTATAATCAGATACAGATACGGTTCTATACTGCTTATTGTCAGATACAGATACTGTTCTACACTGCTTATAATCAGATAATGTTCTATACAGCTTATAATCAGATACAGACACTGTTCTATACTGCTTATAATCAGATACAGTTACTGTTCTATACTGCTTATAGTCAGATACAGACACTGTTCTATACTGCTTATAGTCATATACAGACACTGTTCTATACTGCTTATAGTCAGATACAGATATTGTTCTACACTGCTTATAATCAGATACATACATTGTTCTATACTGCTTATAGTCAGATACAGACACTGTTCTATACATCTTATAATCAGATACAGACACTGTTCTATAATGCTTATAATCAGATACAGATAGTGTTCTATACTGCTTATAATCAGATACAGATATTGTTCTATACTGCTTATAGTCAGATACAGACACTGTTCTATACTGCTTATAGTTAGATAGAGACACTGTTCTATACTGCTTATAGTCAGATACAGACACTGTTCTATACTGCTTATAGTCAGATACAGACACTGTTCTATACTGCTTATAGTCAGATACAGACACTGTTCTATGCTGCTTATAGTCAGATACAGACACTGTTCTATGCTGCTTATAGTCAGATACAGACACTGTTCTATGCTGCTTATAGTCAGATACAGATACTTTTCTATACTGCTTATAATCAGATAAAGACACTGTTCTATGCTGCTTATAGTCAGATACATACACTGCTCTAAACTGCTTATAATCAGATACAGACACTGTTCTATGCTGCTTATAGTCAGATACAGATACTTTTCTATACTGCTTATAGTCAGATACAGACACTGTTCTTATCTAGTTGCTGCACCAATTTTTGCTTTCTTGGCAATTTCTAACAAATCTTTAACTACTTAATTCCTCCTCCTGATTTCTCTTAACTCCTAATGACCTCCCCTTCTTCTCTGCCTCCATCCGCTTTCCTTCTCCTTCATTCTTCTTCCTTCTCTCCCCTTTCTTTTTTTTCCGTGGCCATTCTCTTATCTTCCTCTTTCCCCTTTTCTTTTCTCCGTCTGTCTCCACTACATATTACAAAGTACTTCCTTTATGCCTTTCTCTATACTTATGCTTTATTATTCTGTGTAATGCCTGGATTTACATGCATTCCTTGGTGCTCATAACTGTATAATATTGAACTGTTTTGTTTTGACTAGTATTGTGTCATGTTATTATTGTCTGTATTATGAACATATTAACTTTGCTGTTCGTATAATGTTATATCAACTTTATCTATTTTCTATTTTTCTATGTAAATTTTCTACTAATTTTCTTTTTTGTAATTCTTTTGATCTTTTTTTTTTTTTATTTTTTATTGAAACTTCTTGAGACTTTATGTAAGTCTTATTGTTGACTTGGAGCTTTTCTCCCTAGGCCACTGCTGAAAATGGGCTTATTTTTGCCCATTGAACTTTTCTGGTAAACAAATGCCAATAAATAAATAAATGTATGGGTAGCAGAAATACATTATCAGTCTATTCCACAGATAAATAACAAATGGTGAAGCCCTTAGAATAGTTACCTTGCAGAAGTTTTCAGTTACTTAATAAATGTGACCCCCATTTATGGATCTGTCACATTTGGATGACACTTCTCATCTTAAAGTTGTAGCTCTGGGGTATACGTAGGGCTGGCACCATTTCAGCATGCCATATGGGCATACATAGTCAGTCTCAGTACACTTTCACTAGTGAACGTAGCAGAGAAGCAGTATGGTACTCCACTTGTATGTGATGGTTTATGCAGAGATGTTCAACTTAAGACCGCTGTGCGATACAACACAAATGTGATCTACCCATGAGTGCACCTGGATGTCCATGGTGTTGAATCTGGCCAAATGCCACTGGTCCACTGACTTAGGATTGGTAAACTTGTATTAGCACTGCTCTAGAAACCTTGTCAGTGTGTTCTGTAAAGTATCTGGTGACGTTTCTCCAGGTCAGAACCCTAGACCCCAAGATCTTGCGATAGTTGGTGTGGGTCTGTATTCCAGAGAGTGAGTTATTTTCTCAGAAATTACTTCATCTTTCCAGCTCTTCTTCCCCAAGTCACGAAATCTGGGTCGTAGCATCAGCCTGCCCAGGCAGAATGCCACTATTTGTTCACACACTGACCACTGCCAGCTCCACTAGTATAGAGGGATTATGTCTTGACTATGATGCAGGTGACACAAGTTAGAGTAGAATTTAAATTATGACGTTACTTTTGCTTTACAAGTGTAGGTAATTTAGGACTGTGGTTTACATACCTGGTGCATGCATTACTCAGAACAGTCGCTCTTTATCTCTGGCAAACAGGAATTATTTTTTGCTCTGTTCCTTATTGTACTACTATTTTTGAATATTTAATTACTTGTTTTGTCATGGCATAACTATCAGATTGCAATATTTTGCCATTGGCCATATTGTGTCAGAAAAGGGTCCCTGGACCAATGTACCTAATCAGTTATAAAATGTAAAATACATAAGTAAAGGTTCAGCTAGTTGATTTGCAGATCCAACTAATAAATAACTATAAAGGGAATATAATACTTCAATTGATGCTTCAGAATATACAAACTGAGCAAGTTTTTCAAGCTGGCTTTAAATGTGACTCATGACATACTTGGGTGTTAAGTATTAGGTAATAAACTGAAGCAGTAGACATGACTGATATCTTTGAACACTTGTAGAGGCACAGGTGTTAAGCTGAAAACATCAGCAGATGAACAGTTCCAAGTGCAAAAAAAAAAAAAACTGAAATCTGACTCACAGCCACTCCTAATCTAACTCCACAAGAGGAAAAAAAATAAAAAGGGTGACTTTGGATAAAATGTAAAGCTCGAGACAAGAAACACATTGTGAGCCACAACACCAAATCAGAAAGCATGAGTGTGGCGGTTTGACTATCCCGACATAGACAGTTATATCACTAACTTAATCAGCTCTTAAGGTAAAGCCAAACAGAATTTAGAGACTTAACTGTCTAACCAGTAAGTCTGTCACACTGCATGGGGTCAAATTTGAGTGGATTTCTCTAACCTCAAAAACTGAAAAATCGTTTATTAATTTATTTTACATTGCAGTGAGTGTATATTTATAAAATGCACTCATAAGGTGCAGACAATAGTGGGAATCTTTAAAATGCTTCTAATTGATGAGAATCTTTAAAATGCTTATAATCGACAAATAAGCGTTGCCAGAGTTGGAAAAGAAGCAACTACTATTTTGTGGGGTCGGATGATGAAGTAGGACGGAGGTTTTCAAAAGTACTTCATATGTAAGAGAAAGTCTGTGTCCTAGGGACACTAAATATTGCACAGTAAGGCAGTAGATGTGTGTGTGTGTGTTATTCTGTAGTAGCCTCTCTCATGAGGTAGGTTGAAGCTTGTGATGAAGTCAAGCGATTTGTTCTCCCCCAGGAGTAATGTTATTACGTGATAACATACAACCTTGTACTGCGCAATGCTACATTGACCTTTTTGCTTTTTCTAAAAGTAATATTTCCATGTGGTTGCTCTAGGCACTGTGATTATTGTCTAATATTTTCACTGTGGTTTAGAAAACAGTCAGGTCTCTCAAAACTGCAGGGCTATTTTATAACTCGATTTGCAGGCTATAGTGGAAATATTAAATGCAAATAAGTCTGCACCTGTGATGCTTTTCTGAGAATACTCTCCCCAAGTTTAAACACCTCCCACCAGAAAAATCCATGCCCAGATATGCTGCTCAGACATAACACTTCTTGGGTGAAGCATTAATCAGGTAGATCTATAAAGTATAAGAAGCGCAGATAAAGTGGCGTATTTAATGCAATCAAATGAAGCACAACTGGCAGTCTTTTAGGTATCGGAAATAAACAAGGAATAATATTCAGTCAGGCCAAAAAGGCAATATAGTCAGCAGGCCATATTGTCTACACATAGAAAAGTCATTAACTACTGAATGAAGTGAAGCATTACAAACATTTTTTGTCACTAGTTTTTGGACGTTCCAAAGTGCCAAACAAGGCTTCTGTTGTCTTAGATGTGCATAACCATTTTGTACCCTTTATCACCGTATGACGGAGGCCCTGCTTTGATTTTAAAAGGAATTTGCCTTATCTCAGTGCTCAGTCTTATGTAGTTGGCAGTGGAAGGTGCAGGTCAGGCTAATAAGGCATCATGAACAGTTTGTTCAGATTTTTCTTTTTACTGCTTTAATTCCTGCCTGCCTACAAAGCTTGGTTTGAATGTGCAAGTGTTTCTATGTGCACAACAAGTCATCACATGATATGCTACAGCTCTCTCATTGGGCCTTCCTGCAGGTGTACCACTGTGGCAGTCACACACTGGTCAACACTGCCTTCCTCCCCATTGAGCAGGGCTGGTGATAGCATTTTGGGGTCCCTCAGCAGATATCAAGTTGGGGGCCCTCTAGGTACTTTCAGTCTATGTGTCACCCTATCACTGCCACCCTTCTTAAGAAACATTTAAGTTCATGCTTCAAACTTTTAGGCATAGTAAGCACAGACTGATCTGTAACTACAAAGCTCTTACAGTACAACAGGCCTATGTACCACACTATGTTTGTCCATCTCACAAAGCGACATTCACAGTTACTTGCATTTAGTTGCAACAATGATACATTGCAGCAACTCTATGTACAGGTCTGGAGTTAAGTGAAATTATGCCCTAAGCCTACTGTTTCAGCCACCTCCCCCAACACACACACACACACACACACACACACACACACACACACACACACACACACACACACACACACACACACACACACAGACATATACTCACTCACTCCAGTCTTTCTCTCTTTTCCCCCAACATGGGCTCCCTATACTATGCACGTTACTTTTTTTCCTTTTCTCACATTTTGCCTTACTCTTCAGCTTTTTCAAGAAGTCATAACTTCTTATAAGCTCTGAAGTGCATTTTCTTTTTTTTTTCTTTTTGCACAACCTTTTCATCCAGTGATGGTTTGAACAGAGGTTATGATTCAGGAAAGAAATTGTGCTGCTGTTCAGCTTTAGTTTTCCTTGCATTCTTTCAACACACCTTTCCTAAGCAAGTAAGAACAATAGTAACCATTTAGGAAATAACTCAAATAAGCCAGGGCCCAAGAAGCCACAGGGTTATAGATGTTCTCAGATGCATTTTAGAGCATTTTCCCAGCCTTTTAATTAAATGGTGACCAGAAAAAAAAGTCCGTCTTTTTTTTTTTTCTTTCAAGGAAGTCATAAGTTATACCAAAGGCTTAATATTCAAAGATAACAAAAGTAGCTCACAATAAACTAACATGCCAGTCATTGTCTGGATACACAGGTCCTATCTGGGGACTGCCTGCCTTCCTATCCCCCCCAAAAAACTGCCTATGCATCCCTGTGCTGTTAGACTGGGATGAAAGCAGAGGTTCAGATTGCCGCAGTCATGTGTTTCAAGTGACTGCAGACATACATATATATAGCGTGCCTCCTCATTCCTCAACCCAAACTGTCAAAGGCAGCTGCCTGTATACATGCCTGAAGTGTGACTGTGAGGAAAGTGAAAAACAATGATTACAGTAATGTATTCTACTTTGTTGCTGCTAGACAGCACACTGCCATTGTACAAGCCTATAGCAACCTTCTTTGTACACCTTTGAGGTCTGTGAGAAAAGTAAAAGAAACAATGACCACACTGTTCTCAGCACAGACACAAGCTTTGTACCTAATGTGCATACCTCTTAAGTTTTGACTGTGATGAAAATTAAAGACGTAATAACCCCCCCTCACACACACACACACACACACACACACACACACACACACACACACACACACACACAACCTACAGCAGCTTTCTGTTCACACACATCTGAGCAGGGCTGGTTTTAGAATGGGTTTAGATGACAGCAGAGGCCATTATCAGTTTTATCCTAACAGGGTCATATCACAGCCCTATTCAAGTTAAAGCGTGTAATCAGAAAATAAATACATTTTTTTCTCCTTATTTTCCCCCAACCAACAACAGCTTTTGTGGGCCCCCATGCAGTCAAGGATGATTAAGGGAGCCCCTGTATCCAGTTATACAGTCTAGGGAATGGAGCCCCCAGACTCTTACAAGATCTAAGTGTCTGAATGTTCCGTGATGTATTTTATGCATTATTTTTGAAATGTAATTACGTGTTACCTGTATTTTTTACTGATACCCAGATGAATAATTTATGTGTCCTGGCATTATTGGGTGTGTGCACAGATAAAAATCACTGATATTTTATACTTATTACCCAAAAAATGCAAGTGGATACAAAATGTGTTATACTATTAACTTTTTAATTGAATTAGTGTAATATTTAAAACTTGTTCCTGATTTGAGCCTTTATTCTGCTATTATCGGTATTGTGCCGAATTCTTCTGCAAATAAGTTGAAAGTTGTAGTATCCGGTGTTATGCCAGTTTTTATAAAACTCCCTGAAAGAAAAAAGCATCCTTGAAGACTGGAAGCATCAGCTTTTCTTAAAATCCAAAGTTTGCATTGAGATCAGTCTCTCCGGGTTGCTGATCTCTCTAGTGCTTACCTTGGAATGTTCATTATCAGCTTTATCCAAACAGGGTCATATCACAAACCTCTTAAGATTAAAATGCATAATCAGGAAATTAATGCATTTTGTCTCCTTATTTTTCCCCAACCAGCAGCTTTTGTGGGGCCCCCACACAGTCAAGGATGATTCTAACAGCCAGGGGTGTTGCAAGTACCTAAAGCTGGTCATGTTAGTTTTAGTAGAGTGAATGTCCACTAGCAGGTTTTAACTAAGCCAGGGGCACTATGTCAGTGATAAAATATTTAATGGGGGTAGGAGGTTGGAGTAATGGTTAAGGTGCTTACCTTAGAAACACAAGGTGCAGGGTTTGATTCTGACTTGGGGTAATTGGCTAGGCTTAAAATGGCCCATAAGGGCAGTTAGCCTAGTACTAACCTATGAATTGTGAAGCCTGTTGCTTGATAAAACACTGTTTCTATAACCAGACATATCTTTGAATTTTAAAGGCGATGTAAACAAGAGTTATTAAGCAACTGGTTTATTAAGTACACATGATTGCTACACTAGCTTTTATTGGCTTGAGTGACATGTTACAAAATACCAAGATAACTTGCTGAGGTTGGGGGCCCCCCCAGAAGCAGAGGGCCCCCAGCAATCACAGGGTTCACTGGTGCCTAAAGCTGGCTATGCCACTGAGGAAGGGCAAGCTAGCATTGACTGCTCAGATTCCTCTCTTACTACCTGACTGTCCCTGAGTACAGTCCATCAATGCAAACCAAGTCATCTGGGGGAGCCATCACAGCTTTATTCCCTCTGCACCTTTGAGCCCACTTTTAAATATTACAAATATTTAGGTTAAAATGTGATAGAAGAATTTATTGACAATCAGAATAAGCTATGTTCTGAATCCGCTGAACTGTGGCATCCAGGTTCATTCTTTGGTTTATTTGTGCTGTTTTAAAAAACGCTTCAACTTTTTTTTGTTTGCTGCTTTTCTAACTTCGCAATCTGTAGCCTTCCCATAGTTCACAAGGGCACATCTTCAGCCGTGGTGGTGCAGCGGTAGCATTGTTGCCTCATAGCAAGAGGTTCTCCCGTTCGATTCTCGGCAGGAGTATGGGGAGTGCCTTCTGTGTGGAGTCTGCACGTCCTCCCCGTGATTGGGTGGGCATTCAAAAGACGTGTAAATGGGCGTGCCTTCACTGAAGGTTGAACATCGAGCTGGCACCTCAGCTTTCGTGAAAATCTACTGCCAATCATTAGCAGACCGGAGTTCCACTGTGGCGACCCCTAACCGGGAAAAGCCAAAAAACAACAACAACATATGTAGTTATCTCTTTATACGCACATACATATCAAGATCATCATCATCAACCCCCTTTTACCATTTTCTTCATGGGGTCGGGGTGTTCTGTCAACTGTTGCCATCTTTCTTTATTCAGTGCTACTCTCCTAACTTCTTCGACACTCGTGCCTAACTGTTGTAGGTCTTCTCTCACACAATCAATCCACCTCCTTGCTGAAAGCCCTCATTTCCTCTTGTTTTCTTCCGATTTGTCCCAAATCATATTCACCAGATCATCATCTGCTTTTCTGCATATGTGCCCAAACCACAGTAATCTGTTCTCCTTGACATTTTTTGCAGTTGAAGCTACCTTGGCTTCTGCTCATATGTCCTCATTTCTTTGTCTGTCCCACAGTGTGCATCCTACCACCCAACTCAGGCACTTCATCAGCTGCCCTGCCTTTACTGCCCAGGTCTCCATACGATATAGTAATACTACCACTGGACTTTGACAGCCCAAACAATCACTTATTAATGACCACCTCTGACTCCAGCCACTCTTTCTATTGCCAGGACCCTATTACCATCTTCTCTTTTGGTACCTCACCAGACCATAACCCCTCTTGGTCTTTTCTGGAAAGATGGCAGTACTGTTATAGGCCACTGGTACTGGGTAGGGGTTCACTGGTACTGGCTGGGGGTATTACCCCCTTATAACTGACATTCAGCCTGCTACATGCATAAACAGGCTGCTAATGAGCATAGTACTACGTAGGTCAGCCTGTGTGTACATGTGCACATGCATGAGAGGACAATGCACCTGGCCTTATAATGCTAGCCAAACCCCAGCTTCAAGCTCCACAGTTAGTAATAGCATCCCTACACCACTGAGCCACCTTCTGTTGAAAATTATTTGATGCAGAATAAGGTTTCTTACCTGCCTATACCACTGATTTGATTTCCTTAACTATGTTTACATGTTCTTCCCACCCCCTTCCCCCACATTGGTGCCCCTGACATTATATTCTCATGTTCTGCCACCACCCTGGTGTCCCCACATAACATATTCTTGCACATGCCTTCCCATGCTTTGGCATTCCCATCTGTTCATACATTATTTGTCATCTCTGTCTCCACTGTACTGTCCTTAGCCATTATATTCATGTGTTCTTTCCAACCCCCGTTCCTTCTGTGATATCTCTAGGACTGTTCTTGTGTTCTTGACTGACTCCAGTTCAGTGTTGGGGTCCCAGATATGTTCAAATATCCTTGACAGTCGTGTTTAAATATCTTTCCTACCCAAGTGTCCAGAAGAATATTGGCATGATCTTTGCTCATCCCTGCACCAACCCTCATGTGTATAAGTACACACAGGTACTCTCTGGTGTCCTCACATACATTCATAGTTTCATAGACTAGTACTAGGCTAACTGTCCTTGTGGGCCATTTTAGGCCTAGCCAATTACACCATGTGAGAACAAACCCTGCCCCTTGTGCCTGTAATGTAAACACTTTAGCCATTATGCCAGACCCACCCTCCTCTATATATATATATATATATATATATATATATATATATATATATATATATTCTCATCCACACCATTCACCATTAAGTTTGTATTTTGTTGTCTACACCTGCCTCAATCCTGTAATCTTCAAATATCATGCTCACATATTCTCACCTACCCCTTCAACTTGCCCACCTCCCTGCAAATTCCCAAGGCCTGCCAACATGTTCAGGTTATTTTACCATGTTCCTGTTTTCCTCAGGAGTGTTCATATGTTCTCTTACATTTGTCTTCACCACCCTCTTGTTCCTAGGAATGATGTTTGCATGTTCTTGTTTAATCCTACCCCTTTGCTGGTGTCCTCAGACCTGCCCACCTATTTTTGCCCTTTAGCTGAAGCACAGCAGTGGTGTACTCCCGACTCTGAGTCACTCTGGCTTCTGTGTTCCCTTATTCAGTGTTCAGAGTAAACTTATTTGAGGAAATGTCACAGACACTGCCCTTCTCTCTTCATACTCAGCTCACCTAATGGAGGAAATGTGTCCCTGATAGTACCGCCATATTAAATAAGAACATTTAAATCATCTAACCGTACCCTGCTCATGATTAGGTTGCCTGTGGATATCCACTCGTGTGAGCAGATGTGAACTTATAAAGGTGAAAAGGTTTTGTTTCAATTCTGGTCCTTCCCCTTTTAACACTAATTATTTCTCAGTTTTGTGCAGGAATGGCAAGACAGCACGCTGTAGTACAGTCCTCACTCTGCTTTATCTGTACTAACAAACTACGATGCTAGTGTATTTAAAATAAGCTGACAATGTGGTAATCTAAGATACTTTATCATCTTTAGCTCTTCTTCTTCTTCTTCTTCTTCTTCTTCTTCTCCTTTCGGCTGCTCCCGTTAGGGGTCGCCACAGCAGATCAACTGTTTCCATTTCCTCCTGTCCTCTGCATCTTGCTCTGTCACACCAACCACCTGCATGTCCACCCTCACCACATCCATAAACCTTATCTTAGGCCTTCCTCTTTTCCTGTTACCTGGCAGCTTCATCCTTAGCATCTTTTTCCCAATATACTCTGCATCCCTCCTCAGCACATGTTTAAACCAATGTAATCTTGCCTCTCTGGCTTTGTTTCCAAACCTTCCAACCTGGGCTGACCCTCTAATATACTTATTCCTAATCCTGTCCATCCTCATCACACCCAGTGCAAATCTTAACATCTTCAACTCTGCCACGTCAAGCTCTGACTCCTGCCTTTTTGTCAATGCCACTGTCTCCAACCCGTATAACATAGCTGGTCTCACTACCCTCTTGTAGACATTCCCTTTCACTCTTACTGGTACACGTCTGTCACAAATCACTCCTGACACTCTTCTCCACCCACTCCATCCTGCCTGTACTCTCTTCTTCACCTCTCTTCCACACTCACCATTACTCTGAACTGTTGATCCCAAGTACTTAAACACATTCACCTTCGCCAGCTCTACTCCCTGCATCCACACCATTCCTCTGTCCTCCCTCTCATTCACACGCATATATTCTGTCTTAGTCCTGCTGACCTTCATTCCTCTTCTCTCTGGAGCATATCTCCACCTCTCCAGGGTCTCCTCCACCTGTTCCCTACTCTCACTACAGATCACAATGTCATCTGCAAACATCATAGTCCACAGCGACTCCTGTCTGATCACGTCTGTCAACCTGTCCATCACCATTGCAAATAAGAAAGGGCTCAGAGCTGATCCTTGATGTAATCCCACCTCCACCTTAAATGCATCCAACACTCCCACCGCAGACCTCACCGCTGTCACACTACCTTCGTACATATCCTATACCACTCTTACATACTTCTCTGACACTCCCAACTTCCTCATACAATACCACAACTCCTCTCTAGGCACCCTGTCATATGCTTTCTCTAAATCCACAAAGACACAATGCATCTCCTTTTGACCTTCTCTGTGCTTCTCCATCAACACTCTCAGAGCAAACATTGCATCTGTAGTGCTCTTTCCTGGCATGAAACCATACTGCTGATCACTAATCATCAACTCCCTTATTAACCTAGCTTCCACTACTCTTCCCCATAACTTCCTGCTGTGACTGATCAGTTTAATCCCTCTGTAGTTACTACAGCTCTGCACATCACCCTTATTCTTAAAAATCGAAACCAAAACACTTTTTCTCCATTCCTCACGCATCCTCTCACTTTCCAAAATTTCATTAAACAATCTAGTTAAAAACTCCACTGCCATTTCACCTAAACACCTCCATGCTTCCACAGGTATGACATCTGGACCAACAGCCTTTCCATTCTTCATCCTCTTCACAGCTATCCTTACTTCCTCCTTGCTAATCCACTGCACTTCATGATTCACTATCTGCACATCATCCAGCCTTCACTCTCTCTCATTCTCTTCATTCATCAACCCCTCAAAGTACTCTTTCCATTGGCTCAACACACTCTCCTCACTTGTGAGTATGTTTCCCTCATTATCCTTTATCACCCTTACCTGCTGCACATCTTTACAAGCTCGGACCCTCTGTCTAGCCAATTGGTACAGGTCCTTTTCTCCCTCCTTAGTGTCCAACCTTTTATACAACTCTTCATACGCCTTATCCTTAGCCTTCACCACCTCTCTCTTTGCCATGCACCTCATCTCCTTATACTCTTGTCTACTTTCTTCATTTCTTTGGCAATCCCACTTCTTCTTCACCAGCCTCTTTCTCTGTATACTCTCCTGTACTACTTCATTCCACCACCAGGTCTCCTTGTCCTCCTTCCTCTTTCCAGATGTCACACCAAGCACCCTTCTAGTCATCTCTCTTACTAGCTAGTACTGCTATATATCCCAAGCTGATTTCAATACTTTGGAGTAGTAATACTCACTGGACAATAATGCATGAAAAAGAAGCAATGCTGCAAACATCTCGAAGAAGACAGTACAGCCCTTTTTAACTGTTTCCTCCTGAGGATCCACAATAAAAATGTCCCTGAGTTCACATACTGGATTTGCAAGTTAATAATGTGGTAGTAAACAAGTTTACAAGCCTCAGGTTTATTCCATTGCATTTATATTTATTTAATCCTGGCAGATAAGGTGGTATCAGCTAACATTTATGTTCATAGGTATGTTTGTTGTCGACTACCTGAGAATTCCATGGCAGGGGAAGGGATATGCAAAAACATGTGAAGGTCTAGGGGGCAGACCAGGGTGATGGCAGAATATGAGAATATAATGTCAGGGGACACCACTGAGTGGGAAGGGGCTGGAAAGAACATATGGACATATATCACTCCTTTCTTCAAATTGTACAGTAAGAATATAACAACGAATGAAATTTCATATCATAGATTGACATATTTCTAAGCCACTAAAAAGCAAAGACAGCGAGTGACATGTCAATGTCTCTATAATTTATTGAACACTGCTCATTATGTTACAAAACACAGCCGCACCTTGTACCACATGTGCTCATTACATTACAAAACACAGCTGCTCTTTGTACCACATGTGCTCATTACATTACAAAACACAGCTGCTCCTTGTACCACAAGTGATCATTACATTGCCAAACACAGCTGCTCCTTGTACCACATGTGCTCATTACGTTACAAAACACAGCCGCTCCTGGTACTACATGCGCTCATTGCGTTACAGAACACAGCTGCTCCTTGTACCACATGTGCTCATTACATTACAAAACACAGCTGCTCCTTGTATCACATGTGCTCATTACGTTACAAAACACAGCTGCGCCTTGTACCACATGTGCTCATTACATTACAAAACACAGCTGCTCCTTGTAACACATATGCTCATTACGTTACAAAACACAGCCGCTGCTTGTACCACATGTGCTCATTATGTTACAAAACACAGCCACTCCTTGTACCACATGTGCTCATTATGTTACAAAACACAGCTGCTCCTTGTACCACATGTGCTCATTACATTACAAAACACAGCTGCTCCTTGTACCACATGTGCTCATTACATTACAAAACACAGCTGCTCCTTGTACCACATGTGCTCATTATGTTACAAAACACAGCCACTCCTTGTACCACATGTGCTCATTACATTACAAAACACAGCCGCTCCTTGTACCACATGTGCTCATTACATTACAAAACACAGCTGCTCCCTGTACCACATGTGCTCATTACATTACAAAACACAGCTGCTCCTTGTACCACATGTGCTCATTACATTACAAAACACAGCTGCTCCTTGTACCACATGTGCTCATTATGTTACAAAACACAGCTGCTCCTTGTACCACATGTGCTCATTATGTTACAAAACACAGCTGCTCCTTGTACCACATGTGCTCATTATGTTACAAAACACAGCTGCTCCTTGTACCACATGTGCTCATTACATTACAAAACACAGCTGCTCTTTGTACCACATGTGCTCATTACATTACAAAACACAGCTGCTCCTTGTACCACATGTGCTCATTACATTACAAAACACAGCTGCTCCTTGTACCACATGTGCTCATTACATTACAAAACACAGCTGCTCCTTGTACCACATGTGCTCATTACATTACAAAACACAGCTGCTCCTTGTACCACATGTGCTCATTACATTACAAAACACAGCCACTCCTTGTACCACATGTGCTCATTACGTTACAAAACGCAGCTGCTCCTTGTACTACATGTGCTCATTACATTGCAAAACACAGTTACAAAACACAGCTGCTCCTTGTACCACATGTGCTCATTACATTACAAAACACAGCTGCTCCTTGTACCACATGTGCTCATTACATTACAAAACACAGCTGCTCCTTGTACCACATGTGCTCATTACATTACAAAACACAGCTGCTCCTTGTACCACATGTGCTCATTACATTACAAAACACAGCTGCTCCTTGTACCACATGTGCTCATTACATTACAAAACACAGCCACTCCTTGTACCACATGTGCTCATTATGTTACAAAACACAACTGCTCCTTGTACCACATGTGCTCATTATGTTACAAAACACAGCCGCTCCTTGTACCACATGTGCTCATTACATTACAAAAAACAGCTACTCCTTGTACCACATGTGCTCATTACATTACAAAACACAGCTGCTCCTTGTACCACATGTGCTCATTACATTACAAAACACAGCTGCTCCTTGTACCACATGTGCTCATTACATTACAAAACACAGCTGCTCCTTGTACCACATGTGCTCATTACATTACAAAACACAGCTGCTCCTTGTACCACATGTGCTCATTATGTTACAAAACACAGCTGCTCCTTGTACCACATGTGCTCATTATGTTACAAAACACAGCTGCTCCTTGTACCACATGTGCTCATTACATTACAAAACACAGCTGCTCCTTGTACCACATGTGCTCATTACATTACAAAACACAGCTGCTCCTTGTACCACATGTGCTCATTACGTTACAAAACACAGCTGCTCCTTGTACCACATGTGCTCATTATGTTACAAAACACAGCTGCTCCTTGTACCACATGTGCTCATTACATTACAAAACACAGCTGCTCCTTGTACCACATGTGCTCATTACATTACAAAACACAGCTGCTCCTTGTACCACATGTGCTCATTACATTACAAAACACAGCTGCTCCTTGTACCACATGTGCTCATTATGTTACAAAACACAGCTGCTCCTTGTACCACATGTGCTCATTACATTACAAAACACAGCTGCTCCTTGTACCACATGTGCTCATTATGTTACAAAACACAGCTGCTCCTTGTACCACATGTGCTCATTATGTTACAAAACACAGCCGCTCCTTGTACCACATGTGCTCATTATGTTACAAAACACAGCCGCTCCTTGTACCACATGTGCTCATTATGTTACAAAACACAGCTGCTCCTTGTACCACATGTGCTCATTACATTACAAAACACAGCTGCTCCTTGTACCACATGTGCTCATTATGTTACAAAACACAGCTGCTCCTTGTACCACATGTGCTCATTACATTACAAAACACAGCTGCTCCTTGTACCACATGTGCTCATTATGTTACAAAACACAGCTGCTCCTTGTACCACATGTGCTCATTACATTACAAAACACAGCTGCTCCTTGTACCACATGTGCTCATTACATTACAAAACACAGCTGCTCCTTGTACCACATGTGCTCATTACATTACAAAACACAGCTGCTCCTTGTACCACATGTGCTCATTACATTACAAAACACAGCCGCTCCTTGTACCACATGTGCTCATTATTATAAAAAACACAGCTGCTCCTTGTACCACATGAGCTCATTACATTACAAAACACAGCTGCTCTTTGTACCACATGTGCTCATTACGTTACAAAACACAGCTGCTCCTTGTACCACATGTGCTCATTACATTACAAAACACAGCTGCTCCTTGTACCACATGTGCTCATTACATTACAAAACACAGCTGCTCCTTGTACCACATGTGCTCATTACATTACAAAACACAGCTGCTCCTTGTACCACATGTGCTCATTACATTACAAAACACAGCTGCTCCTTGTACCACATGTGCTCATTACATTACAAAACACAGCTGCTCCTTGTACCACATGTGCTCATTACATTACAAAACACAGCTGCTCCTTGTACCACATGTGCTCATTACATTACAAAACACAGCTGCTCCTTGTACCACATGTGCTCATTACGTTACAAAACACAGCTGCTCCTTGTACCACATGTGCTCATTACATTGCAAAATACAGCTTCTCCTTGTACCACATGGGCTCATTACGTTACAGTACACATCCGCTCCTTGTACCACATGTGCTCGGTACGTTACAAAACACAGCCGCTCCTTGTACCACATGTGCTCATTATGTTACAAAAAATAGCTGCTCCTTGTACCACATGTGCTCATTACGTTACAAAACACAGCTGCTCCATGTACCACATGTGCTCATTAAGTTACAAAACACAGCCGCTCCTTGTACCACATGAGCTCATTACGTTACAAAACACAGCTGCTCCATGTACCACATGTGCTCATTAAGTTACAAAACACAGCCGCTCCTTGTACCACATGTGCTCATTATGTTACAAAACACAGCCGCTCCTTGTACCACATGTGCTCATTACATTACAAAACACAGCTGCTCCTTGTACCACATGTGCTCATTATGTTACAAAACACAGCTGCTCCTTGTACCACATGTGCTCATTACGTTACAAAACACAGCTGCTCCTTGTACCACATGTGCTCATTACGTTACAAAACACAGCTGCTCCTTGTACCACATGTGCTCATTACATTACAAAACACAGCTGCTCCTTGTAACACATGTGCTCATTACGTTACAAAACACAGCTGCTCCTTGTTTCACATGTGCTCATTACGTTACAAAACACAGCTGCTCCTTGTACCACATGTGCTCATTACGTTACAAAACACAGCTGCTCCTTGTACCACATGTGCTCATTATGTTACAAAATACAGCTGCTCCTTGTACCACATGTGCTCATTACGTTACAAAACACAGCTGCTCCTTATACCACTTGTGCTCATTACGTTACAAAACACAGCTGCTCCTTGTACCACATGTGCTCATTACATTACAAAACACAGCTGCTCCTTGTACCACATGTGCTCATTACGTTACAAAACACAGCTGCTCCTTGTACCACATGTGCTCATTACGTTACAAAACACAGCTGCTCCTTGTACCACATGTGCTCATTACGTTACAAAACACAGCTGCTCCTTGTACCACATGTGCTCATTACATTACAAAACACAGCTGCTCCTTGTACCACATGTGCTCATTACGTTACAAAACACAGCTGCTCCTTGTACCACATGTGCTCATTACATTACAAAACACAGCTGCTCCTTGTACCACATGTGCTCATTACGTTACAAAACACAGCTGCTCCTTGTACCTCATGTGCTCATTACTTTACAAAACACAACCGCTCCTTGTATCACATGTGCTCATTACATTACAAAACACAGCTGCTCCTCTACCACATGTGCTCATTACATTGCAAAATACAGCTGCTCCTTGTACCACATGGGCTCATTACGTTACAAAACACAGCTGCTCCTTGTACCACATGTACTCATTATGCTACAAAACACAGCTGCTCTTTGAACCACATGTGCTCATTACATTACAAAACACAGCTGCTCCTTGTACCACATGTGCTCATTATGTTACAAAACACAGCTGCTCCTTGTACCACATGTGCACATTACGTTACAAAACACAGCCGCTCCTTGTACCACATGTGCTCATTACGTTACAAAACAACGCTGCTCCTTGTACCACATGTACTCATTATGCTACAAAACACAGCTCCTATTTGAACCACATGTGCTCATTACATTACAAAACACAGCTGCTCCTTGTACCACATGTGCTCATTATGTTACAAAACACAGCTGCTCCTTGTACCACATGTGCTCATTACGTTACAAAACACAGCTGCTCCTTGTACCACATGCACTCATTACATTACAAAACACAGCCGCTCCTTGTACCACATGTGCTCATTATGTTACAAAACACAGCTGCTCCTTGTACCTCATGTGCTCATTACGTTACAAAACACAGTCGCTCCTTGTATCACATGTGCTCATTACATTACAAAACACAGCTGCTCCTTGTACCACATGTGCTTATTATGTTGCAAAACACAGCTGCTCCTTGTACCACATGTGCTCATTACATTACAAAACACAGCTGCTTCTTGTACCACATGTGCTCATTATGTTACAAAACACAGTTGCTCCTTGTACCACATGTGCTCATTACGTTTCAAAACACAGCTGCTCCTTGTACCACATGTTGAAAATCAGACAGCACATTGCTTTAATTAGTAAACTTAGGAGTTGTAATTCTTGTCGGAGTAAAGCCCTTCACACCCCCACATGCATTGCCTGTACCCCTACTTTTTATAACCAATTCTTTGGTAGCTGCCTATTGAGGGCCAAGGACATTTGCACATTTCAAGGATTGCCTCCATTAACAGCACTGACTGAGGTGGTTGTCAGATCACCTGTTAACTGCAATCAGCAACACTAATGTGATATTTAAGATCAGTGAATGACACTAACAAAACACTTCAATCACATTGCTTTAGCAGCACTGTATGTAATAAATAGCACTGTATATGATAGTGTTATTAAACCAGCACTGTATGTGATAACAGTGTTATTACTAAACCAGCACTGTATGCGATAACAGTGTCATTATTAAACCAGCACTGTACGTGATAACAGTGTTATTACTAAACCAGCACTGTATGTGATAACAGTGTTATCAAACCAGCACTGTATGTGATAACAGTGTTATTATTAAACAAGCACTGTATGTGATAAACAACACTGTACGTGATAACAGTGTTATTACTAAACCAGCACTGCATGTGATGTCAGTGTTATTATTAAACCAACACTGTATCTGATAAGCATCACTGTATGTGATAATAGTGTTATTATTAAACCAGCACTGCATCTGATAAACAACACTGTATGTGATAACAGTGTTATTACCAAACCAGCACTGTATGAGATAACAGTGTTATTGCTAAGCCAGCACTGTATGTGATGGTAGTGTCATTATTAAACCAGCATTGTATGTGATAACAGTGTTATTATTAAACCAGCACTCTATGCGATAAGTGTTATTATTAAACCAGCACTGTATGTGATAACAGTGTTATTATTAAAGTAGCACTGTATCTGATAAACAACACTGTATGTGATAACAGTGTTGTTACTAAACCAGCACTGTATGTGATGGCAGTGTTATTACTAAACCAGCACTGTATGCGATAACAGTGTTATTGCTAAACCAGCACTGTATCTGATAAAAAACACTGTATGTGATAACAGTGTTATTATTAAACCAGCACTGTATGCGATGGCAGTGTTATTACTAATCCAGCACTGTATGTGATGGCATTGTTATTATTAAACCTGCACTGTATTTGTTAACAGTGTTATTACTAAACCAGCACTGTATGTGATGGCAGTGTTATTACTAAACCAGCACTGTATGCAATAACAGTCTTATTACTAAACCAGCACTGTATCTGATAAAAAAACACTGTATGTGATAACAGTGTTATTATTAAACCAGCACTGTATGTGATGGCAGTGTTATTACTAAACCAGCACTGTATGCGATAACAGTGTTATTACTAAACCAGCACTGTATCTGATAAACAACACTGTATGTGATAACAGTGTTATTATTAAACCAGCATTGTATGCAATGGCAGTGTTATTACTAAACCAGCACTGTATGTGATAACAGTGTTATCAAACCAGCACTGTATGTGATAGTGTTATTACTAAACCAACACAATATGTGATAACAGCATTATCAAACTACCACTGTATGTGATAACACTGTTATTATTAAATCATTAATTATTAATACTAAGAAGGATTAATGGATATTTAATTCTATTTTCCCACTAGGTCTCTGTAAATATTATTTATGTTTGTCAAGTCGCTCAAACTGAAACACTTCTCTTTTTATCTATTTTTATATTTTTGTTGTAAGTATTTGCAGGGGCAATTTACAGCCTGGTGGCATTTCTTTGATATGTAGTGGTAGAAGTTAAACTGTCATAGAAATATTTTAGTGTTGGTTGGGGAAATGGTGTTACCCACTCACATAACATCTTTTTTGTTCCCTGAAAATCTGTTAAAAAATCCACTTTGCATCTCCTGATTGCAGCTGTGTCCATCAGGTATCTGTCAAAAAAAATGTTATCTGCTTTTACTGTATTTGTGTTTCTTCCTACTTTATTTTGCTTTTGCGTCATCTTAAAAGTACTCAATTGTATTTATTACTGCTTGGTGTAACTCATTCTAAGCATTTTAGTTTAAGCACTTGGGCTTCAGACCAGTTGTTTTACATTAAGAAGGTTTGTGGTCTGCACTGTAGTGGCAGAACAGGTAGCTTACATCCTTCTAAGTTGGGAACTGCTGATTGAGGGCTCAGTGTCTGTTATTCTAAAAGTGTATTAATTCTGGTTTAAGCACTTGGGCTTCAGGCCAGTTATTTTACATTAAGAGGGTTCGTGGTCTGCACTCTTGTGGGAGGAGAGGCTGGACTCTGCCCTTCTGAGCTGGGAATTTCTGGTTAAAGGCTTATAGTGCCTGCATATTTGAACTGCTTCTTACTGAAATTGGTACACCTTGTTTGCTGTAGCATAAACTAGATCTAGGCCTGCTGAATCTAACTTTGTTTGTATAACTTGAGCACTAATCCAGGCATTCTTTAAAGTATTCAATTGTATTTATTACTGCTTGGTAGTAACTTGATTAAAGTGTAGCTATCATTCTAAGTCTTTTGGATTAAGCACTTGGGCTTCAGACCAGTTGTTTTACATTAGGAAGGTTTGTGGCCTGCACTGTGGTGGCAGGACAGGTAGCTTACATCCTTCTAAGCTGGGAACTGCTGATTGAGGGCTCAGTGTCTGTTATTCTAAAAATGTATTAGTTCTAGTTTAAGCACTTGGGCTTCAGGCCAGTTATTTTACATTAAGAGGGTTCGTGGTCTGCACTCTTGTGGGAGGAGAGGCCACTTCTGAGCTGGGAATTTCTGGTTAAAGGCTTATAGTGCCTGCATATTTGAACTGCTTCTTACTGAAATTGGTACACCTTGTTTGCTGTAGCATAGACTAGATCCAGGCCTGCTGAATCTAGCTTTGTTTGTATTACTTGAGCACTAATCCAGGCATTCTTTAAAGTATTCAATTGTATTTATTACTGCTTGGTAGTAACTTGATTAAAGTGTAGCTATTATTCTAAGTCTTTTGGATTAAGCACTTGGGCTTCAGACCAGTTGTTTTACATTAGGAAGGTTTGTGGCCTGCACTGTGGTGGCAGGACAGGTAGCTTACATCCTTCTAAGTTAGGAACTGCTGATTGAGGGCTCAGTGTCTGTTATTCTAAAAGTGTATTAGTTCTGGTTTAAGCACTTGGGCTTCAGGTCAGTTATTTTACATTAAGAAGGTTCATGGTCTGCTCTCTTGTGGGAGGAGAAGCTGGACTCTGCCCTTCTGAGCTGGGAATTTCTGGTTAAAGGCTTATAGTGCCTGTATATTTGAACTGTTTCTTACTGAAATTGGTACACCTTGTTTGCTGTAGCATAGACTAGATCCAGGCCTGTTGAATCTAGCTTTGTTTGTATGCTTGTTGTTTGTTTGCTTGTTATTTCCCTGAAATGCTAATTCCACCTAAAATGCGGCTGTTCAGCGCTTCTGTGGATCCCTAGTGATATCTGCATTGCTTACTGTACTTATTTCCTTGTTTCTCTTGAAAGAAAGTTACTGTTTGTCATTTTTGCATTTAAGTTACCTGTAACACATTGCATTTAAGTTACCTGGCACTTGCTCACTAAGTCAGCACTAAAAAATTAAAAGCACTACACCCTCACAAACTCCCCTTGAGTACATTGTTCCCCACTGGCCCTTTTTTTCAATTATAAAGGAATTCTCAATACTATTCTAGCATGTCCAAAGGTCAGTTGCCAATCTCCTCTCCAGTCCAGCTGGTGAATCTGGGAATCTTGAGGCAATGTTACAACTGCCTCATGTACACAGACAACCCTCTCCTCCTCCCAACAAATTCCAACACATGTGAGAGATGCAACCATATAGCCAAACTGGAGGCTAAGCTCTCTCAACTCAGTACTGGCGTAACCAGTCAGGAGGAGAAGGAAACCACACTCACTACAATTCCAGTCTCACATAGACCTACCATGACAGCAAACCAAACACATAAACGCACAAAAACATACTCGGAGGCTCTAAATAAAAATCTGCCTAAGCAGCAGAGACCTTCAAAGCAGACACCCAAGCAACCGCTACCCCAAAACAAAACACATGCAACACATAGCTCACAAAGCCAGTGTGCCAAACAGTCACAGCCCTTAAGGCTAAACAACACACCTGATACACTTGTAATAGGTGACTCTATCGTCAGGCACACTGACATCCCGCTCACCAGGCTGAACAAGGAGAAGGTCATGGTGAGCTGCCTGTCAGGCGCTAGGATCCGCCACATAACACAAGCACTCAGGTCACTCCAAGGCAAGTACAAATATGACTCAGTCATTGTCCATGCTGGTGTGAATGACCTGAGACGTACCTCCCTGGACTACATGAAAAGAGACATAGAGGATCTCTCTGAGCATGTAACCCAGGCTGGTATGACCCTGACCTTGAGTAGCATCTTACCCTCACCAAGAATGATGCCACAATATGAAGACAAGATGATCAATTTCAACAATTGGCTTAAGTACTGGTGTCATTCAAAGGGGATCCAATGCCTGTCAGCCTGGGATGACATGCTCGACAAGCCACGATACTTCGCTAGGGACGGCTTGCACCTGTCACCCCTGGGCTTTCGGATATTGGCAAAGGCTCTTGCTACCCCCATAGTGCCTTTTTTAGGCAAGGCTCAAAAGACAAACCCACCTCCATAGGTATCACAAGGGATAAGAAACTAAGAGTAATGCTACTCAACGCCAGAAGTCTAAACCTCAAGATGCATGCACTCAAAACTCTCCTTAGCATGGAGAACATTGATATCTGTGCAGTAAAAAAAACCTGGTTCAAGGCTCCCGAGAGCACCCCAGCACTACCAGGTTATACCTCATACCATGCTTTTCAGCCCCAAAACTTGGACTGAACCACAAAAGGAGGGGGAGTATCAATATTCGTCAAAGATACCCACACCTCCAGGTTGGTGGCACAGCATGAAGCATCAGAGACTATGCATGTGCAACTAACAGTGGGTAAAACTGCCTTCCAGTGTATAGCCTGCTACAGACCACCCTCCCAAACCCAGGAACCCCACTCGGCCTTCCTGAGAACACTGGAAAATATGAAGGTCTCTCCAAACACCATTATATTGGGTGACTTCAACTACCCAAACATAGATTGGGAGCATTACTCTAGCTCCAACACCCTAGTCCAAAGGTTCCTAGAATTTATAAACTCAAATGCTATGGGACAACTTGTTACCACTCCCACAAGAGGGGAAAACATACTGGACCTGATCATCACCAACATGGGGACTCTATGCTCTAGACTAGAAGTGTATCCCTCACTGGTAAGATCAGACCATAAACTAATCTCACTAGATATTCACATCCCGACCCCACCCCCTGCTCAGAAAACCACAGTGAAAAACTTCTCTAAAGCAAATTTCACACTCCTCAAAACTGAGGTGGAATCCTTCAAAGCCCCTGGGCCTGTGGAAAATATGGCCCAGACTGCAGAATCCATTATAAATGCATTTTATGAACACCTTCAGGAATGCATGGATCATACAATCCCAAATAAACCAAGACCCAATCCTCCAAAGGCAGACGTCCTGTCTGGTGGACCCCAGCCATAAACAAACTATACAATAGAAGGAGGAAGCTACTACATGATAGAGCAAAATCCCAAAAAGGGAAGGCATCTCTGATCAGTATTAGCAAAAAACTACAGGCACTCATAAAATCATCTAAGGCCAGCTTCGAGAGAAAAATTGCACAGGACATTAAGGATAATCACAAGGCTTTCTTTAGTTATGTTAGGAACCTGGGTGGGAATTCCCAGATATGCTCAGAATTAGTCCAAAATGACAAAAAATACACCGAACCAACAGACGTTGCCAACATCCTAGCTGACAGGTTCAGCGCAAACTTCTCCCCCCCCCACCAAAAGGGGAAATATCTATCCCAGCAGAGTGCTGCCCCCCTGACATCTCAGATGCTCAGGTAAGAGCCGCCCTCTTCAAAGCAAAAAACACAGCATCAGTGGGACCAGACGGTGTCCCGGGCTGCATCCTACATGAACTCCAAGAAGAGCTAAACCCAAACATAAAACTACTGTTCAATCTCAGCCTTACTACAGGATATGTACTCAAAGAGTGGCGTACAGCAACAGTGGTCCCTCTCCACAAAGGTGGTGCCTCAACGGATCTTGGAAACTATCGCCCCATAAGCCTGACTAGCTTGGTCTGCAAAGCTATGGAAAGGATCATCATGGACCTCATAAATAAAGATATTGGGGACCTACAGACACTGGATCCTACCCAGTTTGACTTTGTTAAGGGCAGATCCTTCCTCTTAAACCTGGTCAATTTCTTTGAAACAGTCACCAAGGCCAATGATGAAGGGAAGGTAGTCCACACAGCCTACCTGGACTTCGCAAAAGCCTTCGATACAATACCCCACTCGGGCATTATAGATAAGCTCACCAGCTTAAATATAAACCCCTATGTCACTAGATGGATTGCAAACTGGCTCAAGGACAGAACCCACATGGTTAGAATTGCTGGAGCCATGGCAGACTCCAAACCAGTTACAAGTGGCGTCCCACAAGGCTCAGTCCTGGGACCTCTCTTGTTCGGTATATATTTCTCGGAGGTACAGGCCAACAAGGAAGGACTGTGGCTGACCAAGTTTGCAGATGACTGCAAACTGGGCACCATAATCGACTCTCCAGCTGACACAAGCATCCTCCAAAAGGGCCTCATAGAAACAGACAACTGGTGCCAGAGCCATGGCCTCAAGCTAAATGCCAAAAAGTGTATAGTCATCCCCTTTGGCAAAAACAAAGTGCCCACAAATTACCACATAGGTGGTAATCCATTAAGTACAGAAGACGTAATTAGGGACCTGGGGACCCAAGTTGATAGCAATCTCTCATTTGACAACTACAAGGCCAAAGTGGTTAGAAAAACATTTTATATAGCCCACCTAATCATGAAGGGATTCACATCTAGATCAGGGAAGGTCATCGTGCCTCTTTACTCATCCCTCATCAGGCCCATAATTGAGTACAATGCCCCTTTTGGGATGTACCTTACCAGACACCTGCAGCAACTGGAAAGATCCCAAAAGTACCTCACCAAGAGGATCAAAGGGCTCAAACAGATGCCATATGCTGCCCGGTTAAAGAAACTCCAGCTCTACTCAGTGGCATACCGCCTGCTCAGAGGCGATCTGTGCCTGACGTATAAAGCCATGTCCAACCCGGAATTAATGGACATGCTGCACCTCAGAAAATCCAAATCCCATCGAGCTACGTGCTCAAGAGACTTGAATCTCAGCACTGAAATAAATAGGACATGCTGGAGGGACAGATTCATAACCCAGAGGCTCCCTTCACTCTGGAATAAAATC
Organism: Protopterus annectens; assembly: GCF_019279795.1. Classification (NCBI taxonomy): domain Eukaryota; kingdom Metazoa; phylum Chordata; order Ceratodontiformes; family Protopteridae; genus Protopterus; species Protopterus annectens. Next base: position 712,499,637 of record NC_056751.1, on the reverse strand, counting down.
CCAGTCCAGGTTAGGCAGAGTCCCTCATTGACTCTCTTCAAGAGGAATCTTGATGAGTGGATGGGAGATCGTAGGTTTACCCTGGGTATCACTTCTGTGTCACTGTTAGACAGAGGCACAGTATACTAACCTCGAAAAAGGGCATAGCAAAATTAATTTAAAATGGGTGGCAAAAGCCAAACACACTCTGGCTAGGCTTATAAATGCCCTAGGGAAGATAGCCTAGTATGAACCTATGAACCTATGAACCTATGTATCAGCTCACCTGACATCAGTCACCAACGTCTCAAATTATATCTACATTCCTCTACAGATGTGTTTTGTACTATCTGACTTGCAAATCACCCAACAACTGTATGGCTGACCTAGATTAACTTCTGTGGCATACACATAACCAGAATGTTCTTGTTTCTGGTTATCAGTAAATATCAAGGAGGCTTTGCTTACATCCCTCTGGAAACTACATCACATTCTCAAGGTAAATAACCTTTCCATGAACTAGGCAGATAAGTACAGTACTCCTATTGTCTCCAAAGGTGTCATCTGTCAGTTGATATTGCACAAATAGCCATGGGTGCAGCAGACTTCATTGGTTGTATACTGTCCATGGTGGTGAGAAGGCAGCCAGTGCCACAGGTTCATAGGTAATCACCAGGCCAATGGCACAAGACCTTTTACAAGCTTAGCCAATAATACCCAGAATATGACAACATTATGTCTTAATTCCCCGGATATGGGATGGAGTAACATCAGGGTAGTGGGTCTTTGGATGTTGGAAGCCTGAATCATTTTACAGACTGCTTCTGCCATAAAGGACATGGGCAGTATCCCATGAGTGAATTTATGGTTCCCCGTCCATTCATCCAAATTCTTTTTTGAAGAGAGTGAGCGATGTGCTTTGTTTTACAAAGATGGGAAGTTTATTCCATAGACGACGTAGTCTTTGAGATACAAGTCTGTCTCTCCAGCAAGTTCTGTGTAATAAATAAAGTTCAAGTCCGTGAAACATGTCACCCCTGTGTAATTTTTCTTGCAAATATGTAACATTTTCATCTGGGCTGGATCAAAGAACGTCTTGTAGGTCAGGCATAAGTCCCTTCTCAATAAACGATATGAGATGGAGCAAAGGGATAGGGCCTTTAGTCGGTCTGCATAAGAGATGTGAAAGCTTATAAGGCAGTGCAACCTCCACAAATAGGAAACTGACCATTATACCATCTTGCTGTAGCCAACTTACAAACCTGCACTGGTTAGAGAAAATCCCACAAAGAAAAAAATCAGGTTATGGCCCGAGGCGGCTATGGGGGCCCTCCAAGACTGCTTTGAAAGAACCAACCAGGATATGTTCAAGGAGGCAGCCACAGTGAATCAGCATCTGAACATTGATGAATACACTGAGGTAGTGACATACATTTCAAACTGTGTTGATGGGGTAACAAATACCAAGGGTATCACTGTTAGAGCTAACCAGAAGCCATGGCTCACCCCTAAGGTATATGAGATTCTGAAGGAGAGAAACGTAGCATACAGTGCTAAGGACAAAGCAGCCCTAAGTGCAGCAAGAAGTAATTTGAGAAGGGGTATAAAGGAGGCTAAGAGGAAGTATGGCAGAAAGGTACAGAGCCACTTTGAAGTCATGAAGGATGCAAGGAGACTATGGGAAGGCATACAGGAGATCACTGACTACGAAATCAGGTCAGCACAGTGTGAGCACAGTGTGAGGACAGCATCAAATTCCTGGACAGTCTGAACATCTTTGGTAGAGCTGAGGAAGGAAACAACATGTTAGCACTAAAGCTACCCACTGATGAGAAGGATGCAGTATTCAGCCTCAGCACAGAGGAGGTAAGAAGAGATCTAAGGAGAGTGAACCCCAGGAAGGCTGCTGGCCCAGACAACATACAGGACAAGGTATTAAAAGACTGTGCTGATCAAATATGTGCAGTGCTCAAGGAAATATTTAACAATTCTCTTGCCATGGCAAAAGAACCCTCATGCTACAAGGAAACTAACATCATCCCACTATGTAAGAAAATCACTCCCTCCAGCCCTAATGACTACAGACCAGTTACTCTGACATCCACTGTTATAAAATATTTTGAGTGGCTGACCAAAAAGCATCTTTCATCATGCCTACCTCCTGATTTTGACCCTCTGCAGTTTGCGTACAGAGCTAATTGATCCACAGCTGATACCATATCAGTAGCACTACACATCTCCCTTGAGCATTTAGAGGGCAAAGACAACTATGTGAGGATGCTGTTCATAGACTTCAGCTCTGCATTTAATATGATGGTACCAGTGCAGCTGATAAGAAAAACTGGCACATTTAGAAATCAGTAAACATCTGTGTAACTGGATCCTGGACTTCCTGACTGAGAGACCATAGAGTTCAGATAAGAACACATCAAAGTGCATCATGATTAACATCGTGGTTCCACAGGGATCTGATCTCAGCCCACTGTTATTCACCATCCTGGCCCACAACTGCTATGGTAAGCACAATTCCACCATCTCAGCAGGTTTGCTGATGACACCCCAGTCATGGGGCTCATCACAAAGGAGGGTGAAAGGGCATACAGAGAGGAGGTGGCATCTCTGATCAGTTAGTGCGAGGGGAACAGCCTTAGCCTGAATTTAAACAAGACTGAACAGATTATCATCGACGTCAGAAAAAGGAGAACAAACCACCCAGTGCTCAGGATCAATATTGAGAGTGTGGAGAGGGTTAACAGTATGAAATTCCTGGGTGTACACATATCAGAGGATCTCTTGTGGTCAGGAGCACCAGCCAACTGGTCAAGAAAGCACACCAACTCCTCCACTTTTTAAGAAGGTTGAAAAAAGCTAAGCTTCCTCCTCATATTCTCTCCACCTTCTATAGAGGTGCAATAGAGAGCAATCTCACCTGCAACTTCACCGTGTGGTTTGGAAGCTGCACAGTTACAGAAAGGAAGGAGCTACAAAGAGTGTGAGGGTTGCAGAGAAGGTAACAGGTTCCAGTCTTTCATCGATACAACATCTTTATTCTGCAAGAGGCAACCACCAAATAATACAGGATAACACACATCCTGTGCATGCACTGTTTAAGCACCTGGCATTGGGCAGGAAATATTGCAGCATCTGCTGCAGGACTACAAGATTCAGTAACAGTTTCTACCCTACAGTGATTAGACTTCTGAACTCGGAAACTAATTCCAGGGGTCTGGACACATAATAAGTCAATTTTTATTTATTTGTGCCAATATATACTTGTATATATTCCAAGTAAGTGCAATATTTATTTATTGTATCCATAGTCAGTATTATTTAACTCACTCAAGTGCAATATTAGACAAATAACTTTCAATCTGTAGTGTGTTTTGTGTTACTTTCAATAGGGTAGTTAATTTAACTCAGGGGAGGATGAGTGTTGGTAAATGTCTGTGCTCTTTCTTGTGTGCATTGGGAATAGTATTGTATTTGTTAGTTATGTTTATTCCTCTACTTGTATGTGTTTCACTTTCCTTTGTAATCTCAAGAATTAAGCTGATTCACAAAATTTTGTTTAGGCTACATGTGTGTAGTTCTAAATGACAATAAAGTTTAATTTGACTTTGACTTATAACATGTATTTTTTTTTAATGAGAAATCTCTGGGGCAGGTCCACTTGGTGTAAGTGCCTGCTTAGGTACATACAGAAGGGAGCATTGAACTCGATTATGGGTCTGATGAGGGAAGAATACAATGGCACTATGACTTCCTTTGATCTTGATGCCATGCCTTTACTTATAAGTTGAGCCACACAGAAGGATTTCCTCACTACTATAGCTACTTGATGTCAAAGTTTAGGTTACTATCTATCTGTGTTCCTAGGCACCTCACCCCTAGGTCTAATTTTAGGGTATGCTATCACTATTATAATTTGCAGGGATATCTGATTTACTGAAGGGTATGATTATGCATTTTTTAGCATTTAGTCTCAGACCATGGTTTTGGCACAGTCATTTGTCATGTTTCGGCCTGTTTGCAGGATGTCAGCATCATTTGGGGATTCACTGATTGCTCCCACATTGCAGTTGTCAGCGAACTTGGTGAGCCAGAGACCCCCAATATTGGCCTTCACTTCAGAGAATTATATATCTAACAGGAGTGGTCCCAACACTGAGTTCTGTGGGACACCACTAATAACAGGTTTCTTATCAGAAGTGGATTCACCTATCTGGACATGTGTTCTGTCACTGAGCCACTTGGCTATCCATCTGATGAGGTAGGGATTTATGCCTAACTCATTAAATTTATCCATGATCCCTGAATGGGGAATTGTGTTGAAAGCTTTGGCCAGGGCTAGACAAGCAGTGCGTGTACTGTTTTATCCTCATCCATGGCCCTGGTGACTTTAGAAGTCCTCCAGGTTGAACTTGCAAGACCTCCTTTTGACAAAGCCAAATTGGGTCTGTTCCAGTTTTTGGAGAGTTCCTATGTCATTATTGATAAGGTCCATGATAATTCTGTCCATGGTATTGCAGATAACACTGGTCAAGCTTATGGATCTATAGTTTCCTGGGTCTCTTGATGGGCCCCCCTTGTGCAGAGGGATGACTGTTGCAGTTCTCTGTACCTCTGGGACAAAGCAAGTTCGGAGGTTGTGGATAAAGAGGGATTCTAGTGACTCTGATAGATTCTGTTTTAAGCTATTTAAGAAGTATCCTGGAGTGTTGTTGGGACCCATGGAGGCTGTGTTTTTGGCTTTAGTGAGCACAGTAAGGACCCGTTCCCTCATAATGACTAGTAAGGGAATGTTTGCAGGTATTTCTTTGGGTGTGGCAGGAGGTGATGGGGGGGTTTGAACTGAACTTGATGGCCAACAGGTTTGCTATAGTTTCATGCGGAGTATTAAGTGTTGCCATTAATGATTAACTCGGCACATTGCTGAGCATTTCCTCTGAGGTTACAAATATAATTAAAAAAAAGCCTTATGGTTATCTTTTACCTGGCATGCAATCTTTGCCTCATAGTTTGCTTTGGCAGATTTGACCAGCTCTATAATTTGTTTGTTTTGACTGGTGAGTGTCTTTTTACACTGATTTATCTGTTCCTTCTTAGCTTTGGAGATGAGTTTTTTCCTTTTGTTGAATAGCCTATTTATGCTAAGAGTCCACCAGTGTGGTTTATTTTTGCCAGTAATCATAGGTTTCAATTGGACAGGTACTGCCTTCTCTATGCAGCCATGAATGTGCTTGTACAGTGCTTTTGTGTACAGCTCAGAGTAGGCCTCAGTGTTACCTGGGTTCAGAGGGGCTTGGAAGTTTAATAAGCTGTCACTTAGTTTGAGGTAATTGGCCTTAGCACAGTTCTTAAATAGGTTTGGAGTTTGATGGGGGTTCAAGGTTAGTTTTAATACTAAAGGAGATCCTTTTGTGGACAGACCTTACCAGGGAGGAGGTGATGCACAGGAGAGAGCAGCACCCCCCTCCCAATGTTCATGAGTACCAGGTCTAGGATATTTGTGCCTCTAGTAGGAGAGCTAAGTAGTTGCTCCAGGGTATTTGCGTTGATGAAGTCCAAACACCTCTGGGCAAGTGAATTATGGGTCATATAAGTCTCTCAGTTTATGGTGAGGTAGTTTATGTCACCCGTACATATGGTGTTAGGTTGAATATTAAGAGATTCCAGTAGGTTTAGGTAGGAGGAATGGTTTTCCAGACTCATGGTAGGGGATCTGTATCTAGCAAGGATATGATAGGGGTTCACACCTATGGTTAGTTGCATGGAGCAGCTCAAGTGAGTCATGTTGGACCAGTCTAGCAGTGTACTAATCCGTTATGAACTTGAGACACATCGTCTCTTTGTTTTATCCTGGGCTGAGGGAGTTCAAAATGTATTAAAGGTATTGTAGCCTGTAACTTAAGCACTCAGACTGACTTTCCATTTCAAATAAAGATGCAGTCATACCGGAGTTAAAGTATTACGTATTGTTCTACATATCAAACTGAAACTAATCAGCCTTGCATGTCTTTGTTATCCATTTCTCAGTTTCTCTAAATTTTTCCGTATAAAGATGTTTTAAGTGCTAAAAATGGCAGCAGAACTACAAAAGAAAAGAAAAGCGTAATGTTTCAAAATGTTTCAGTCAAAGTGCTTAATTAAGTTTGACTGTGGGATTTTGATCCTGTAGTAGAGTGTGGCCTGTTTAGACCTAGTTCATGAACAGCAGCATTATCACTAACATACAGTCACTACCAGAAACATTATTTTATCTACTTTGCCATCTTTGTTAGATTTGCATTTGCAGAAATATGGGTTGTGAAGAAAATAAACTAACAAATGCAAAAAGCATTGCTTGTTCTGCAGATTTTGCTGTAGGATGCCTTTAGAAGATGGTTAAAATATTAAATATTTCTTGGCTCATGGGTTATGGCTTGTTTAGTTTTTTGTAAAGTTGAACTGATTTCACTATTTGATGAAAATACTTATGGACTTTTATTAGTTATTATTGTGAGAATGAGAGGCTCATGGCAACATTATTGTACACATTATTTATGTTATATATCTTTAATTGTATCCATACAGTATTTGGGTCTATATTACGAAGTCGAATAATAAAAAGAGCAAAACATTTTATCGAGCACTAAAAGTCAAAAGCACTGAATGCCTAACACACGGAACAGCAATTTTTTTCCCAGGGAAAAAAAATGCTGGGCCGTTTTCGAGACTTTGCCATTTCCTCCACTGTGGTGCGATCTCAGAATTTGTATATTTAGGGGGTGGGTGTGTGAGGGCGAAGCCCCCCACTTTATTTTGTGTTTGGATTTTTTTTTTTTTTTTTGCAGAGCAGCGATTTTTTTTCCAAGTGAAAAAAAATCGCTGTTCTGTGTGTTTGACATTTACTACTTTCAGTTGTTAGTGTTTGATAAAAGAGCGTTCACTCTTTTTATTGTTTGACATGGTGATATGGACCCCAGTATTTTGTTTTTAAGCAATACACGATGTTGTAGTACAGTGCCCTTTTAATTAAGCAATCATGGGGTGTCAATCTTTGTTATGTAGACACGACTTTTTGAATTTTATTTCTTTTATGCATATATATATATATATATATATATATATATATATATATATGTGTGTGTGTGTGTGTGTGTATGTGTGTGTATTTTTAACACAATGTGACTTTGATTCTGATGAAGTCCACAGGATTAGTGGATGAAAGCGCTAAATCTAATAAATAACTTTCATTTTGTATCTTGGATGGATCTTTATTCTCCTATGTGGACCCTGTAACCTGTTTCGGCATTCACATATTATTTGCGTTACCAGTTGTGCTTTTTTGTTGCCTTTTTGTGTTTGCATTTAAAAGTTTTGTAAATTCAGTATATGTTATTCAACTGCAGCAGATTCTTCTTCCGGCTTTTCCCCCGATTAGGGGTCGCCACAGTGGATCACCTGTCCGCTCATGATTGTTAGTGGAGTTTTACAGTGTTGAGTTGCCAGCCTGGCGCCCAACCTTCCACAGAAGGCACACACACACATGCACTCACACCTAGGGCCAATTTAGAGTGTCCAATCCACCTGCAGCATGTCTTTGGGATGTGGGAGGAAATCAGAGCACCCGGAGGAAACCCACGCAAACACAGGGAGGACATGCAGACTCTGCACAGAAGGCACCCCAGCTGAGGATCAAACCGGAGAACCTCTTACTGTGAGGCAACAATGCTAACCACTGCACCACCGTGGCTGCCCTATTCAACTGCAGCAGAGTGAAACAAGTAATTTCATGAAACTGACCTTTTATTTACAGCTAGCAGTATGTATTGTGTAGAACTACTTAGAAGGTTAGAAATGATTGCATATTTTCGAAACTAATACGCGGATTACTTAACTGATCTGACTGCCACTGGTGCTATATGTCTGTGTATTTATGTGTGTATATATGTACATATATCTACATAATATATATGTATATATATATATATATATATATATATATATATATATATATATATATGTGTGTGTGTGTGTGTGTGTGTGTATAACACATGAACAATGGAAACTGATACAGGTTGTGTGTGTTTCTGGTATAACAATGCAGATAGTTATTTGTTTCTGACTTATCCTACAGACATCATTTATCACCATTCTATCTGCATCATCAATTAAGGCAACTTCTCCAAAGCCTACTAAAAACTTGGGAAAAAAACTACACATACTGTACCTGCAAAATGCACAAAAAACTCCTCCAACTTGGAAATGAAGCTGCTTCAAATTAAAATGTATAAATAAAAATAATAGAATGAAAAAGTCTGCAAGTAGCCAGTAAAAAAATGGCATTACCACCAAGTGGACCTAGTTCTAAGTATATCAGCCAACCCCCCCTACACCTACAATGGAAGATATTTGACTTGTTATAATTCAGGCACTCAAGTGTTTCATGTTTATTTTAATAGTGGACACTGACAATGTATTTGCTAAAAGTGTGTATCAACAACAAAATTTAGAATTTTTTATTGACAGCAAATCAACATAATTAATCATAGTACTTCACCTGCGTCAATGGGTCAGTATCACTATTCTACAGCTTCAGGACAGAAGTGCAGTCGGGTAATCATCAATACTAAAAAGTGTGATAATAAAATTGCAGTCTCACACCATAACACTCAACATGAATATCACTGTAACACTTACAAATATTTTTGCATTCCCTGGCATGGGGAGCTATTTATATATTTATATTTATTTATTTAACTTTTGTTTACCTGGAAAGTCCGACTTGGAACAAGCCAATTTTCAGCAGAGGCCTGGGGAGAAATGCTCCAGCCGCATGTCTTTGTAATATATATGCTAACTCTGAGATCACTGTACCTCAGAATAAAGGCAGTACTCTAGGGTACCACCATTTCAATTTTTTTTACACAATGTTATCATTCATGCATTTGTGACTACAGTTTATTTTAATCAGAAATGTCTCACATTTTTCCTAACACACTTATTCTGCCCATCATCAAGTTAAGAAAACTCCTCGCTATTCATACCCCATTCATAGTGAAAAAGAAAATAAACACACATGATCCTCTCTCCCAAAACAATACTACCCACTAAAATAAATGCACTGAAATTCTAATTATTTAAAAAATGATGAATAAGAAATAAAAATTCAGACGGCAAATAGCCAATCACAAAATGGCATTACTGATAAATCTGGCCTGATTCTTAATATCTGCATTAACTAAGAATTTAAATAACTAAAACATAACTAAAATGTAGAACAAACAAATCCTTTTCTACTTTGCTTTTCTTAGAGATCATCTGTTTCAGCTTTGCCAGGAACTTGTTTCTCATTCGTTTAGTTTAACATTTTCTTTCCTGCCAGCTTTTCCATGCTTACTGTACTCTCTTCTGTTATGCACTGTTGCATGTCTTACCTAACGAAACCAATTTATTCAGCTGTGGATTATAACTGTCCTTTTAATGGAGGAGGAGATATGCTTCTAACACATCTGTTTATTTAGCTGTGATTCTCTTTCCAGAAAACTGATCTTTACTAACACCCTAGAACAATCTTCAGTACCAGATGTAGGGAAGTATTTTTGACCAAACCAGGTCGTCAGTGAAAAGCTGATCTCTTTGAACCACAGTAATCATATTAACTTATACATTCAGGTAATGAATAAATAATTAGGCAAACTAATTACAGGTATGCAGTGCAGCTTTCTACAGACCCACCACATAAAGTGTTTGCCTTTATATAATCCTTGCTGGAGAGCTTATTTTATAACACATTTATAAATGGTATTTGGGAAATATTGCATCAAATGATAGGTATTGCAAAAGAAACAGATTCGTTGACACACTACATTTATAATGAATTTAAATATTAATGGGCAGAATATAATGACTGGTCAAAGGCTGATTTCATGAAGTGACATTCGCCGGATCTATTCTTCCAACCCTCAGGTTATGTGCCTTTTGTGTACGTAAATGTACTGTTTATATTCCTGTTCCTGTTCCTAGAGGTCTCGTATGACATATCCCAAAGCCACCCCTTTGATTATTGTACAGTCTACACAGTCTACCCTTTTATTTGTATCAATCATTTTACCACTCCCACCTGGATGAAGTCTGTAGCTCTGGTCAGTTATATGTAGGGGTATGCTAGAAACACATTCTATTCAGCAAACTTAGGGGGCCACCATGACCTGTTCTTAAAATAGGTGCTTTTGTTCTTTATTCATACACCAAGAACTTCATCAGATAAATGTAATGCAACGCATATCAGGTTTAGAAATTATGTCCAACAGATCACATGATAAAAACATCCAAACCCCTTTTCCCCAGCTGTTAAAGTGACATGTCAATACAAATCAAAGTAGTAAATCAAACTAGCAAATGTAAAACATAAATTTGTAGTTTTCCACAATCACATTTAAATTATTTGTGCTAGTAAAAAACATTTTATGTTGACAGTTTCATTTAAACCAGGATATTTATCCAAAGTCAGTCTGATTTGCCATTCTGACTCTTGGCATTCTTAAAGCACATTATAGTTGCCAGAGGACTCACTCATGTCAACAGAATCTAGCACAAAGAACTGGAATTTATTATGATTATCACCTTGCAAAGCATGTCTCGCTAGGGCATTACCAGTCCCCCCTCTTGCTATTGCTAATGAATGTTCATAAATTCTGTGAGACAGCTTCCTAAAAGTCTTTCCATTGTAAAAGCATGTGCATGAATCACAGTGAGCTAAGTAAACAATTCCCTTCAAACCACAATTGTACCTTTGGTATGCAAAGATAGTCATATTTAAATGACTAATGAAAATACTTGTATTAGAGATAAAGCGGCAAAGATAAAGCGGCATTGCTTGCTATTGCCGCATTTAAAAGTCCCAAAGGTACCCTCTCCAATTCTTTTTGGTCCATTCTGTTTTTCTAGAATGGATCTAATAGAATTTCACCCTTTTGTAGGTGAAAATTGGGTATTCTCCTAAAATTCTTGCAACATCCCCATTGCCTAAAATTATTTTCCAGTTATTCTGGAGGATATCTCTGATGATAGTTATGTCAATGGTAATTAGGAGTGGAAAGGCACCCCTATAACCAATTGGAAGATTAATCTGGGATGCGTGTAATCTCAGTGACCAATAGACAACTGTCCTGGTCCTTTCCAAAGATTGGTTTAGCTTTCCCAGACCATGACAAATTAGTTTCACCAATGAAGGTGGCTAGCCAATCAGAATAATATCCCCTGGCCCTGAAGAAATGATTTAACATTTCCTCAAAAAATTTGTCATTGCTCATTAATCTGCTGAGCTATAAGATTTGTCCTTTCGCCACTCCCTTCTTCATGTGATGTGGGTGCTGTATCTATGAAAATAGTTGTTCACAAAGGTTTTCTTCCTGTAGATCTTACCCTTGATTCGACCATCACATATATTGAAAGTCAAATCGATGTCCAAAAATTAATGGACATCCCAAAACCACTACTAGTGAACCATTCATGACTCCATGTGGGAGTCGGAGGCAGCCTGTGGCTCTGAGGTAGAGGGAGTCAGGGGCTGCAAAAGTGCCTCACTGAGCATCAGCGAACCGGCAACTGGCCTAGAAGAGGCTTCGTCGTCGGTTTTGGACCTCGGATACTTGTCCTTGTCTTTATCCTTGCATTTTTTATGAATTCCGGTTGTCAGTTGTTCTGACGGCATTATGTAGTTAAACCTTCTGCCAAAATAATGAAAAGCAAAATTGTACCGACACTTAATAGTGCATTGGTTAAATCTAGCACAAAACCGACAACTAGCAACATCGTGGTTAGGGCCTAGGCAAGGAATACAGTAAGAGTGGAAATCCTTATGAGGTATTTCCTTCCCACAAGAAATACAATTGTTAACTTTTTCTGGCATCGGTCTGGAGCAAGAAAAAAAGTTTCCCCAATGGGGTACTTAGCTTTATTGAAGACTTCGGATCTGAAATCGATTTCGAAAATCTCAGGAGTCGGCCAACCGGCACTTGCAAACTGCTCTTGCTTTGGGCACCGTGCGGCAAGAGAGACTGAAGAAAATGGCGTCGGATGCATCTTTTATACCCCTGGTGCACTGACGTTAGGGAAGAGGCGACAGCAACCGATGCCGGACCTAGACTTTGGAATTCAGGCCGACTGCAGGTAGCCTGCCAGCAGGATAACCCAAGTGTAATGACTGCAACAGTGAATACACTCGAACATCTACATTTATGGTAGGTACACAACTGTACTTTCTGTTCCCTGCCTCTGTAGTGTCTTTTCAAATTCCTAACAGCCTTTCATCTTCCTTAAGGTGCTTTCCTGCTTATTCACCGAAAGTATTTGAATGTTTCTACCAGGCAGTGCATGCAGAGTTCTAGCAATCTCATCTAATGACATTGTAACTCTGCTTTTGCCCCGTCTTTGTTTACATTTTATGAACCAACACTAGGTCTGCCCTTATATTTAGGGATATGCACCCACCAGAACTAGATTCCGGTTTCTAAGTGAATCTCCAATAATGACATGTTCAGTAGTGTTGGTAACTCTTTCTCTTAGTGGCATACTGCTGTCTGGACATCCCAGCATCCAGCCTTGGTCAGTTATTAGCAGTGCAGATTGTCCTTTGTGAGTACCCTTGTCTTCCTTTCTTGGTGAATATCAGTGTTTTCTGATCTCATGAGGTAAACTTTCACAGCTTCTTGAAGGTCTAAGAATTTAACCTTCTACTGCCAGAGAACAATGCTAGGGATGTATCCCCCACGTTTTTTTTTTAATTACTGTCAAACTACACCTCCATTTTCTTCTTTAGAGCTGGTGCCTGTGTACCTCACCTTGACCTTTAGTGCAATGTTTCCCCTGTTTTCCACCCCTTTTCCCTAAAAGCTGACCTTGCTGAAAAATGCTAGTGTCATTTTCTTCAAATAGCCACAGACCCACTTAAAACACTGACATTGAGTCCAGCCTCTTTTGCAACACACTAGTTCTTTCTCCTGTCTGTCACTTCACACACAATGCATTCTTGTCCTGCCCAGCTTTATCTAACTGCCATCTCTGATACAGAGAGTCAAAGATTTTACTGAAATCCAAGCAATGCACAACTGCTTTCCCCTGATCCATAACCCTAGTCACCCAGTCAAAGAAATCAATTAACATTTGTCTGACATGGCCTCTACTCTTAGAATCATTGCAAAGTCAGATTGTGAGCTCCAGTGACTTCCAGTTATGCTGTAATCTTTTCTATTTTCTGTTTCATTTATATTCGATATTTTCTGTTTTCATATCTTCTTAAGGACATGCCTGTTTGTATAAAGCTTTCTGGATTTGGAGTTAATCAGATTTGCACAGTTACTTTTAATAACAGAACTATCATGGCAAAACTGTAAACAACTACTTCTGAATAATAATTAAGCTGTGTCTTGCACCAGTATAACATGGGATAAATTCCAGTATTGGCACAATGTCTCAGCAGGATAGGGCACAGTGCTGAATCATCTGAACTGCTGTATTTTGAAAAAGATGTTAATCTGGGGTGCCACCACTTTATACATTCAGCATATGCAGCAGACAGTAAGTCTCATGGCTGTTTTCAGAAGAAGAAAGTGAAACTCCTCTTTGTTTCAGCAATTTGCAAGTTAGTTTCTGCCATTAGCCGATGGCTGAAATACACTTCCCTAGCTGTCCAAAAATGTTATTGTATAGCACAGCCGTTTATTGTCAAAAGCCCTGGTCTACTGCGACATTTTCAAACGTAACTGAGACCTCCTGCATATTCCTTGTAAGATCTAATGCCTTTTCTCGCTAATTTTTAATAGTTATTTTTTAGTACTTTTAAGTGGGTTAAGCACTGCCATGTGATTTTGATTAAACACTTATGACTCATTAAGTGTGTTTTATGTTTTTACTTTTGGCAAATCTAAGACTCAAAACGCATTTCTAATTAGAATGTTTTAAGGCATAAGTAAGACTGCAACGTGACTGTCTCATTTAATGTCTCTATTTATTCACAAAACAAATGTTTTCTCACCTTTGTGTCAGATGTATCTAAATGTCTAAAGTGTAAAATGACTCTATCATATGTAGTTCTAGTTATTCTGTCCGAGACCTTCTCTTCTTATGCACTTGTTGTACATCTCACAGGAAATAATGCAGGATGGAAAGCGGGAAACGACCACCAGCTTACTGCTCATTACCCCAACAGATGTCGATATCGGACGATCTTTTACCTGCAAAACTAGCAATGATGCACTTCCTGGTGGCAAGGAGACTTCTATCAAACTGAATGTTCACCGTGAGTTCTTAGTTTCTAGATAGCTGTCTACTATAGGGTAGGACGATGTGACGCATTATATACTCATGTCCATGCAGTGATAAGCATGAACCACAATACCTTCTTGAATTATGCAGAGTACGCAGTTCACAAGTAATTTCTCATTTCCTTTGTCATGTTTTGCCTACAGACCCACCAACAGTTACCCTGTCTATCCACCCACAGACGGTGCTAGAAGGAGAAAGGGTCGTGTTCACCTGCACAGCAGTGGCCAACCCAGCGATACAAGGATTCAGGTAACACTCCCTATTCAGAAGTCCAGATGTACAATGAGACAGGTATCGAAAAAGTAATCAAATCAGGGAGATTAATGATACAGGTAGTGAGTACCAAGACAAATGGAACAAACAAAAATATAGCGGAGCGATTACATGCCTGCAAGTGTATAGAAAATGAATTCTGCAGCAGGCCAGCAAGAGCAGGTTTGCTGTGTAAGTCATAAATGAAAACAAAAGTAGGGGAGAAAGGTTAACAAAAGCAATCAATCAGACAGGCAGGTGATGTGTATGGCAGTCAGCTTACAGACACAATGTGCAGGTAATCAGCGCTACAGTGGAGCTCAAGGCATTAACATAACAGGAAGCCAGGCCATTGGCATGATACAGGTAATCAGTTTTCGGTAAATAATGAGAAGAGAATGAGAAAGGAAAAGAAAAGAGAAACTGCCGTGACACGCAAGATGTAAGAATGAACTCTTAACAGATGCTAGCACTTGGACAAAATATGGAAAAGTGTACCTTAATGAAAGAGGGGAGGCACTGAACTGCAGAGCTGCCCTAAACATCAAAGGGTATAAGTTATGAGTAAAAGCACGCTGACTTGGCTTAGCAGAAACAGGGTTATAATTAAGACAGCAGCAAAAGAAAGAACATATCAAGAAAGTACAGATCATTAAAAAGCCCTTGATATGGTAGAGAAGGCAGAAATTAACTGGTAGAAAGAAAGAAAGCTTTAACCAAGGTATCCAGAGCCAGTACGATTCTGGGTTGTATCATTAGGGGAATAGACAGAGGTAATATTAGCCACAGTTAGACTCCAGTTAGAACAATTTATGAAGTCCTGTTACCCATACAAGAATAAGGATATTAAGCAAAAGGAAAGGTCAAAGGATGGAGACAATTGTAATGTATAAATGGAGAGATTATGGGAACTAATCTGTTTACACTTAAGGACAGACAAGAAAGTGAAGAAATTATGTGGGTCCACAGTCCCCTTAAGGAGCAGTATTATGGCATGCAGTTCATGAAGAAAGACAGAGGGCAAGGGGGTAGACAGGCCTACTAGAATAATGGTGCAAAGTTAAACCTATACATTAAAAATATACATTAAAAAATAATTTTACACCTAAACAGTAATAGAAAAATGGAACTGTTTTCTGAGTAAATAGAGGACTGTAAGACCACAAAGCCATCTTTATCTTTTTTCCCACGGTCACAGCTACATAACATAATACCATAAGGTGAGACAACAGCCTTCTATTAAATAAGTGGCTGTAGGGTGAAGTTGGGCAATACAAGATAAACTCCTCATCGTGAAGGGCACTAGTGCTCAGATACTTGCATCTCTTGTATGAATGCTATCTGTAATACTGATTAATACCAGTTATTTCTTGTAATGTTTATTTTCTTGTAATGTTTTCTGTTTTGGAGCTTATCTCCCTGGGCCTCCACTGAAAATGGGCCACTGGCCTAGACGGACTTTCCCGGTGAACAAATGTACAATAAATAAAAAAATAAATAAAAAGTTATATGCCACTACAGACACTGTTACCCTGTCTGTTAGAACTGACTGCTCATTACCCCAAAAGAATGTAAAGAAAAGTAAAGAAAACTGGAAAGTACACAAATATTGTGGCAATTATAGACAACTTCTAGAGCAAAAAGCAACTATACAGAAACAATGCTGTCCCCAGAAATTATACACAGCAGGCTGAAAGCTTTCCCCAGTAAAGCACAGCCAGAAATGCAGCAAAAATTCTACACAACTCATTAATAGGTAGTTACATGCTTTCAGTTACAGGACATAATTAGAACTACCGTAAAACACCACTGACACAAATATATGCATTCAACATTATATCACGTGACAAAGTAACAGCCAATAAAATTAAAAGTACTATAACATCTCTACAGAAGTATGTGAAACACATATAGAAGTAAAATATGTACTAGTGAAACAGTTTATATTAATAAAAAATACAACTGTAAATGTGAGTATTCTAACTTAAGCTTTCATGGGCCCCCTCTGGAAAAACATTGACAGGAATCACACTGCATTAATTAAATTTCTGTGTGAACCTAAAATCATATTCTAAACTCTTGGTATTAATTCATGTCCAGCATGTATAGATGCTCCTGTAATCCCTGTCAGTGTTTTGGTGGACAAGATGGAGCAAATGTAGCTAGGGGCATTGTTTTGACTTAAAAAAGCTAATGGGAACAATGCACTATATAAACATATCATAAAGTGTACATTATTTATTTATCTTATTTTACATTTGTTAACCGGGAGAGTCTGTCTGGGTGTGAGCCCATTTTTAACGGAGGTCCAGGGAGAAAAGCTCCAGCAAGCATCTTACATAGGCATTAATATGATAGGAACAAATACAGTGATATTTTAAGACAAATATAAATATAGATTGGCATCATTAGGTGTAACATCAAATCCATATTATAAAATAATATTATAGATTGATACAAAAGTATCATCAAATTGTTAAGGAGGAATGAGTTTTTTCATGGGGTAATTGAGAGAAAGTTTCATTTTTAGTCAGGTTAGCAAAGAAAGTAAAAGAGGAGAAGTGGGTTTGAAGAAGAAGATGCATCTGATATGTAAGTAGGGGGTTCATAGGTGGGGGAAAAGCATACAGGGGAGAGATTAGGAGCAGATCCAGTGCCTATGTAGGTAGTCTTTTAGTTGTTTTTTGAATTAAATTATGTCAGTGATGTTTAAAATATGTTAGGGAATAGAGTTCCAGATTTTAGAGCTATGGTGGGAATAGAGGGAATCCCCAGCCCTGTTGTTACTTTTGGAGAGTTGCAGGAGAGTTTTATGTGTAGATCAGAGGTGATGAGTGTTATTATATATCTTGAGTAAGTGATGTAATTCTGTGATTCTGTCAGGCTGGTTTACTAAGTGGGGGGCAATAATGAGTTTAGTGTAGGTTAGGTAATGGGGGGGGGTTTCTAACCAGTTTAATTGTTGTAGGGAGGAGCAATGGTGGGACCTGTGAGGGGAGTCAGTGGTGAACTTGGCTATTTTATTATAACAGGACTCATTTGGAAAGTTCAGTTTTTCTAAGTCTGGTAAAGATGGGGGTTCATAGAATAGAGTAGATAGGAGGTGAATTCTAGTAATGTTTAATCTTGGTCGATTTGTAAGAAATGGCTTAATGCGGTAGAGAGAGGCAAGTTTGATATGAGTTTTTTTAATAGATTGAGGTAGATAACATAACAATAATAATTCCTGTTTTTAGTAGTAGAACAAATTACTATTGAACCCAGAGGGGACCCATGAAAGCATAAATTAGAATACAATGGGCTTATGTGGCAAATTAGGCTTAATGCAGGGAACTACCCTGGAAGAAATGATAATATTTCCATCAGCAGCACACGCACACACACACACACACACACACACACACACACACACACACACATATATATATATATACACACACACACACACACATCTATATATATATATATATATATATATATATATATATATATATATAGATGTGTACAGTTTTACCATTATACATATCTGGCATATTTGCGTAGAAGTGCTAGTTATACTTTTAATATTGTAAGTTTATTGGATGTTACTTGGTTATGTGATATAATGCTGGATGTATATATGTGTCAGTGGTGTTTTATAGTAGTTCTGATAATGTCCTGTGGATGAAAGTGCTTAACAATCTGTTAGAGTTGTACAAAATTTCATCTACATTACTGACAGTGATTTAGTTGTGAAAACGTTCAGCGTGATGTGTATGAATTCCTTGAGACAGTATCTTTTCTGTGTGATTGCTTTTGGTGCTGAGTTTTTGTCTTACAGATTTGTTTTTCTCTTCTATTTTGGTTTAACTTTTAGAACAATCTCAGGTTGATCATGATCTAAAGTAGAAATGGATAAGGAGAGGTGAATTTAACCCAAAAGATGAAAGATGAATAATGCTGACCCAAGTGGGTTGGTTTACAAAGTGTACAGAAAAAGTGGGAGAAACAGACAAATGCAGGTTCTGTAAAACTACTAGGAACAGTTGTAAAACCCATTGTCGGTTGTACGGTTATGGCTGAGGGTCTGTATACTGAATGGCATAATTATGTGATAAAACTGATATACTTAGCTTTGTGCAAACACTACAGTATAGAAGTAGGTGACAAGCAATGGGAGCATAAACCACAAAGCTTTATTGACAATGATGAAGTTTATATTTCATGAAATCCCCAATGCCAGTAGTTCAGAAAATAGATGCAAGAAAGCCACATACAGCAGACAAAGAAAAGAAAATACAAAAGCAAGATTAATCATTGAAATTGCTACATCCGGCAATTATAGGATTTTAT
Organism: Protopterus annectens; assembly: GCF_019279795.1. Taxonomy (NCBI): domain Eukaryota; kingdom Metazoa; phylum Chordata; order Ceratodontiformes; family Protopteridae; genus Protopterus; species Protopterus annectens. The sequence continues at coordinate 712,480,764 of NC_056751.1, read as the reverse complement.
ATAGTGGGAGACGCAAACTCATAAAACAGCAGGATTTGAAAGCAAACGTGAGCAATGTGGAAAAAAGATACTCAAACAGTAGCACTAGGAACATCATGACTAATAAAAAAATGAATTTACTGTCATACAGGTATGCTAACAATACATGTAACCCCATATAAACTACAGGAAGAAACAATTCTGGGCACATTGCAGGCATTGAGTAAAGCACTCTTAGTAAACATCAGAGACTGAAGCAATACTAAGGTCCATACCTCTCAACAGATTGTCCAGATTTTTGCCTCATATTTTTGGTCTATTTCTTATAAATAAGCAATGGCAAATCATTGATAATTGAAGTCAGAAAATAATGACAGACATCTGAGTTTCAGACTTCATACCCTCCCGAAAATTCATGCTAATGCAAAACCTGTTATTCTATAAATGTTTTAAGTTTGTAAGTGTGATATTTAAAAATTGTTCCTATTTTTGGCCTTTGTTCCCCCATTATTTATGGCTTTGTCCAGATTTCTTGCTTTAGGAGGTTGAGAGGTATGCTAAAGTCATGAACTTTAATCATACCCCGACTTAGCAATGGGATCCCTTCCTGTCATGAGATTAAAAACTCAAAAGGTTTGGAGAAATAAAAAAAAAAAAAATTTACATATATATCATCACAGATGTAATGACGGCCTTACTCATTATATCATTTTTTCTGTACAAAACCTGTGTTGCATTAAAGTTCTAATACATGTTATGCACACTGAACGTGTTGATTAAATAAATCTGTGCTCTGCTTAACCTCTATGTAGCTTACCATATGCAGATGCTTTGAAGAGTCATTCTTATATCAAATATTTGACATTACTGGTACCTTGCACTATAGCTATATTATATGCTGGTCTAACAATTACAATTGCTTATGTGTTAAATCTAAGTTATTTTATACATCCGGAAAATTCCCAATCCTACTTTTCTATTTAGTATAAAAAAAAAAAAACGAAAACATTGACTAAGCTTAGTGACTAAACTGGAAGTTACACGGGATTATGTATAAAGTGCTTAGAACTGTCCTGTTGTGTTATGTGTAAATTAACTATACTAGCCTTTACTCCTGCTTGTTATTTTGATCAGATTAGAGCTAATGCATTGACCAAGGTGATTAGTTATGTAAGCGAAGAGCAGAGGTGTAGTCAGTAAATTCCATTTTGTACACACAAACTCTTACTGCTGCCCCCACAATCCACATGGCATTTAAAAAAAACGGGCAGATCCCTCAAGCTGTCACTCACCAACACTTAATTTAATATTTTCAGTTATTCAGTGAAAAAGCTATTTGAAATATTGTTTTTAGATTTGCAATCCTCTCTATAAGCAAACTATATACATGTTATTGGGAAACTCTGGATAAATATGAAAGGCGCTTGAGCTGTTAGAGTAATAATCTTCTATGAAGCTATTAAAGGCGTTAATTTAGATTGTAATTGAGATTTTATGGCCTGATAAGACCCCTATATTGCTGCGGTAGCATTGTCACCTCACAGTAAGACGCTGTCCGGTTCGATTCTCAGCCAGAGCGTCTTCTGCATGGAGACATGCGTGAATGGGCGTACCTTCGTTGAAGGTTGTGCATCAGGGCTGGCAACTCGGTATGTAAAAATCTACTGCCAGTCATTAGCAGACCGGAGTTCTGCTGTGGCGACCCTTAACCGGGAAAAGCCAAAAGATACAACAACAATTCAGAAAAAGTACTGTTCAGAGTACAAAGAGTGTATGCCTGGCTACACCTTTGGTGAATAATTAAAATTATAGTTCTTAATCAGACTTTTCATCTCATATCTTTATCTGTATTATTTCTGTATCTGTTATGTCATAACACTGAAATTCTTATGGTTGAACCTACTTCAATGAAAATTAATTTCACTGAAAACCTTCTCCACGAAATATATCTTAACTTGTTTTTACAGTGGAGCAAACCCCCTATACCCCCCAGCCCCATTTACTGATAGCTCCATAATCTCACAACACCAGTGAAAAACCCCCCACCACACACAGTGAATCTGTGCTCAAGTGCAAATGCACACATCTACAGATGGGGGTACAAAATTATGCTAACTAATGCAGTTCAGGCATACTCTGCTAGTCTCACTTCCTTAATAACTCCTATGATAATAAATGACCCCACCACATACTTTGTACGCACACTCCTACACCTTTCTATGAGATGAGTTTTTAGTAAAATGGGTTTGACCATTTGTGGTTCAGTTTTCAGTGTTATGATAGGACCCATGTATCTGTATACATATATATATATATATATATATATATATATATATATATATATATATATAAAATGTGTGTGTAGACAAGCAGTTGTATCTACATGCATGTGCATGCTTGTGTAATGTATCACTTCTAAATCTTTGTCTTACATAGCCTTTGATGAATATCAGGACAGACGGTTATGTACCAGATTTGTATGTAGGCTGTCCTTTGCCAAGTCTCTTTATACCATGTCTCCTTGTAAATCTTTGAATATTCTCCTGCATTATTCATTTCTGCATGCTCTTTTGTAGTAAATCTGCCTCACAGAATTTTCTATATAACTTGTCTTACAGCACATTTCCGTAGGCCGGACTCTCTGTGACAATAAATTTATAGTGACGTCTCTACTGCACAATATTTCTTCTGCCATTTTAGGCTAGCCTTCATCACAGTCTTTTCTGTGCTAAATTTGAGATTGATTGTACCATGCTGAACCTTCAAAGATTCTATCCAGTCCTGTCCTGAATGCCACTATCATCTGCCTCCCCTTAATAACATCATATTCTGTCCTTTACTAAATAACTTCAGCTAATGCCATTTTTTTTAAATCCTGTAGCAGTCCATGCTGCTGTAATTTCTAAATACACATTTCTACACTGGTTCTGTTTATGATTACTTCTGCACAAAATGTCTATGTTTTGCCTCATTATAAATCTTTACAATCTATGGGCTTAATTACATTGTAAATAGCAACGTATGTGTGTTACATTTCTTTAACTTATCCTGTGCTATATGTCTTTGTGGTCTATCATGCATTAAATCTATGAATATTCTGCTCTGTTACATATTTTCAATGAGTTTAAATTGAAGACATTGTATGCCTAAAGTGTTTCGTCTACCAAATTTCTGTGAATTTCTTCTTGCACTGACACAGCCTTTTCTGTCTCATATCTTTACAGCACTAAATACCATCCTAGTCTGTCATTTACTAAATTTTTCTATACCCTTATCCTGCATAAAGGTTAGAAGTTGTGTCTAATGTGAGACTTTCTCCACAATCTGATCTAGAAGAAGTTTTCATCATCTTCCATGTAGCGCAAGAGTTCATAATCTATATCTGTATCTTATTTAGTATTTTCATGATTGGTCTTTTATTAAACAATTTTGTTATTCTTATATTAATTTTTGCATGGTTGACTTCTACAAAATCTTTATTCTCTGCCTGGTATTTGACACATTCAGCATGTATCATGTATTAAATCTCAGCACAGCCTTTCTGCAACAGATATCTGTATGATCTATCTAGTTTACTAGTTTCCAGACCTGTGATGTACTAAATGTTTTATTGTTCCCAAATCTGCCGTGCACTAAATGTAGGCACAGTGTACATGCACCACACTAAACTTCCTATTGTCAGTTGCATCTTCAATCATACTCCATTGTATTATCTAGTCAGTCTTACACTGAGTCCATCTTACAATGAAATTCTCAGCATGATCTATCCAATTTTAAAAGTTTATGTTATTACTAAAATGCTGTATTTCTTCAAACTCTAAATTACAAGACCTGTTTTTGTTGGATTAAATATTTGCATAATATGTCCTGTTCTAGATATCTGTAGAGTCATTCTGCACGTGTTCTCTGATTGAATTTCAGCATTCTGAAAGGGATCACTATTACGTCTTGTTTTTCAGTGTAGAACAGGAAATAGGTTTGTAGAAAGACAGTATGACTTGTTCCAGCTAGCCACCAGTTACCAACTTTGTGAACTAGCTTATTTATTCATTTATTGCCACCAAAACTATGAATATAAGATACATCGGCCAAAAAAAGTTTACTGCATTAAAACTATGGTGGCATTCTAGATTTTGCCCCAATAATGAAGTCAGTTTTTGGAGGACTAGTTTTCTATTGTCTGTAACAGTATTTTCACAGCAGTCCTTTGGAATGCAGGATTTTGTGGTTAACTCCTTAAATTCCTCACACCATTGGTCACAGATGTTATGCTTACTCAGTGTTTTCCAGATGTCACAACTTGATTATAACTTGGCTGCGTCCACCCAGTTAAATCTCCTCCTATGTATAACTTGAATCTGTTTCCTCTATCTCTGGTGCCCTCTAGTGACTAAACATTGTCATGTACAAGCTTTCTGCTTAACTATAGCCTCGATTAAATTGCATCCTATTTGTCAAGTGTATACAGAGTGACCATTTATTGTCTTTTTCTGTAACCTTTGCTGTAATACGTCTGCACATTCTACTGTAAATATCTGTGTGATATGTGTTAACATACAATGATACATTCATACCTCTCAATCCCTTAAAGCAAGAAATCTGGACAAAGCCATAAATAATGGGAGGACAAAGGCACAAAAATAGGGCCACTTTTAAAGTATTGCTCTTTCAAACTTAGAAAATGGATAGAATAACAGACTTTGCATTAGTATAAATTTTCTGAAGAATATGAAATCTAAAACTCAAATGTTTGTCATTATTTTCCTGACTTCAAACTTTAATGATTTGTTAATGATTTGCTAGAAAAGCACCATTTGTATGAGAAACGGACCAAAAATATAAGGCAAAAATCTGGATATTCTGCAAAAATCTATGCAGTTGAGAGGTATGAATAAAAGGAAGAAATGCAGTATTTAAGACAAACAAAATAAGAGCAGCTGTTGTAAAATTACTTCACTTCATTAAATAAACAATGAAATTGGTGTTGAACCCTTTTGTGACAATGTCATGGAAGAGGGTAATAATTTTAATATTTACTTAAATGAAGTGATTCTGTATTGTTCTTGTTTTGTGTAATGTTGCTCTCCGTGTTGAACAGTAGTTTATAGTTTCAGTTCTTGTCTTTAAAGTACCTGTATTTTCTAGTCAAAAATATTCTGTATAGCATTTGTCCATTTTACTTGTGAGTGTTGCAGGTAATTTATATAGCAAGCTCCAATACCAAGGATTGATTCAGTATATAACATTTGCACAGCTCATTAGCATTATCTGTGCTATGCATAGCAGCACGCATGTGTTGTACTGCTCAGAGTATGTAGAATTTGGGTCTACTGCAAATAAACGAAAATCTACTTACTCGAAGATGAAATTGCTGAGATGAGATGTCCAAAACCTGATTTTAACGAATGACCGTATTGCTGAAACTTTCCTCAAGGTAAGTATCCATTTGACCAACATGGGGAAATTTGCCATTTTTCTCACTGAAGTGTGATCTCACAGTTGGTATATTTCGTTGGAGGGGGGTGGGGGAGCAGCCCTCCACATTGGGGAGGTGTGAGTGGTGTAACCCCCCCCCATCTGTGTGAGTTGGAGATAGTGCAGTGTGTTTCTTCTTCAAATGTTGGTCGAGTGGATACCTACCCTGAAAAAAGTTTCGGCAATATGGTCATTCATTAAAAATCAGGTTTTGGACATCTCGTCTTGATGATTTCATTTTCGGGTAAGTGGTTTTTCATTAAATTTAAGTAGACCCATAATCAACATGTTGGTGGGTTTTCAGTATGCATTTAGTGAGCTGAATCTATATCTAAAACACTGATGACTGTAGCAATGCCTTTGAGTATATTTCTCTGCTGACACTGTGTGTGCTTTGAAGAATGCATCACTCATTCCTTGATCATTTGTTTCTCAATTTATTTTACAGGTGGGCAAAAGGTGGTGTGATGTTGGAAGGTGCCACAGAAGGTTCATATGAAACAATAGTGGATTACTCCTACTTCACCGAGCCTGTCTCCTGTGAGGTGCACAACGCTGTGGGTAGCACCAATGTCAGCACCCTCGTTGATGTTCAGTGTAAGGTTCATTTCCATGGATTTAAGCTGCAATAAGGTGGTGCTCAATAAATTTGTGTCTGAGGATGGAGTTTGTTTGTGTAGGTTAGGCTGTTTTGACGTTTTATATCTGTCTTTTGTGTTTCATTGTGCAAACTTTTATTTTTGTTGCTAGAGTAATTATGGGAGTTTAGGAGAAATTTACTGTAAATTTTATGTAAACTGTTGATGGTGCACTATGATTGTAGATACGTTTATGGTTATTCACCCAAAAAATCTTCAAAGTATACTAAATACTTGATTTTATTGCACACTTTATGTTGTTTCTGGAATGGAGATGTACATATAATGTTTAGCACAGTTATTTTCAAGTGATCTGTCACCTAGCCAAACAAAATAACGTGTTTGCTTGTTGTTTTAAAATTAGCCAGTCACTTCCTAATACACAAAAATATATTTGCTGCAATTGCCTGGGAGAGAAACTCAGTATTTTAAATTCCCAGTAGAACATAGGCTTAAGTCCATGCGAGTCTAATGGATAACTTTAGAATAATACGAATAAATGTTTGTGACACTGAATTGTCTGAGATGCATAATGTAACATATCATAATGTCTTGTACTATTTTAAAGCCTTTAAGAACTTCAGGTTTATTCAATTCGCCCACATGAATTAGATGCACATGCTGATGTTCTATGTGTTGTACTTAAATATTCCCTGAAGGAGGTTAGAGGAAAAAATGGTCATTTCAGTAAAACAACTGCAGTCTTCAAGTTACATCAATAAGCTAATGGGTTTAACTGAATGAAGGTCAGACTAATTTATTTTTTTTACAACTTTCTTTTTGTCTGACAGTAAGACCTTGTTATACTTTACCTGAATTACGTTACATTGTGATCAGCACGCTACCCCAGTAATCAAAATGTAAATAAATAAAATAAGTAAATGCTGGTACCATCATTGGTGAGATTTTGCATTTTATGCAAGTAATAGTCCCTTCCATGCAGTAAAGGGAAATAAATGATCATCCATGGGTCATGTGAGGTTCAAAGCCACAGAGAGGCATTTGGCCTTACCATCCCTGGAAGGTCCATTATTTCCCTGTAACGCCCGCCTCTGAACATTATAGTGCAGGCTAGCTGTTTAATTGTTTTATAATTGTTTTATTAGTAGTATTTACATTTGTTTTATGTTTTCGGATACAAAATAGTTCATCCACCTAAGTTTCAAAGTTTCTTTAGGACATGTAATTGCTGATGCAGTAAGTGTATTCCATCCAAAATATAAGTTATATAAATGTTTACCAATTTCTACACACAAACACATGCACACATGTGCAGACACCCACACACGCACACACACACACACACACACACACACACACACACACACACACACACACACACACACACACACACACACACACACACACACACATACACACACACACACACACACACACACACACACACACACACACACACACACACACACACACGTATACACACAGACAGTTGTAGAGGCAGATATATATACATAAAGAAATTCAGGTAGTCAGACACACAGGACATCACATACAGACAACATCAAAGACATACAGACAGAGAGACACACATGCACACACATACAAATAGACAGATGCAGAGGCAGAAATAAACTCTGTTACATGTGCACAGAAATTCAGGTAAACAGCAGACATACAGAAAGTTGTTGTTGTTGTTTGTCTTTTGGCTTTTTCCCGGTAAGGGATCGCCACAGCAGAACTCTGGTCTGCTATTGATTGGCAGTACATTTTTATGAAACACCGAGGTGCCAGCTCGGCACCCAACCTTCAACAAAGGCATGCCCATTTACGCATTCATGTCTTTCAAACACTACCCAACCGCGTGGAGGACATGCAGACTTCACACAGAAGGCACTCCCAAGCCACGCCAAGATTTGAACGGGAGAACCTCTTGCTGTGAGGCAACAACGCTACCGCCATACCACCATGGCATATACAGAAAGTAATATACATAAATCACACTGACACAGACACACAGACACATTTTGACTGCGCACATCACTCACACACAAGCATTCCGTTTTTGCACAAACACACACACAGACAGTCTACACTTTGCACCACTTTTAAATCTGAAAAGAAAGGAAAAAGCACGTGATTGTAACTGCTACAGTTATTTTATTTATTTATTTATTTATTTTCCCAGGTCACAAGCACTCTCCAAGCTTCGGTAGGTGATGGGAAAAGAAAAGACAGGTCTTACTAACTGTTGCAGCAGTTTCTTCCTTTATTTTTCTTTCATTTTTATTTATTTATTTAATCCCTCTGACTAACTGTATAAGATCTGCAGTTAGCATGGGGAAAGGGAACTGCAGCTGTTGGGGAAAATTTCAGTCTCTGCACTGTGATTTCCTCCCTGATTAGGCACTCCTCTTGTTTTTCAACAGAATTTATCTGTGATAAAAACCCTGCTTTGGAATGGGGAACATCCAGTGATGACTGCTTACGTTCCAAGCGTATATCTAATGTCTGCTGTCTCCTGTCCTGTCTCACATGTGGTACATCTTTTGTGACCTGAGGTATGCCTTGGCCAGTTTATAAATGGCTAACAGGTGCTGATGGTGTATTGGGTTAGTAGGCAGAGAGTAGCTCTTAGGAACTGGTGAATTATTAGTAAATGATGTACAAACCTCATGTACAACCCTGTTTTAATACAGTGATTAGGACCTATGAGTTACTTTTGAAAGGGGAATGAAACTTTGATTTGTCATCTTTCATTTATGTGTGTGTGTATATAACCTTTCTGCACATCTAACTTGACAGAACCTGCATTTTTCAAGAGCATTTTATGGCTATTTAATACATAAAACATGCTTTTCTAATCTTAGAATAAGTCTGTATCCTTAATGGTATCCTTACTGTTCTACATGTATGTATTTTGGCATCTTTCCATAATAGGCCTTTGAGACCAGGTTTCTCCATCTTTTAAGTACATGATTCATAACTATTTGCTCTTTGTTTCTTTACAGTTGGACCTCGAATTGTAGTAGAACCTAAACCAGCAACAGTGGACATGGGATCAGATGTGTCTATAACATGTATGTGGACCGGTAACCCTCCTTTAACCCTTACTTGGGCCAAGAAAGGATCTAATATGGTAAAGTACTTACATTGCCCATATCTATTGTGCTGCAACATTGTATTAAATGTAATTTTGAAATAAGTTAGATTTTGGAGAAAACATACTTACATATTCAGTCAGTACCTTTTTACCACATAACAGTGAAATCTGTTGAAATCTTTGAAAACATGAACCATAAAATATTATCAGTGGATCACATAGGATTGCCCAGTACTATCAGTTGAGCAAACAGATGCAAGAAAACAAAATATGGTAGTCTATTAATAAAAAAAGGCAAAAGTAGCATTGATGATTGAAATTGCTACACTCAGTGACTGGAGTAACTTATGTACTGAGACACCTAAAGTCATAAAATATCATGATTTGCTAAACAGAAATGAGAGCAATGTGGATGAAAGATACCCAGACAGTTACAACAGTAGTAAGAGAAACAGAACTAAAAAAGAATTTATGTGTCCTTAAGCATGCTACTAATACAAGTAAACTGATACAGACCAACTAAGTAAAAATGACTATTCCAAAGATAATAAAGCTGGAAGGTAAAGAAGTCCAAAAGATACACTCCAAATGTTTAGCGCTTTCATATTTATTGTTAAAAGACTTCATCAGAAAAAAAAAGCCATAATACATCCACGTCATTTTAAATAAAACCATCAGATGTCACATGTTTACTTGGACCAATCAAATCACTCAAAATATATACAAATACACTGATTCTATTTAAAGATAAAATTCTTTTCACAAGTCTGTATAGTATAAATACATTATTTGCTGTATTGGAGAAACTACAACACAATCCTAGGAGTGGACCACGGCAAATACAACTGAAGTATCATGAATTATGGTACCAAATGTTTTTGAATGCTACATCGTTACCTGGTCTTAATGACATAATATCTATAGGCAGCTTATTAAAACTAAAAGTTTATTACAGGTAGAATGTTTTTTAAGTGGGATTTATTGAGTGAGCTTTGGGTTTTAGAATTTGTGTATTTACACTAAAATGATTAGTTTTCCCAGTGTGCTAGACAGGGTATGATGCACATTGGGCTAAATAAACAACTCTGCTGGAGCAGCAACAACATTTCCTGCAGATTGCCAATCTACTTGATGGTAACAAACAACATTTCATTCAATGGTTCTGAAGAGGTCTTAGGACAAAAGTGCTAAACTGCTTACATTTATATTTTAACGTTAAACTGTCCTGTGTTTGAGTACAAGTGTACTGGTTGGTTTTTTTTTTTTTTTGTTTTTGTTTTAATTTGTTACATTTCCAGTTCCATGACTCACCTTTATTATGAAGTCTTGTAAGAATAAAGACAAAAGAGCTAAAGATTTGGAGTGTAACTTTTGGGCTTCTTTACCTTCAGGCTTTATTGTTTTTGGACTAATACAAGTAACCCTTCATGAACTGCAGAAGGAGGAAATGTGGGGTGCATTACAAGTATGATGAAGAGCCCTTTTGGCAATTATCAAAGGCTGAAGAAGTAATAATTTAATTAACTTTAATTGTACTCTGTCTCTGGGATGGGGTTCATTCCTGTCATGTTATTACAAACTCAGAAACCTTTTGGAGAAATTGTAAAAGGTATAAATGTAGTCTACAATCTATCAACAGATTGAGACTGTCAAGTTTAATTCATTACACATTGGTGCCAACTTGACCACTACTAAGTGTTGTCCATTTTTAAGGAGAAGACAGCAGAGAAAAAAATCCATTATTACTAAATAAATGAGCATTCCATTTACAAATACAGTAAATGTTTAAACAAGGACAACACTTAAGCTATACACCCAAAGCTTTACATTTATTTTATATTCTATTTCCCTGGTGCTCTACTAAATCTGCTTTTGAATTCACATAGATAAAGAGACACCTTTAGGTACTGACCTGGGGAGGCTGGTTGATTTGTTTTTCTCTTCTCACAGCTTTCTCCAAGTCTTGGTTCATAGCCTGCCCCCCCCCCTCTTTCTTGTTCTCCTAACATAATTCTGTTGTAAGTCTCCTAGGCCTGTCAAACCTGTTTTCCCACAGCTTTCTCCAAGCCCTGGCTTTTACCCCCCCCCCTTCTCTAGGTCTCCTGACATAATCTTAATGTAAGCTTCCCAGCCCTGTCAATCCTGTCTATTCCGTCCCTCTTCCTCTTGAGAGTTTACTTATTCTTCCACTGAGTTGTGGTGCCATCTTTAAATAATTAGACAATCTGCTCCCCCTCCAGATTTCCTACCTTACTAATAGTTCTCTTTCCAGATAGCAACTCTGCAGTTGGTTTCAACTCACTCCATTCACCCTTGCTGCACTCAGCCTCGCTCCACTCCCCTACCCTACTCCCGTTCCCATCCACCCTCACATCAATTACATTTATACATTCTCTAGCTCTACCCTCCTACCCCACCACCCAATTATCCCATCTAATTCCCCTCTAATTACACCATTAGCCACACCTCTTCACTTCCCCTCACATTAGACCATTAGCTATGTCTCCAACCAAACCCACACATACCCAACATCTTAACTCACTTCATCATTACCCCATCCGTACAACCTTTTCTCCACCACCACATCTCACTAATCCACATTAATTCTCACTCCTTTAGTCACCCACATCCCATACTACAATGTTTATCTCTGTTATCACTACTCTACTTACCTTCACACGCTCTTTCAATAATCTACTACATCTAACCTCTCTCTTCCCCCTTTTCCTTCCACTCCCCATTATCCTCTCTCCCCCTCTCTTCCCCCTTTTCCTTCCACTCCCCATTATCCTCTCTCCCCATACAGTCTGAATCCACAACTTTCTTCTCACATATTTGAGCCAGCCTTTACAACACAAGCATATTATTGTGTGCCAGGGTAAAAAATCCTCCCCCACCATCACCATAACAATATTTTTTCTTAAATTATCCAATCAAAGTAAAACCGAAACTAGAATACACTACTCTCCTATATCCTGTAACAAACCTATTGCTGTGCGGAAACATACATCCCAACCCAGGTCTTATCTCCTCTCCTCTGCAACCCCCCAACTCCTGTAAATCAATAAACTTCATTACAATTAACCTACAAACCATCAGAAATAAAATACCTGACTTCCATGCATGGATAGTCCACAACAAACCCGATATTATTGCCGTAACTGAAACATGGCTAAAACCCTATATTAAGGACACAGATTTCCTTCCACCAGATTTCACTTGTCTTAGGGCTGACAGACCCCGAAAAAAAGGTGGAGGCATCTATCTAATATACCCCATGTCCTTCACTATTGTCCTATATACAAAACTCATCCCACAGTCCTCCATAGCCGAACTTCTAGTTTCTTTCCTTAAAATGAATAATTGCAAAAACCTCTTTGTGATAGTCATTTACATTTCCCCAAGCAATAACATCCCAATTCTTGAGGAAATCCTTGCCTGGGCATCAACTAACACAAAAAATTAGACTATCATACTGGGAGATGTAAATATCAGCTGGCTAGACATATCCCCACACCACTCTAACTGCAGTTTCAATCTATATAAGTTCACCCAGATAGTTAACACCATAACCAGGCCTGATAAAATTAATACTAATGGCTCAATCCTAGACTGGATTTTAGTGTCCGACCCAAATAAGATCACGGCCACTGGTACACTCTCCAATAGAATAAGTGGCCACTTACTGGCCTTTATACAATGTGAATGTACCACAACAATTAATAAATATCAGTACAGGGTTACCAGAGATGAATCCCAGTTCTGTCCATCTAGCTTTAACCAAAGGTTGCTTAGCGTCAACTGGGATGTACTAAAATCACTTCCCCTTGATGAGGGAGTTGAGTTCTTCAACCCAGCCTTCCTCAGCATACTAAACAATCTCACTCCCCTTAGACAAAACAGAGTAAAGACCAACCATGCTAGTTGGCTAACGAGATCCACTAAGGATCTCATGAAATGCAGGGACAAATCATGGAAAATCTGGCAAAAAAGCAAAAACCCATCTGACCTTGCCCAATACAAACAACTCCAAAACCAGGTTAAGTACCTAATACTACAAAACAAAAAAGAACACTACCTTACATTACAAAATCAACACAAGAAAAACCCAAATAAATTCTGGAGCTCTCTCAACTCTTTATTAAACCCAGGCTCTAGTAATAATCCTTGCCCAGACCCAAATAAATCACCCATTGAAATTGCTCCAACCTTCATCTCCTATTTCATAGATACTATAGCCAATCTAACCACTACCTTTCCCAAGACCAACTTGTCCACCACAGACCCCTCCAGAGCTAACACCAGTACACCCCCTATTCCAAACTTTACTCTGCCACCTATACCCACCTCAACTATTAAAAAAATGCTTCTAAAACTCAAATCATGCACAAATGCCCCTGACAATATATACGCCAAATATTTGCAAATCTCAGCCAACTCAATCACTTACCTAAGAGCATACTTCTCAACAGATTTGTCCAAGAATCCTATATGCCCATCATCTGGAAAAAAGCTTATATCCTCCCTTTACACAAGTGGGGCCCCAACATAGACATCACTAACTTCCGCCCATTGCTATACTATCACCCATCTCTAAGATTTTAGAAAAATGTATTCATTCTCAACTTCTTCACCATCTGAGTCAAAACCACATCCTCTCCCCCATCCAACACGGATTTAAGCCAGGACATAGTACCACCACTGCCTTCATATCCTTCATGGACACTGTCAACCGAGCCCGTGACACTTGTAAAATCATATCTTCACTATTTCTTAATCTTTGTAAAGCTTTCGATACTATATCCCACTCCCTCCTTCTAACAAAACTCTCTAACATAGGTACCCCACCTTAAATCTAAACTGGTTCACTAATTACCTCACTAACAGGCAACAATCAACTAAATGGCAGAGCTCTTACTCCCCTTTCCTAAACACCACCACTGGTGTTCCTCAAGGCTCCATTTTAGGCCCACTTCTGTTTAGCATATTTATCAATAACTTCTACACCACTCTCTCTCAAGGTTCAGTCATCCAGTATGTAGATGACTCCACTATCATCTACACTGCAAGCAACTCCTCAGAACTACACCAACTCACCCAAAATACCCTCACGTCCACCGAATTTGGATGTCCAATAGTCATCTTGCCCTGAACCCCAACAAAACCAAACTAGTAATCTTTACCCCCAAAAAGTCCACACCCCTACAAAAAGAGAACTTCACCATTCAGTCCCTAAGTGGTACCACCACCGACATTTTACCTAGCACAAAACTCCTAGGTGTCATCATAGACGAAAACCTCACATTCGACCTGCACATCCAGTCTAATGTCAAAAAGACACATCAAAAGCTTGGCACTCTCTACCGACACAAACATCTACACAGTGCATCAGCCCAACTTTCCCTTGCCTCTTCTTTTCTATTACCCTCTCTTTTATACAGTGCCCCTCTCCTCATCAACATTCAGTCCTCTCTAAAGTCCAAACTAGACTCATGTCAGTCAGACACTTTACTCATTTAGCATTGCCAAACTCTGGAATTCACTGCCATCAGCACTCAGAGCCACCAATGATGCTGGCTCCTTCAGAAATGCCTGTCACCTTCACTTATCCACACATTGGCTATGCTCCTGCTCCATACCCCATATAACATGGCCACCCAACTGTCCTCACTTATATCCCAAATCTACCCTTCACACTGGTATCACTCTTATATTCTCCTCTGTATTCTCTTCTATACTTTATTTCTTATCCTCTACCCTGCCGTTTCCTGTCTTCTCTGTCTAACTACACTCAGCATACTATATCACATACAGTTATCCATCTCTTATTCTGTTCTTAACTTTAAGCAATATCATGAAATATTTAGGACTGTTAAACTTCCTAAAAGTATTTGTAAGCATACTTGATTTGTTGTAGCTAATATTTGTTTTTTATACTCAATTTTTGTAATTTAACTGAATGTTTGTACTTGTATATCTTTTGGAGCTTTTCTCCCCAGGCCTCCACTGAAAACAGGTTCTTTTTGGCCCAGTGGATACTCCTAGTAAACAAATGTAAAATAAATAATAAATAATGCTACAACAAAATTGTAAATTTGTAACTAATGCCTCCTATTCATCCCACCACTGTTTATCATTACACAACCTAAAATGGCTTGAACTCCCCAAATATCTCACCTTTATCCAACTGACTACAGCGCACATATTCATTCATAATCCATCCATGTGCCCTGCTCTACCTTCTATACTTATTTTATACCATCCTAACAGACCACTCTGATCCAACAACCAACTGCTCATAAATGTAGAAAAACCCAACCTTTCGGCTGGCCAGATGCTTTACTCCTTTACCATCGCAAAACTTGGGAACACCCTCCTCCCCCCAACACTTAGATCCACTCACTCAGTAACACTCTTAAAGACATCTCTGAAACAACACCTCTCCTCATCTTGGCTGTGCACATGTGCTAACACCACATCTCATATAACCTAACTTCAACCATCAGTACTACTCTCACCCCCACTCTACTACTCTGACATCCTCCTTTCACATCCATCTGTCTTTTTACTTACTCAGCCTCTCCATCCTGTCTACTTCCCTCTTCTACTAACCCTCATTGTCTTACCATTGATCCCTCCTGTCTACTTACTTCCCTTCCTAACCCTTATAGACCTACCAATGAACCAGGCGAGACATTCAGGTACTTTCGCAGCCTACCTTAATATCATACCACCGCTTGTATCTGCAAGAATATCCACCAACTTTGCTGATTCCTGCAACAGGACTCATATAGCCTATTGGTCAGCTATTACACCTCCTAAACGTGTGCAAAGTTTAAGTACCTAGTCTGTAATTAATTCCTATATCTGCTTTGCATCCACTGCATGAAGTATCCTATATAAATTTTGCTAGCTGAAAACTACTCATATGGAATGTTCTCATGTATATACTCTGTATTACTTGTATAATATCTTTGATTTGAGAATGATTACTTATGTTCTGTTTTAATCACCAGTTGTATAAGCTGCCAATAATATGTACTAAATGTCTTTATTAATGTAAATTCTGTATTGTATGTGAAATGTCTTATATGTGGAGCTTTTCTCCCCAGGACTCCACTGAAAATGGGCACTTCTGGCCCAGCTGGACCATCCTGGTAAACAAATGCAAATAAATAATAACTCTGAAGTTCTGCAGAAAAGTACTATTCTGTTACAAAGGGTATCATGAGAAATAAAAAAGTGTTGAGTACTTAAGTATTTTTTTTATGATGCTGCACACACATAGTACTTCAGGTGGTGTCAGTGACTCTACAGGTATCACACTTGCCTTTAGTGCAGAAGGTGTAGGTTCTATTCCCACAACAAGTAGATCAATAATTGACACTGCAGTGCAGCATAAAGGGGGTGCTGTACTCCTGAGTGTGGCATTCTTTGGGCGAGAAATCAAGGCCCTTTCTGCTTGAGTTGGTGGTAACTCAGGTGGATGTAAAAGATTCCATGGCACCTATCCAAAACAGTAGGGGGGAGTTTCCTGATGCTCTGGCTGAATTTCTCCTAATAGTATAAATGCCACCTCAGGTTTCTGCTGAAAAGGAGTTACCAATTTAATTGGACTAACCAGTTCAACAAAGGATAAATAAAAAGAATACTTAGAGATCAGTGGTCCCCAACCACCGGGCCTTGGATCATTTGATATTGGGCCGCACAGAAAGAATAAAGAACTTTTTATGTCGGGCGCCTGACTGTTCTGCAAAAAGTGTACATGTGTGTATGTATGTGTATGAGTGTGTTTATGTGTCTGTCTGTGTGTGTGAGTGAATGTGTGTATGAAAGTAGAGGAGACTGTGTGTCTGAGAGATCGAGAGATAGTGAGAGCAATCTTGGGTGAGTGAATGTGTGTATCAAAGAGTGAGCAGTGTGATCGACTGAATGGTTATTTTACACTCACTAAGCAGCGCTTTTGCTACTGATAGTAGTGCTTGCTAACTGTCATCTAGCAGGCTGCTGAGGGCCTCAACTACCTAATAGGTTTGTACCATATTAGCAAGTCTTTGGACAGTGTTTAGACATAAATGAAATGATTTAATGAGAACTCGAATATATTCCAGCTTGTCATCAACATCCGTCTGCCCTACTACTATAAGGAGACTGCAATGGTGAAAGGAAAAACAAATTACGAAGAAAAGGAACTTCAATACACTTCAGCTTAATCTGGAAACAGGTTATTTTTTGAGCTACTGAAGACCTATTTTGACAGACTGCAAAGCGCATTCACACTGTGTAATACTTTGGGTACTAGAACTACTTGTGCAATTATTCACCTGCTCTAAGAGTCAAAGATCTTTCCTGTGCTAGTCTTTTTGTGAACATGCATTATAACTGTTTAAGCATGGTCTAGAACACTTAGATCTTAGCCAGTGGTGAATGTTTAGTATTTCAATTTGGGAACTATAGCTGGGATTCAGAAAGGGCTACCACCAGGTAAGCCCAAACATCAGCAGGCAAACTCTGGCAGACACCCTTTCTGATACAGAGGCAGCCCCACTGCAGTGAATCTATTCATTTGGTAGAATCACCTTGTGGGCTATCTCCACAGCCTTGCTACATGATAATAATTGAGGGGTGTGGCCTATGCTAATAAGTCATGTGCTCTTCTACTGGAAATACCTTTGGGAAGGGATTTACACAATCGCTTGGCTGCATAATTTAGCAGGGACATATTTTAAATGCACTTATAAATATAAAAATTGCTAGAATAACAGGATTTGCATTAATACGTATTTTTGACTTTCATGATGTCTGAAACTTTAATGTGTGTTATTATATAGTGACTGATCCTTAATGATTTGCCTTAAAACCACAATTTTATGAGGACTAGATTAAAAATATGAAACAAAATCTGTAAATTCTAGGAAAATCAGGACAGTTGAGAGGTACAAAAATAAGAAAAAGGGGGTTGTTGATATTGCTGACTACTCTGTTTAAATTGTACAGTTTTCAAGATATGAAAAGTTATTTCTGGAAATTTAGAAAAAAAAACATAATTCTAGATATTTTTCAATACAGTATATTACAGTATTGATGTAAAGACTATGAATGGTCTGCTGTAATAGTAAAAAAGACTGTTGAATACGATGCAGTCTGTTCCTTTTAATCTCATTTATTATTCACAAGACAGTTGTATTTCTTTGGTTTATGCATTTTAACTTTATTTTTCAGAAAATTCTCAAGAATATAGTGATGTATGTAGACTGCTAGAGGTGTGATATTTTGCAGCTGATAGATGCAAACAAATTATTTTTTTCTCCCTCACTGAAATGTTGATGTTCATTTCAATTGGAAGGAGATGTTTTGTCAAAGCATACAATCAATTTCAGATTTTTTTGTCAGTTATTTGCATGTGCACACATTGTATGTATGTGCATGTGTGTATTTAAGCAATAACCCACGACTGGGTATGGGTAATGGTGGATTTACCCACAACTAGTGACTGTGGTTTAGTCTTGATGTCAAAGCCCAAGTGATCAAGCAAAGACAACCGTGACTAAATCCAGCATTACCAAAACCCAGGTGTGGGTTATTGCTATTATACAATAACATTATTTAAGAAAGAAAGTGCTTACCTTTATTAACTAATGTCTTTGCATAACTGCTCTGTAGTGTCCCTCCTCTTTCTTCCGCTGTTTCTGATGTACATGCATATGGGGCTTACGCTCCCATGCTTGCAGAGTACATCGGTGCTGTTCAATGGAACCAATGAAGAAAAAGAATGTCGGTTGCTTTTTTTTTTTTTTTCTGTATGACCGATTAAAAAAGTGATCACTGAAAAACACTGCTTACTAAGAAGATTTTACTTTATTCTCTAAACGTAAATCATGTACCAAAGACACTTTTTCAGCATGGTTTGATGTTATCTCACATAAACATGACAAAGGAATATTGCCATCTTAATTGTTTGTGGTATCAGGTTTTTGTATGAGGCAAAAATGTGGATATTCTCCAAAAAATATGGACTGTAACAGTGTAAAATACAAGAAAAATCAGGTATGTTTCTGCTTTATTAGTTTAGTAGAATGTACTTGATTTTTCTTTTATTTGATCTGCTGTCTGTAGTATATATCAATAGAAATGTCTGTCTACTGAATGGCACTTCAGCTGCTGGACTTTTTTCTATTGCATATGCTCAATTTACAACGGGCATGCTGGTTGGGCTGACCAATCAGTGTGCAGGTTTTTTTAATGCTAATAAGAAGTCATTGTATAATTGTGTTTAAGGGAGTATGTTTATAACACATTGCTTTCATATTCCATAATGCTGTAAAACGAGCCATGTCATATGATGCTTAACCTTCCCTACATCCTACAATACCAACTGTCCTGTATGTCAGAATACCATGTTCTGTCCCCTGCCTCACAAGTGGTAGTATCATCTGACTCATGATTTATCCCCTATCTTACATTGCTGTGTATTCCATACCCTACTTTACAATGTACAGTAGCATGTGGCTGTTGTCTGTATATCACATTACTGTAGGCTCCGGGGAGCTGTGAGATCCTTGAATAGACTGCAACCCAGGGTACTATGTTTTTTTTCATCTATCCTACAACTTCCAGCACCATAAGGTTCCATGCTCACAATGAGCTCTGGGATCTTGTGTTTCTTCAACTGTCCTGTAGCTTACAGGACTCTTAACTTTCCCCTACATCAGCCAATGATTTTTTTTATTGTTTTTTTATATCCTACAGTACATTGCAATGCCTCAGGTATACTACATCCCACACTATTATGTAAGTCTTTATCTGATCTAAAACTTATAGGTACTGTTCTTTGGATGTTTTAAAAGCCATAGTACATTCCAGTTCTTTGCTAGAGAGCACTCCATAATAGAATATACTTTAGGTATAATTGTTTTTAGAATTAATTGTTCATCTTAGAATGCACTAAACAAGAAACATATGAGTGGCATTTCTATAAACAAATTACCTTCCACTGTACTGTATATGCATACCTTAAATATATCTGGTTTACATTATATAGAAACATGCTCACTCACTCAGTCACTTATTAAGACATGCAACTAAAATTTATTCCTACTTAACTTCAGTGTAAAATGTAACTGTACCAGACTTAATGTTCACTACAGACATTTATGTTCACTGCAGGCCTTTATGCATTTGTATATACGTATGGTCTGCATCACTGGGTATACAAAAGTATATCGACTAGTCTCCATTACAGGGCACTTACATTATACCTAGCCAAGTCTGTGACTGGGGAGGTATGCTGACCATTGTAGTCTATTAAAACAATGTATATTTAACTTCACTATACTTAATATGTGTACCAAGCACATAGGTTCATAGGTTATAGGTTCATAGGTAGGTAGGTACTAGGCTGTCTGCCCGTGGGCATTTATAAGCCTAGCCAGAGTGTGTTGGCCTTCGCCACCCCATTAATTAATTAACTGATCCTCTGTCAAGCAGAGTCAATGAAGTGATCCCAGGGGTGTATTTTCTGTTACCCATCCTCTCGTCAAGGTTTCTCTTGAAGAGTGTTAGTGAGGGGCTCTGCCTGATGTAATTTGGAATTTTGTTCCAAAGCATGGGGAGTCTCTGTGACAGGAATCTATCTCTCCAACATATTCTTTTTATTGTTGTGGCGAGGTTTAGCGCATGGCTTGCATGGCTTGCAGTGACTTGGATTTCTTTAGGTGGTGCATGTCCATCAATTCTGAGTTGGACATGGCTTTGTAAGTCAGGCAGAGATCACCTCTGAGTAAGCGATATGCCACTGAGTACAGCCAGAGTTTTTTCAGTTGGGCTGCATATGACATATGTTTGAGGCCAGTAATCCTCTTGGTGAGGTACTTTTGTGGTCTTTCCAGCTGTTGGAAGTGTCTTGTGAGGTACATCCCAAATGGGGCATTGTACTCTATGATGGGTCTAATGAGTGACGAGTAGAGGGACACTATAACCTCTTTATTTGTAGATGCAAACCCTTTAGTAATTAGATGAGCCACATAGAAGGATTTCCTAACTACTTTGGCAATATGATTGTCAAAGGAGAGATTACTATCTACCTAGGTCCCCAGATCTCTTATTACCTCTTCTGTATTGAGGGGACTGCCACCTATGTGGTAATTTGTGGGTGTTTTGTTTTTCCCAAATGGGATGACTATGCATTGTTTGGCATTTAGCTTGAGGCCATGACTTTGACACCAGGTGTCCATCTCAGTAAGGTCCTTTTGGAGGATGTCTTTGTCAGCCGGAGAGTCAATTATGGCTCCCAGTTTGCAGTTATCGGCGAACTTGGTTAGCCATAGTCCTCCTGTGTTTGCCTGTACTTCTGTGAAGTATATGCTGAACAGTAGGGGGTCCCAGGACCAAGCCTTGCGGGACACCACTTGTGACTGGTTTAGAGGCAGACCTGGAGCCTGCTATTCTTACCGTGTGAGTTCTGTCTGTAATCCAGTTGGCAACCCATCTCGTGACATAGGGATTTATGTTCAGGCTGGTGAGTTTTTCTGTAATACCCAAGTGGGGAATGGGGTCGAAAGCCTTGGCAAGGTCAAGGTAGGCTGTGTGAACCACCTTTCCCTCGTCTATGGCCTTGGTGACTGTCTCGAAGAAGTCAACCAGGTTTAGTAGGCATGATCTTACCTTAACAAAGCCGAACTGGGTCGGGTCAAGTGTTTGGAGGTTCCCAATGTCTTTGTTAATGAGTTCCATGATGATGCGCTCCATAGTCTTGCAGACCAGGCTAGTCAGGCTTATGGGGCAATAGTTACCAGGGTCAGTTGTGGCCCCTCCTTTGTGGAGAGGAATAACCATTGATGTGCGCCATTCTATGGGCATGTAGCCTGTGGAGAGGCTGTTGCTGAACAGCGTGTTTAGGTGGGGGGTTAGTTCGTTCTGTATTTCATGCAAGAAGCAGCCTGGGACACCATCTGGTCCCACTGATGCTGTGTTTTTGGCTTTTGAAAGTGCTGTTTTCACCTGTGCGTCTGTGATTTTTGGGACACTACACTTTTCCGGTATTGTTGTGGGCCCTTTTGGAGGTGAGAGGGGTTGAAGTTTGCACTGAATCTGTCTGCCAGGATGTTGGCAATATCAGTAGGTTCAGTATATTTTGTGCTATTTTGCACTAGTTCAGTGCATATCTGTGAGTTGCCACTTAGATTCTTAACATAGCTAAAGAAGACTTTTTGGTTATCTTTTGAATCCTTGCTATTTTTCTTTCGAAGTTAGCCTTGGATGATTTTGTGAGGGTCCTTAGTTTCTTACTGATACTGATCAGGGATGTCTTTCCTTCTTGGGATTTGCCTTTTTTCTGAACTAGTTTCCTCCTTCTATTGTATAGCCTGTTTATTGCAGGGATCCACCAAACTGGTTTCCTTCTCTTAGAGGAGTGATTGTTTTTTCTAGGGATGGCCACGATCCATGCATCCTTGTAGGTGCTCATAGAGTGCATTTGTAAAGGTTTCTGAATCTTGGGCAGCGTTATCCTTTAGCGTGGGGGCTGTGAAACTTACCACCTCTGTCTTAAGTAAGGTGAAGTTTGCTTTAGAAAAGTTTTTTACTGTGGTTTTCTTAGTTGGGGGTGGGGTGTGGACATCCAGAGTGATAAGTTTATGGTCTGATCTAACCAGTGACGGGTTGACCTCCGGTGTGGAACACCTGTCACCTATGTTGGTGATGACCAGGTCCAATATGTTTTCACCTCTGGTAGAGGAATTTACCAGCTGATCTAGGGTGTTTGAGTTGATGAATTCCAGGAAGCGCTGGGCCTGGGAATTTGTACTCGAGTAGTTTTCCCAGTGAATGGTAGGGTAATTAAAATCACCCAATATCAGGTGTTCGGTAGGACTTTCATGTTTTCCAGTGTCTCCAGAAAGGTGAAGTGGTGGTCCTGGGTCATGGAGAGTGATCTGTAGCAATCCACAATTTGCATTGCAGATTTGTCCGATGTTAGTTGCACATGAATGATCTTAGAGGTATCATGTTGCGCCACTAACCTGGAGGTGTAGGTATCCTTGATGAATATGGATACACCCCCTCCTTTTGTGTTTTGGTCCGTGTTCTGTGGCCGAAACATGTGGTATGAGTTGAAGCCCAGTAGTGCTGGGGTGCTCTCTGGAGCCTTGAACCAGGTTTCTGTTACTGCACAGATGTCAACGTTCTCCATACTGAGGAGTGCTTCGAGCGCGTGCATTTTGAGATTTAAACTCCTGGTGTTGAGTAGCATAACCCTCAGTTTTTTGTTAATTGTACTGTTTACGGAGGTGGGGTTGACTTTTGAGACTTGCCTAAAAAAGGCACTATAGGGGCAGCAAGAGCCTTGGCCAGTATCCGAAAGCCTAGGGGCATGTTATACACATGTTATGTAGCTATGTTTCAGTGCGCCTGAACCCCAGCGATGTGTACAATTTTAATTCACCTGGTCTGAGTTCAAAAAACTCCCTGTTTTTATACATTATCCTTGAAGATAATGCATATATGTTTGTACTTCTTTAAAATGCCCTAAATCTTCAAGCAGTTTACACTGATGTTTTGCTTTAGAGCTTTGTGATTTGTTTTTATCTTAACAATCTATGTTCGATGATTTAAAACAAAACACAAAGGTGCATATCCAGCATTTCCAGTATGGGTGTGGGGGTCAGTATAATGATTAAAGTGTTTACCTCCCAAACACAAGATACAGGGTTTGATTCTCACCTATGGAAAGAAAATTGGCTAGAGTTAAAATGACCCACAAGGACAGCTAGCCTAGTACTTACCTACGAAACTATGAAGTGCAATGAAAAGAAAATTGGGTACTTCATTAAAGCTCCTGACTTAAGCCACGGTGTAAAAAAAATCTACTCAAGACCGAAACTTTCTGGACATGATTCTTACAAATTTTAATAAAACAAACACCAAGTACACAGTTCACATCATATTAGCTAGTGATAATAATGTTATATTTATTGTATTTAACTATACTGGGAACTAGTAATAATAATGTTATATTTATTGTATTTAACTATACTGGGAACTAGTAATAATAATGTTATATTTATTGTATTTAACTATACTGGGAACTAGTAATAATAATGTTATATTTATTTTATTTAACTATACTGGGGCTTAGACCTAAGCTACACATGTGTGTCATGAATACCATACCTTCTAGAATATAAATTAATTAAGATAAATTAAATTTTACAACAACACAATAAAACTGGCATATGAATTATGTCTATAAAATGTAAAAATATTCTGGACTTGAACATATGTAAATTAACATCCATGTAAAACACAACAGTTGGACATGAGGTGCAAAAAGACTGAAAAAGAAGCATCTTAAAACAGAATTTCATTTAATCTGAAGAGACCGATAAAAAATTAATATAAAAAAGATCAAGGGTCCATTCTTCAAAGCTGAGACTAGAATATAACAGTTTACATAAGAATATTAAAAATGTAACCTGAAAAATGAGAGGCAAGAATACAAATTGACATGACAATAGGAAGTCCCCTTTTTAATAAGCAGAATAAATTAAAGCAGATTCTGCAGATATTTGGAGACCACTTAAGGCAGGCAGAAAGGTAAAGCAAGATTATGCAAATTAAGAGGCTTTTGTAATAGTTTCCTGGTAGGCCTTCAGGTCAGCTAATAATAAGGAAATTGTGGTGATGCAGGTAAGTGAACGGACACATAGATTGCAATTTGATTTTTAAAAAACTGATCATACTAAATGCAAAGAAGGCTAAAGGTGTAAACTGTGTGGCAAGGATTTGAAAGAAATTAAACCTGTAGTTTGAAACTCTGTTATAAAACAAGAGATAGTACGAATAACCTTGAAACTGGGGATTGTGATATCAATTTACAAAAGCAAATGGTTGTGACCTGAAATTATTAAATATAGATAAATAAACCATTTAAGATCTTTCTCTAAGATTGTTAAAATGTATTCTGTAGTGTCTGATTAAAATGGAATAGTGGTAACTGAGTTTAAAAAAAATATATATATATATATATATATATATATATATATATATATATATATATGTATATATGTGTGTGTGTGTGTGTGTATATATATATATATATATATATATATATATATATATATATATATATATATATATATATATATATATATATATATTGTAGTACAGTCATTCATTTTTTTTTTTTTTTTTTGGTGAACGTTATCTGTCTGGGCTTCCACGTTTGACTAACTTGCCACAACATTTTTCTGCAAGTTAATAATGCTTGCATTTAACTTCAAGCATAATCAGATAGCTAGCCAGTTGACTAAAATATATAATTTGAATTTTAAAAATCAATAACATTCTAGATCATCAAGGAAAAATGACTCCTGCAAGTGGAAACAATTGCTAAGAATGTTACAGCTGCTGAGATTAAAAACAGGGCTCAAAAATTAATGCAATTTGCTCTGTCCTGCATAAGATAAGTAGCTGATAAAAATGCTGGTTTCTTTATATCTTAGGTCAGTTGACTACATCTAGATATCAAAAACATAAATTATATAGTTATATAAGGAAGTCAGGGACCACTTACCAAAAGTAAGTTTGGATACACACACACACACACACACACACACACACACACACACACACACACACACACACACACAGACATATAAACAGATATCAAAGTAGATAACACGTTAAATATTGAAGGGCTATAGATTTAACACTCCAGTTCAAGAAATGCTGTGGTACTTGAATGTAAAAACATGATTAGGATAAAACTAGAGAGTGCAATGAAAAACAAACTTAAGGCATGAGGTTTAAATTATTATAAAAACCTGGGTAAAATGATTGTCTTGCTAATGTACAGAAGAATTTGAGCAGTTTAATTCTGATATATAAAGCACTACACTACTTATCTATTCAGCTATCTAGAACTGCCAGTATCTGCATTTCATTTTAACATAAAGGGAGCAAATCAAAGATTGTCAAAAGCAAATTTTAATACTATCTGGTGGTGTGTAATTTCAGTTAATGTGAGATTTTTTTTTTCTGCTTTGTTTTGCATAATGGCTTGCTTAAGACATTGCTTTCAATCACCGTAAAGATTTAAAGTTAAATAATCGATCTGAAGTAGTTAACTTCATTTGATCCTCACTCTGTGGATGTCGGATCCAGATCAATCTGAGATGGCAGTTTCACTAGCATCTGATCTGAGCTCCAGACTCCTCCCCTTACCCATAATACCCCTCCGTCTCCCTTCTTCCCTCAGATCTCATTTGCCATGGCTTTGCTAAACAGCGTGGTCTAGAGCTCCAGGCGTGGTAGGTACTTTTCTACGTTTTTTTGTGGTGTACTGAGTATTGGTATAGTAGATAGGCTTCCTACTGTCCCTTACCTCCCCTTTCCTCATTTTGTGTCATGTTCATATAAAAAAAAAAGTTGTTTTTTGTGTAGGTAGTTTCGGCCTTGTCTCCCTTCCCCTTCCTTCTGAGTGAGAGAGTATAAGTATTTCAGTTTTAAACCTTGCTAGGTTAAAACTTTTTTGGTGTCTTAGATATGGCTAATCAGCTCTCCAGTTCGATCCTCGGCTGGGGTGCCTTCTGTGTGGAGTCTGCATGTCCTCTCTGTGGTCACGTGGGTTTCCCCCAGATGCTCCGGTTTTCTCCAACATCCCAAAGACATTCTGTAGGTGGATTGGACACTCTGAATTGGCCCTAGTTGTGAGTATGTGCATGTATGTACCTACTGTGGAAGTTTGGGTGCCGGGTTGGCAACTCGACACCATAAAACTCCACTGCCAATCATGAGTGGATAGGTGATCCGCTGTGGTGACCCCTAACCGGGAAAAGCCGAAAGAAGAAGAAGGTATGGCTAATCAGCAGGCCAAGCTGATCTTTAAAAAATGCACAGAGTGTGGCCATAAGTTGTCCCCTGTGGATGGCCACACTCTGTGTGTGGTGTGTCTGGGGGCAGCCCATTTATCTTTGGACTGCTCTATTTGTGCAGGGTTCAACCCCAGGGCCCTAAAGGATTGCAGGGCAAAATTGATCCTTAAGGGACTTCTCCCTACTATGGAGGTGGCTGCCTCCTCTTCCCTTGTGGTCATGGCCATGACCACACCCTCTACTTCGGCCATGGTCTCATCTCCCTCCCTGGCCAGGATTCAACCTCCTGGACAAAGGCCTGTGGTTAGGGAATCCAGAACAGAGAGAAGCAAGAACAGAGAGAGAGAGAGACAAGGGGAGGAAGAGATCCCCAGACCGTTTGGATCCGGTGGGTCCTCCCCCCAAACAGACAGTTTTTTCCATGCCAGCTTCTCCTTGGCTCCGATCGCCGAGATTCTTACCAAGCTGGAGGAGCTTAGACCTCTTTCCAGGGCCTCCATACACTGACCTTCCCAGCCAGCGTGGGTGGCCTCATCACGGTCAATCCGTAGTTTATCTGAAGCAGACATGGACAAAATGATGAGAAGGTTTATTTGCACCCAGATTCAGATGAGGGCCCTTGCCAACCCTCTCTCCCTCCAGAGGGGGAGGCTTGGTTCCCTTCTTTGCCCCGATATCTCCTTATCTGATCTGACCCCCAGTATTGGAGTTCTTGGATCCGAAAGGTCCTAGAGTTAGGGGGCTAACACCGATGGTACCATGTACATCAACACCGGCCATTACCTTGAGCACATCGGATCCAACTGGTTTGGACCTAAGCAACTCTCTGAGCCAAAGCCTGGGCATCAGATCTGAGGGATTGGACCTTTCTCTGTTGGCGCCAATACTGTCGGGTCAAGGCCTACTCCTGGGTATCTTGGCTCTGTCGGGCTCGACTTCGATCCCCACGCTGGATCCGGGGAGAGCAGTCTCCTTGCCAGTTCCTCAGGAGGCTCATTCTCCCTCGGCATTTGACATGGTAGAGAGGGTTCACTCCAGAGGATTGAAGACCCTGACCGTCTCATCAGATTCTGCCCCAACTCCCTCACCTCTGAGTGCATCATCTGCCATTTTGCCCATGCAGGGACTGCCCTTGCTTGAGGTGCCCCAGACTGTTCCCCTCAAGGAACCACAAGTAGTTTGTGAGCCCTCTCTGGAGAGTCCTACCGAAGAGATCCCTCACAATCGAACATGCAGAAAGAGGCACTTGGACTCCTCTCCAGAGTTCCTCACTGAGGATACTGACTTGAAGGAAGGGGAAGGTTCTCCCAGATTACCCCCTGATGATGTCTCCTTTGTAGACATTATAGAAATCCTGCACCAGTGGGGTGGGGGGTTGGCCCACCCCCAGACCTTCCTCAGACAAGTTGGTGTTCCTGGAGGCCTTCGTCATGGGCCCATCTACCTCCTGGGTGTCCCTCCCCCGTGGATGCCTTGGTGGATTTCATTAACGCCAGGGCATGGAAGGAGACGGACACTGTGGAGCCAATCCCCAGGCACCCCAATAAGATCTTGAGCCCTCCAGTTGGCAGACCAAGTTGGAATAAGGGGGGTCCCCTGTGGACACCATGGTGGTAGTGGTTGCCACCAAGAAAGAACTGGCCCAGGAAAGTTCTACGGTCCATCCCCCCCAACCGAGAGTCTAGGAAGATGGATCATCTGGGAAATCAGACATATACTTCAGCCACCTTTTCTATAAGGACACCGAATTATTTGGCCCACGTAACTAGACTACAGTAAGACCTGGTCAAGGAGTTCACTGATTCGCCCCCAGAGTCCATGTCTCTGGCGGATAAATGCACATTCTCAGTGAGTATGGCCACTCTCAAAGCGGTTACAAATACATCCATGCGCCTCCTCTCACATGCCACTGAAGGGGCAGCAAGGGCTGCCAGGTCCGACATTGCCATGAGGCAACATGCCTGGCTTAGGCTCTGTCAATTCATGAAACCCTTTAAGGCATCTTTTGGGAATGCCCCTTATGATGGTTCTTCCTTGTTTTGGAAGACAGTTTGTGAGACGTTAGTCCAAAGTGAGAAGGATGGAAAGACACCATCTGCAATCGGAAACTGCTTCTCTAACCCCCAAAGATCCTTTTCCAGGAATCAGATGGGGCAAAGCAGAGGGGGTCAGGACAGATGACGGCCCAGAGGCAGGGGGGGGGGTCCGAGAAATTTTGGGTCTCGAGGACCATTATTGGACAGGCCTGTGCAATAGCCCTGAGGGATTGCCTGACTGCTCTGCCCTGGAGGCAGTCAGGGGTCACCTTTCTATGCACCTGACGGCATGGGAGTCCATGTCATCAGACCGTTGGGTGCTGCATATAATATCCAGATGCTACACAATCCCCTTTCTAACTCCTCCCATTCCACAAAAACACTTTGTGGACATTCCACCTGTGCAAAGGGAGGCAACAGCACTAAAAATAAGAAAGCTGCTAAGGAAATGCGTTATCCAGCTCATTCCCCTAGATCAGTATGGATAAGGCATCTATTCCAGGTTCTTTTTCGTGCCAGAAAAGACAGGGGACCTAAGGCCAATTTTGGACCTTTCCACTCTAAACCTGTCAGTTGCCAAAGAGAATTTTCGGATGGTCACTCTACAATCCATCCTACCTTACCTGCAGGGGAAGGACTGAATGTGCTCCATAGATCTCCAGGACGTGTACTATCACATCAAAATGCACAGAAGCTTCAGGAGGTTCCTCTACTTTCGACTGGGGGTCAATCACTATCAGTTCCGAGCCTTACCCTTCGGTCTCACCACAGCCCCCAGGGTGTTCACCAAGGTTATGGCAGTAGTAGCAGCTCACCTGAGGCTTCAGAGGATACAGGTCTATCCCTACCTGGATGACTGGCTCCTCACTGCTCCCACCAGGTGTCTACTTTGTCAGGCCAGGGACTATTTCCTGAAATTGTCAGACTTGCTGGGCATCACAATCAACATATCCAAGTCTTCTGCAGACCCTGTTCAGGTCTTGGACTATATAAGAGTGAGAATCGATACTGTTCAAACCAAGGTATTTTTAATTCCAGAAAGAGTCCTGAATGTACAACTTCATGTATCTGTGATCCTGCAGTCTTATCTTCCACCAGCCAAGGCGATTTTGAAAGACTTGGGTTCCATGGCAGCCGCCATTACTCTTCTTCCCTGTGCTCATCTTCATATGGGAAGTCTGCAGTGGACGTTAACGGTTCAATGGTCC
Organism: Protopterus annectens; assembly: GCF_019279795.1. NCBI lineage: Eukaryota > Metazoa > Chordata > Ceratodontiformes > Protopteridae > Protopterus > Protopterus annectens. Next base: position 712,450,497 of record NC_056751.1, on the reverse strand, counting down.
CTTTTAGATCTGCCATTGACACATACTATTCACATAAGCAACACATGCAGGTAGTCCCTCCTATGGTGGATATGCTCCCCAGAGCTAGTGGAGAGACGTACGTTTATTTCATCCCCTCCCCAAGCCACAGTGACCATGGATGCCTCCCAACTATGGTGGGGGGGGGCATTGTTGGGGCAGGGCGGTCCAAGGCACATGGTCCCCAAAGGAGAAGAAACTGCATATCAATGTTCTAGAGATGAAGGTGGTCTTATTAGCGTTGCAGGTTCTTCATGCCTTTCTTCCTCTGGGAACAATTGCAATTCAGACAGATATGTCAGTGGTCTGGTACATCAACAAACATGAAGGAACTAGGATATTTGGAGACCACTTAAGGCAGGCAGAAAGGTAAAGCAAGATTATGCAAATGAAGAGGCTTTTGTAACAGTTTCCTGGTAGACCTTCAGGTCAGCTAATAATAAGGAAATTGTGGTGATACAGGTATGTGAACGGACACATAGATGGCAATTTGATTTTTAAAAAACTGATCATACTGAATGAAAAAGGCTAAAGTTGCAAACTATGTGGCAAGGATTTGAAAGAAGTTAAACCTGTAGTTTGAAACTCTGTTATAAAACAATACGAATAACCTTGAAACTGGGGCTTGTGATATCAGTTTACAAAACCAAATGGTTGTGACCTAAAATGATTAAATATAGATAAATAAACCATTAAAGTTCTTTCTGTAAGATTGTTAAAATGTATTCTGTAGTGTCTGATTAAAATGGAATAGTGGTAAGTGAGTCACAAAAAAAAAAAAATATATATATATATATATATATATATATATATATATATATATATATATATATACACACACACACACACACACACACACACATATATATTGTAGTACAAACAGTCATTCTTTTTTTTTTGTGAAATTTATCTGTCTGGGCTTTCAAGTTTGACTATCTTGCCACAACATTTTTTTGCAAGTTATTAATGCTTGCATGTAACTTTATGCATAATCAGATGGCTAGCCAGCTGGCCAAAAGATATAATTTGAATTTTAAAAATTAATAACATTCTAGATCATCAAGGAAAAATGACTCCTGCAGGTGGAAACAATTGCTAAGAATGTTACAGCTGCTGAGATTAAAAACAGGGCTCAAAAATTAATGCAATTTGCTCTGTCCTGCATAAGATAAGTAGCTGATAAAAATGCTGGTTTCTTTATATCTTAGGTCAGTTGACTACATCTAGACATCAAAAACATAAATTATATAGTTATATAAGGAAGTCAGGGACCACTTACCAAAAGTAAGTTTTGATACACACACACACACACACACACACACACACACACACACACACACACACACACACACACACACACAGACATATAAACAGATATCAAAGTAGATAACACGTTAAATATTGAAGGACTATAGATTTAACACTCCAGATTAAGAAATGCTGTGGTACTTGAATGTAAAAGCACGATTAGGATAAAACTAGAGAGTGTAATGAAAAACAAACTTAAGGCATGTGGTTTAAATTATTATAAAAATATGGGTAAACTGATTGTCTTGCTGATGTATAGAAGAATTTGAGCAGTTTAATACTGATATATAAAGCACTACACTACTTATCTATTCAGCTATCTAGAACTGCCAGTATCTGCATTTAATTTTAACATAAAGGGAGCAAATCAGAGATTGACAAAAGCAAATTTTAATACTATCTGGTGGTGTGTAATTTCAGTTAATGTGAGATTTTTTTTTTCTTTTTGCTGGTTTGTTTTACATAATGGGCTGCTTAAGACATTGCTTTCAATCACAGTAAAGATTTAAAGTTAAATAACTTTTATAAGCAAGAATACATTCTTCATTTGAGCATGTGTAAGAGCAGGGCACCCTACTTGTGGAATTTAAAAGGATTCCCTGAAGCTAGTATCCCCTTCACTAATGACCACACATACCGAAAGACCCAGTAAGCATTAAGTTATAGATGAGCCACAAGCAAATAATTTCACTTTATCCTTTAGTTATGCAAATTGTACAAAGTATATAAAAGACACAAAATAATTGTTTGTAGGTAGACAGGACAGTGTACTCCCAGCCTCCAGCTACTTATTCCAAGACAGCATAAATACTGAGAAGGTGAAACATTCAGCACCATACAATACCAGGGTTTTCCTATACTCCTTGGTTGAACAATAAGCAAAGATGGCATTTGGTCAGTTACAGTACAGACCAGTGCAACTCAAGTGTCATTACACATAGACTCTAACACTGCTCAGTCCCAGTTCCCTCCAGTCACCGCAGTTAGATATTTTAGCATTAAACCTCACCAACCTAGATATGAAAGAACACGTACGATTATACAAGATAAAACGGGTAAGAAAAAGTCAGCTACCTTGTATTTCCTCTCTATAATGGGTAACGCCAGAAAAATGCATTAAATGTGTAGAAAAACACAAGTACAAACAAGTTTTTATTTATTTTATGTTTTAATAAATCAAAATAATATTAAGTGCAAGTAACATCAATAATTTTGTAAATATTCATATGATAAATAACACAGTTTTTTATTTTAAATTATTTCATTTGTAAAAACAAGAAAAAAGTTTGTTTCACAAAAATATGTTTTATTTTATTAGTGGTTTTGTACTTTTAGAAACCTGCATTCATTTATAAATAAAATACTATTCATTTTATAGATGCATTTTTTGTTGAATACCTTCTTCGCTCACAGCACTTTAATTTTACTTTCCTTTTTCTGTTTATTTATATTTGTTTGATAAAACCTGCACAAAAAAGTTCCATTGTTAAATAATTTGCATAAACTAAAAAGCATCTGTAAATGAAGCACGCCTCATGATATTTTCATTTTGTGAATATTTGCACATTTTTTTACTTATTTTTTTTTTAATTTTCTGGAGTCATTTTCAAGACAGGGCATTTTTCTTTTTTAAATCTTAAAAAAAATCGGAGTCTATGATGTAATGCTGTTTTTGTAAAAATACGTTATAGTTGCATTTCAAAATTATCTTTAAATGATTTATAATTGGATATTATTAGTACTGCTATCAATTATAACTTTTGAATGAGTTCTAAGGACCAGCAGTGATGGTGATGTTTTACAGTATGCATTTCAATAGTAGCTTTGCAAACTTGGATAGCGGATAGATTTTTTTCTCAAACACATGACTTCTTTGTTAGGACCGTTCTTTCTATTATTAATAACTTTGATTATGTCCATCCTGTCCAAAAAACTGACATATCTAGAGTTTCTAGCATTCTACCTTAAGAGATTTTTTTTTTTGAAAATTAAATTGCATTAGAAAAGTATTGCTATAAAACTTCAGTGTATTATTTTGTAATGAAAATTGTTGTATGAATAACCCGTGAAAGCAAAATGCCACAGCATTTTCACTCAGATGATTAGATACATGTATTCATTCATTTTCTGATACCAGTTTTACCCTATTCAGGGTTGTGGAGAACCAGACCCAGTTCCAGTACTAAGTGGGTATAAAGCAGAAAACCATTGCCACACACACACACACACACACACACACACACACACACACACACACACACACACACACACACTCCAATTCACCTGTGTGTCTTTAGTATATTAGACGGGAACTGGAGACCCCTGCAAAAACTTGTGTGCAAACTGGGAAAACATGACTGCACAGAAGGTGCCTGAGCCCAGAACACCACCAGAGAATTGCTGTGAATCAGCAAAGCTAAATTCTGGCCCACTCTCTGTAATTATGAATTTCAGCAAACCTTACAGAAAATGTTAGGTGAACTTAGAGCTGCAGCCCAAATGTTTATTATTTTCCTTTGGCTGAAAGTTCTGGGGAAATGTAAAGGGCTTCCTAACATTCAAAAGACTCCTCCAATGTCAAATGACATATCAGTGAGCGAAACCTATTGAATGTCTGATTCAGTGAACTTTTAAGATGCCACCTACAGAACATCAACGGTAAACAAATTAGCAGCAAAAAAACAAGCAAACCAGTAGCACAGAGTCCATCTTTCTCTACAGCCTACTGTAGCCATCCTGCAGCAATGCCAACTGCACCAAGTGAAAGTTATTGTCCAGAGGAGTGAAAGTGCCAAAGTATGAACATTTCTAATTACCCATAGTCTGTATGAAAAAATTCTAAGTAACCACACTATGTAAAATTCAAATTAATGCCACTGTGACTGCAGTCGTAACCATACATCTCAACATCTTAGCCCAAGAAAGCCGGCTAAAGCCATAAATAATGAGGGGGGTGGGTCACAGGCCAAAAAAATAGAGGTACATTTTAAATACTGCTCTTATAAACTTAGAAAGTTAATAGAATAAAAGGTTTTGTATTAGCATGCATTTTTCTGAAGGATATGAAGTCTGAAACTTGAATGCTGGACATCATTTTGTCAGTTCTATCCTCAATGATTTGCTAGAGAACGACATTTTTTTATGATGAACAGATCAAAAATATCAGGCAAAAATCTGGACAGCCAAGAGGTATGAATAATATTGAATAGGTCCTTGGCTCCAAAATATAACAGCAATGTCGCTGAAAATACCTGCAACTGCATTGTGAGGAATCCAAACCGTGTGCAACAGCATTTGTAGCGTGTGAGGGAAAATACTGATGTCCTTACAGTCACCACTGCAGTGACTTATGGGATTCCCTGCCATAGAAGCCCGTCGTCTGGCCAGTCTGCCAAAGCCTACCATTGCTTTAAGGTACACTGAACTTCACCTAAACACTCCTCACATAGTATAAGGCATGAAGGTGACATTCAGACATACCATCCTCTGAACGTCTTTGCCGCCAGTCAGAGTGTTGCTTTTAACCATCAGTCTGTTTGCCTTTGTCTGTTTTCTGCCATTTTTTCTGTGTGTGTGTGTATTCCAGAGATTACTCCTGTTTGCTGAAGTCCTCACTGTTGCAGATAAATACCCAGTTGGGATTTTTGTTCTTTTTCTTGAATTTTTTCTGCTGTTTGAGGGGTTAATGTCATCCAGGAAGGGTAGATGGTAGTATGGAGACAGATTCCCCAAAAAGACTGCCATGATAAGTGCCTTTTTTGCCTAACAGCTTCTCATGACCATATGTATTGTTCAATTTGTCAGGTGTTTGTCCTGAAAACCTTTCATAGTAGCCTTTCTTCCATTTTATTGTATCTTGAGAACCAGCATCTTAAGCTTCCTGCTAAAGATACTATGGATGGGATCTTTCTGCCCCGAGGGTCAGCCATCAGGGAAGAAGAAGATAAGACTGGAATCTTCCACCGTCTGGCCTTTGCTGGGTGTTTCTCCACAGATTATTACAAACCCGGAGGCTCTCCTGGCTGTGTTGTCTGATTTCTCTGCCACATGGGCCTGCAAGGATCTGGTGGGCAGCACGTCCAATGAGGCTTTGCAGGCATCCATTTCAGACGTTCATGGGGAACCACAGTTGATTGTTTCCGAGGGGTCTGGGAGGAGGGTTCCACAGATTCTTCTTAGGGAAGAAGTTCCTAATATGGTTGTGGAATGCTGTCCTGAGTCACAGCCTTCTCAGTTTTCTAGGATGGACATTCCCTTAAAAAAGAAACAGAAAACTAAACATGTTTCTTCTGCTCCTAGGGATGCACAAAGTGAATGGCAGGCCTTTACTCAGGGGTTATTTAATGCTTTACTGTCACTAAGGCCTCCTCAAGGAGGTTTGGATCCTGCTCCTTCTTGGTCCTGTTCTACACTTAAAAGGTCCAGAGAATTGAATTTTTCTGAGGAAGAGATGGATTCTGATGAAGACTCCCTTACTTATTCTAGTCAGATTCCTTCTTCTTTAGACTACGGATCTGAGAAGGAGGAATCTAATAGTCCAGCTACTCCTGAGGAAATTTCCTTTGAGGACACAATCTCTAGGATGATGGAAGTTTTTAAGTGGGATTGTGCCCTCCTAAACCTGTGGCTATTCCTCCTGTCTTGGCTGCTTTACTGGATGTTTTTTTTTTTCCGATGCATCTAAAGTGCCTGATTCTCTACTCCCTGCTCCCAAGAAGTCTGATAGGTTTTATAGGGTGGCTGAGGATTGTTCCTTTTTTGTTCAGATGTCCTGCTTGTGACCCCTCTGTGGTGTCTGTAGCCTCTGATAAGCCATCTCAATTTCTTCCTTCATCCAAGTTACTGCCTTCTGACAAGGACAGCAGGACCATGGAAAGGCTGGGTATGAACGTTTACGCTTCTGCTTTCCTAGCTTTTAGGGTATTAATTATCAGACTCACATGTCTAGGTATGTGGTAACTCTTCTTTCTCAGGCTTGTCAGCTTGTTTTCTGATTTTCCAGACTCTGAGAGTAAATCTTCTGCTCTTTCTTTGCTAGGGACTTCCTGTCAAGTAGCTTGTCATTCGATCGAATGTAGTTATGATGCAGCAGATGCCTCTTCTAGGGCTGATGCTTTTGGTTCAGTGATGAGGAGGTATTCTTGGCTTAGGCTTCAACCTTTACCTGATGATATTAAGGCTAAGTTGATGGATGCTCCTCTGGATAATAAACTTTTGTTTGGGGAAGTGGCTGCTGGCTTGTTTAAGTCTTTTCAGGACAAGGGGAAGGCCTTACAGGAGCTTAAACATGTGTTTGTTTCTCCTGTGCCTAAATTTTCAGAGAAACTACCCTTCTAAGCCTGCCTTTGTTCGTAGGCAATTTTGCCCTCCTGCTAAAGGTAAAAAAGGTGGTAAGAGGGCTCCTCCTGCTAAGGCCACTCAGACTGCAGGGATTCAAAAGCCTTCTTTTCCTGACAAACCAGGTACTCTCTGACTATCTGCCTATTCCCAACTACATTCCTCTTTCTTTTTGACTTTCTTTTTCTCTTCCTATTTGGCTTCGAATCACCCAGGATTCTTGGGTTCTGTCAATCATTTGTCAGGAGTACTTCATGGTGTGGGTTTCCCATCCTCTTTTTATGGGCATTCCTCAGCCTCCTCAGAACAACTTCCTTTTTTTTTTTTCCCAGAGGTTTTTCAAAATCTCTTGCCTCAGGGTACTAGTCAAGAGATGGTTGTGTCCCAAGGGGGGATGGAATTTTATTCAAGAATGTTTCTAGTGTCCAGAAAAAAGAGTACTTGGAGACCGATTCTAGACCACTCTCATCTAAACACTTTTCTGAAGGTGACTTCATTTCAGATGTTGTCCCTTCAGACTCTGTTTCCTCTCTTTCTCCCTCAGGCCTTTCTGGTGTCTCTGGATCTCAAGGATGCTTATCTCCATATTCCAGTCTAGCCTCTTTTCAGGAAGGTTTTGTGTTTCCCTGTTCCAAAACTGGCATTTTCAGTTCTGTGCTTTGCCCTTTGGCCTTTCTACTGCCCCGAGGCTGTTCACCAAATGCCTCGCTCCTGTGATAGCTTTTTGCAGGCTTCAAGGGATCCAAATATTTCCTTACTTGGAGAACCTGCTAATTCAGGCATCCTCTCCAGAGGTCCTTTTGCAAAATCTTTGTTTTACCATTTCTGTTTTTCAGAGCCTGGGGTTCACAATAAACTTCAAAATGTCTTCCCTTACTCCTTCTCACAATCACGTCTTTCTGGGTCGCAGGATTCAGACGGTGCCAGTGCTAGCATCCCTGTCTCCCCAAAAGGCCTTAACTCTCATTTCTTACTTCCAAGTAGTTCTTCCCCTGGCCTCCATTACAGCCAGGGAGTTTCTGAGACCACCGGGTTTCATGGCATCCACCATTCCAATGCTCCCTCTGGCCAAACTCCACATGACGAAGTTCCAGTGATTTTTGAAGTTAGCGTGGCTTCAAAATGCCCATCCTCTAGACTTTACAATTCCTCTTCTCCCCTGTCAAAAGAAAGAACACTGGTGGAGTCAGCAGTTGTCTGTGAATCCAGGGCTCCCTTTTCATCCTCCTCTTCCCTCTCAGGATCTGTTCACAGACACTTCAGATATGGGATGGAGAGCAATGTTTGGCGCCCAGAAGTTTCAGGGGTGTGGTCACCTCATTATTAGAAGGAACACATCAGCATCAAAGAAATGAGAGCTGTTATGCTGGCTTTTCAGGCCTTTCATCCTCTTTTCTCTCCGAGTCTTCTCAAGATATTCACAGACAATACCACAGTGATGTATATCAACAAACAGGGGGGAACAAGATCTTACCTTCTTTGCTGGTTGGCACTTCTGATATGAGATCTGGCTGTCAGTTATCAAGTGACTCTTCTGGCAGTTTATATTCCTTCAGATCAGAACATTGTGGTAGACACTTTAAGAAGGTCCTTCACTCAATCCCATGAACGGATGTTTCACATGGATGTGTTTCTGGACATTGTTCACCAGTGGGGTACTCCTCAAGTAGATCTCTTTGCCTCCCATCTGAACAGACAACTCCCTCTGTTCTGTGCCAGATTCCCAGGTCCACTGGTTTGGAAGGTGGACGCCCTCTCATTTTCTTGGAAGGGGATGTTTCTTTATGCATTCCTTCCCCTTCCTCTCATTCTGAGAGTCCTGTTCAAGATTTGAGAGGATGCTTCCAAAATCTTGTTGGTGACTCCCTTTTGGCTGCAACAGCACTGGTTCCCTCTGCCTCTGCATCTAGCCAGGGGCAATCATCATAAGTTACCTCACAGGGTAGATCTCCTCACACAAGACAAGGGGTCTCTCATCCATCCCCACCTGTCCATGTTTCAACTGACATTGTGGGTGATATGGTTTTGATTCATCATAGACACCTTTTTCTGAGGATATGCTGCAGGCCCTGTGGAAGGCCAGGAAACCTACTACTAGGAAATCTTCCTTATCTAAATGGAAGAGGGTTTCTATTTGCTGTCTTTCTCGTGGCCTGGACCCACGTACTGTGGATGTTCCTTTGGTTCTCTCTTATTTGTGTGAGTTGCTTAATGCTGGTTTGGCCTATTCTTCTCTTAAGGCCCACTTATCAGCTCTTTCTCCTTGTCTGCCTTTAGCTCCTCCATTAGCTTCTAGATTTGAGGCTAAGCAATTTCCTAAAGGTGTCCTTAATATTAGACCTCCCAGGAAGTCTCTTCCTTCTCCCTGGGATCTTAATTTTGTTCTGGAGAAATTGACTCAGGGTCCTTTTCAGCTTCCTTGCAACATTGTTCTTGGAAGAAAGTTTTTTTGTTAGCTCCTACTTCTGCCAGACGGGTGTCTAAGTTGCAAGACCTTATGGCCTGTCTGCCTTTTTTGATTTTACATTAGGACAGGGTGTCCTTGCGTACTAATCCTTCTTTTATGCCCAAGGTGGTTAATGAGTTGTCACTTAATCAGTCTATTAATTTGCCTACTTTTTTCCCCTCACCACAAGGGTGCTGCATACGTACATAGACAGCTCAGATTTTACTGGGGTAAGACTAAAGCTATCAGAAAATCTGATCAGTTGTTTTCCTTTCATCCTAGGTTTTTTTGTAATGGCTGTTTCCAAGCAAAGTATTTTCACTTGGACTTCAAAGGCTATTTCTTTTTCTTACACTTTTCATGGTGAAAGTCTTCCTTCTTCTGTAAAGGCTCATTCTATTACAGCTTTGGCTTCTTCTGGTGCTTTTATCAAGGGCTCAGACACTACTTCTATTCTTGAATCACCTACCTGGACTTCCGTGCATGCTTTTACCAAACACAATAAGCTGGATGGTATTTCCAGAGCTAGAGCTGGTTTTGCTGATGCCGTTCTTCATGGCTTCTTAGAGGGCTCTACTCCTGCTTCCTCCTCCTCCCAAGTTTCTTGAGCTTTGCCATTTTCCCATAAGTTATGAATACTGCAGGGGTGAATGTAAGGACATAGTATAGTTGTATAAAATCTTACCATAACAATAGATGTCCTTGCCTTCACAGCTGCAGTGTTCACTCCCTCCCTCCATCTCCCTGGTCTTTTTTCCTTACTGGATGTGCAGGTTCTCTTTGGTTTTCCTTGGACTGTTGCTCCTACTGGGGCAATCAGTTCTGAGGATGGTACACCTGAACATCACCTTTATGCCCTATGCTACATGAGGAGCATTTAGATGATGTTCAGTGTACCTTAAAGCAGCTGTAGGCTTTCGTAGACTGGCTGATGGGCTTCCATGACAGGGAATCCCACATGTTTTGAATACTGTCGTGGTGAAGGCAAGGACATCTACTGTTATGGTAAGATTTTACACAACTGTACTTTCCAACAAGCAGCTTGCTGATTTTTACACAACTGTACTTTCCAACAAGCAGCTTGCTGAAAGCTGCTGCTAAAGTTTTTCTTTGAAGCAAACGTATATGCTGTCTTTGGGTTCGTACAGTTTAACGTTAACATTCTGTAGGTAATATCTTAAATGTTCACTGAGTAGGACATCTGATAGGTTTTTCTTGCTGATATACTGTTTGACATTGAGGGGGTCAATTGAAAGTTAGGAAACACAAGTACAAGTCCTGGTGTGAATGTGCATTACAAGTTTATCTTCTGTGCAGTGTTTCTTCCAACACTGATTTTTACTGGTTGATTACTTCTCTGCCTTTGCAGTGTCCCAGCATATCATAGTGACCTTCCCATTCCTGTAGTTGGGATTATCTGAATGAAGCTTTGCCTTATTTCCTGAAAAAAAATATTTCGGTCTTCAGGTATGAAACCCCAAGGGTCGATGATAAATTTTAACTTGGTTAAAAGTCAGGTTCTCTATGTCAGATGAAATGCAAGTGTTGGAATTTCGATAAACATTTATAAGTGTTGAAAATGTTTGAAAAGTCGTAGTGCTACAGGCAGGCATGTCACTTGTCTGTTACCCACAAGTTTTTAGCAGTTCATGTCACTTTTCTGGAGGGGTTGAATTTGTAAGAAACTGGCCACCTAAACTTCTCAGAAAGTAATACAAAAATTAAGGTAAAAAGTTACTTGCCTTTTGTTTTGTTTTTTTCCCCTAGAAAAATATAAAGCAGAAAGTCATAATTGTAGAGAAGTTTTGGAAATCTGCAGTGCTCATAAAAGCTTAAGATTTTTCAAAATGTCTGATAGGTTCATAGGTTCATAGGTTCATACTAGGCTATCTGCCCGAGGGCATTTATAAGCCTAGCCCATAGTTTTGTGGCTTACGCCACCCCTTTAGTTTGGAGAAACTATGCCCATTATTTTGCTGTGCCTCTGTCGAGCAGTGACACTGAGGTAACCCCTGGGGTGTATCTGCGATCTCCCATCCATTGGTCAAGATTCCTCTTGAACAAGGCCAGCGAGGTGCTCTGCCTCACATAAACCGGGATTTTGTTCCACAGCATAGGGAGTCTTTGGGTGATGAATCTATCCCTCCAGCACGTCCTATTAATAACCGTGTCGAGGTTTAAGTCTCCCGCCCTTGTGGCTCTGAGGGATCTAGATTTTTTTGAGATGAAGCATGTTCATCAAATCTGGGTTTGACATGGCCTTGTATGTCAGGCATAGGTCACCTCTGAGCAAGCGGTAAGCAACTGAATATAACTGGAGTTCTTTCAGTCGGGCAGCATAAGACAGATTTTTGAGACCTTTTATCCTTTTGGTGAGGAACTTTTGTGGCCTCTCCAGCTGCTGCAAGTGTCGGGTCAGATACATTCCAAATGGGGCATTGTACTCCATCATTGGTCTGATGAGTGATGAGTATAGGGAGACTATGACTTCCCTTGATCTAGATGTGAATCCCTTCATGATAAGGTGGGCAATGTAGAAGGTCTTCCTAACTACTTTAGCAATATGAGTGTTGAATGAGAGGCTACTGTCAACCTGGGTTCCCAGGTCCCTAATAACTTCTTCTGTGTTCAGGGGATTGCCACCTATATGGTAGCTAGGGGTAACCTTATTTTTCCCGAAGGGTATGACTATGCATTTCTTGGCATTTAACTTTAGGCCATGGCTCTGGCACCAGTTATCTGTTTCTGTGAGATCCTTCTGAAGGATATCTGTGTTGGATGTGTTTTCAACTACGGCGCCCAGTTTGCAGTCATCTGCAAACTTTGTCAGCCATAACCCTCCTGTGTTTGCTTGTACTTCAGAAAAGTAGATGCCAAACAAGAGTGGGCCCAGGACTGAGCCCTGTGGGACACCACTTGTGACAGGCTTTGAGTCTGACATGGCGCCAGCAACTCTGACCCTGTGGGTTCTGTCACTCAGCCAGTTTGCAACCCATCTTATAATGTATGGGTTTACATTTAAGTTGATGAGTTTTTCAATGATACCCGAGTGAGGTATTGTATCAAAAGCCTTCGCCAGGTCTAGGTAGGCTGCATGGACTGCCTTTCCCTCGTCAATGGCCTTGGTGACTGTTTCGAAAAAGTCAACCAAGTTTAAAAGGCATGATCTGCCTTTGACAAAGCCAAACTGGGTTGGATCCAAAGTCTGCAAGTTCCCTATGTCTTTATTTATGAGATCCATTATGATCCTCTCCATGGCTTTGCAGATAAGGCTTGTCAAGCTAATGGGACGGTAATTTCCAGGGTCGGTGGAGGCACCGCCTTTGTGGAGTGGGACCACAGTCGCTGTGCGCCACTCTCTGGGTACGTATCCGGAGGTGAGACTAAGATTAAACAGCTGTCCTAACTGTGGGTTTAATTCCTCGTTGAGTTCATGGAGCACACAGCCGGGGACACCATCAGGTCCCATGGATGCTGTGTTCTTTGCCTTGGAGAGAGCAGTTCTCACCTGGACGTTAGAGATGTTTGGGGGGCTACAATCATTTGGTATAGATATCTCTCCTTTAGGGGGGAGGGAGGGAGAAGTTTGCACTGAACCTGTCAGCCAGTATGTTGGCAATGTCTGTAGGATCAGTAATCTTCACATCATTTTGAACTAATTCTGAGCATATCTGGGAGTTTCCTCCTAGGTTTCTGACATAGCTAAAGAATGCCTTATGGTTGTCTTTAGAGTACTTAGCTATTTTTTTCTCAAAATTAGCTTTGGATGATTTTATGAGAGCTCTTAGCTTTTTACTTATAGTGATCAGCGGTGTCTTACCTTTTAAGGATTTTGCTCTATCTTGTAGTAGCTTTCTCCTTTTGTTGTAGAGTTTGTTTATGGCTGGGGTCCACCAGACTGGACGCTTGCCTTTGGTACAAAGAGTCTTTGTTTTGCTTGGGATTGCCTGATCCATGCAGCCCTGCAGGTGCTGGTAGAAGGCATTTGTAAGTGATTCAGCGGTTTGAGTAATGTTAACCGCCGGCTCAGGGGCCTTAAAGGAGACCACACTAGTCTTTAGAAGTGTGAAGTCGGCTTCGGAGAAGTTCTTTACTGTGGTCTTTTTCATTTGGGGGGGGGGCGGGATGAGGACCTCCAGCGAGATTAGTTTGTGATCAGATCTCACCAGTGAGGGTATACTTCCGGCGTTGAACATTGTGCTCCCATGTTCGTGATGATGAGATCAAGTATGTTTTCTCCTCTTGTGGGGATGGTGACTAGTTGTTCCATGGCATTTGAGTTTATGAATTCCAGGAACTTTTGGGCTAGAGTGTTTGGGCTTGAGTAGTGTTCCCAGTCTATATTAGGGTAGTTGAAGTCACCTAGTATGATGGTGTTCGGAGATACATTTATCCCCTCCAGTGTTTTCAGGAAGGCCATATGAGGTTCCTGAGTTTGCGAGGGTGGCCTGTAACATGCTACAAATTGCAGAGCAATCTTGCCTATGGTTAATTGCACCTGGATGGTTTCCGATGCATCGTGCGATGCCACCAATCTTGAGGTGTGGGTGTCCTTGATGAATATGGATACCCCTCCTCCTTTCTTGGTATTGTCCGGGTTTTGGGGCCGGAACGCATGATATGAGGTAAAACCTGATAGTGCTGGGGTGCTCTCAGGAGCCTTGAACCAGGTTTCTGTCACAGCACAGACATTGATGTTCTCCATACTGAGAAGGGCCTCGAGTGCGTGCATCTTGAGGTTGAGACTTCTGGCATTGAGCAGCATTACCCTTAGTTTTTTTTCTTTGTTTTGTTCTAGGGTGGTAGGTTTAGAATTTGAGCCTTGCCTAAAAAGGCACTATGGGGGTGGCAAGAGCCTTTGCCAAAATCCGGAATCCCAGAGGTGACAAGTGCAAGCCATCCCTTGCGAAGCAGCGTGGCTTGTCCAGCATGTCATCCCAGGCAGACAGACATTGGATCCCCTTTGAATGACACCAGAGTTTAAGCCAATTGTTAAAGCTGATCATCTTATCTCTGTATTGTGGCATCATTCTTGGTGAAGGTAGGATACTGCTCAAGGTCAGAGTCATACCTGCTTGGGCTACATAATCAGAGAGCTCCTCTATGTCTCTTTTCATGTAGTCCAAGGAGGTACGTCTCAGGTCGTTAACACCAGCGTGGACAATGATTGAGTCATACTTGTACCTGCTGTTGAGAGACCTGAGTGCATGCGTTATGTGGCGGATTCTAGCACCCGACAGGCAGCTTACTGTGACCTTCTCCTTACTCAGTCTGGTGAGCGGGACGTCAGTGTGTCTGACTATGGAGTCACCAATGACTAGTGTGTCTGGCATTGTGTTTGGCCTTAAGGGCTGTGACTGCTTGACACTCTGACTGTGTGGTCTATGTGTTGCAGGTGTTGTGTTCTGAGGTGGTAGTTGTTTGGGTGTCTGCTTTGGTGGCCTCTGCTGTTTTGGTAGATTTTTGATCAAAGCCTCCGAGTATGTCTTTGTGTGTTTATGTGTATGATTTGAGGTTGTGATGGTATTATGTGAGACTGGGTCTATAGTGTGTGTGGTCACCTTCTCCTCCTGTCTGGTCATGCCAGTCCTATGTTGAGAGAGCTCAGCCTCCAGTTTGGCCGTATAGTTGCATCTCTCGCATGTATTTGTGTTTTGTGGGAGGAGGAGAGGGTTGTCTGTGTACATGAGGCAATTGTAACATTGCCTCAATATTCCCAGGTTCACCAGCTGAGCAGGAGAGGACATTAGCAACTGATCCCTCGACATGCTAGAAGGAATAGACAGAAAAACTTAAGAAAAGGTTCTGGGGGATGTGGGTGACTGAGAAATGGGGTTTGCTTTTTTGGGGTACTTTCTATAACAAGAGTGCTGTATCGAGGTGATAAGTACTGTAGGAGCAAGTGCTTCGCTATACAGATAGAGAATAGTCTACTTGGGAGTCAAGTAGAGATAATTTATAGTTGTAGGATACACTAAATAGAACAGTAGTATACTTTGAGGAAGGTAGTTTTAAGGGAAAATTTGAAGAGTGGACTTTAGGTAGCCCTAATAGTTTAAATCTGCTTAACCGGCGCTGCCCTAGTGTGCAACGGTAGCAGCTCCGCGCTAAATCGCGCTAAAGCGTGCTAACACGTGCTTTATAGCAGGGGGCTGGAAAAAACAGGAAATGACCCAAAATGGCCGACAAATTACTAGTTGCTGCTTCTAACCACTCCTCTGAGGACAAACAAGCAGCTCAGCACTCCCCACTCCCACTGGTGAGTAAAGAAACTAACTCTGGCCACACAAGAAAATGGAGGAACACAGAAACCAAATACAAAGCCCAGGGATCAGCAAAATCTGATCACTGGAACAACTAGCTAGGAAAGTTTAGGAAAGGAGAAATATTTTTTTGTTTTTTTTGTTTTGTTTTTGCAAACAGACAGGAAAAAATGCAGTAAATGCTTTGTTTTCAACTAAATTGCTATCAAAGGCTGGTACACTTGAGTGTATTAGCCTGTTTGTTACTTTTAAGCAATACTTTAGCCCACAAGTGCAATCAACAATATAAGCTCACAAAAACAGGAAAATAAGGTAATAAAACAGTAATATAGGCACAAACAGTAGTCGAAAAGCTCAAAAGATCGAAAAATGCAAACTAAAAAATTTAAAAAATACTTATGATCAAGAAAGTTGCTTTTTCTGCTCTCTGCTGGCTTAGGAACTCTGCAGGGGACCACGAGGAGCTATGCCTAGTTCTCTAATGCCAGAAAAGCCTGCCAAAGCGTGCTTTATAGCAGGGGCTGGAAAAACAGGAAATGACCCAAAATGGCCGACAAATTACTAGTTGCTGCTTCTAACCACTCCTCTGAGGACAAACAAGCAGCTCAGTACTCCCCACTCCCACTGGTGAGTAAAGAAACTACCTCTGGCCACACAAGAAAATGGAGGAACACAGAAACCAAATACAAAGCCCAGGGATCAGCAAAATCTGATCACTGGAACAACTAGCTAGGAAAGTTTAGGAAAGGAGAAATATTTTTTTTTTTTTGTTTGTTTTTTTGCAAACAGACAGAAAAAATGCAGTAAATGCTTTGTTTTCGACTAAATTGCTATCAAAAGCTGGTACACTTGAGTGTATTAGCCTGTTTGTTACTTTTAAGCAATACTTTAGCCCACAAGTGCAATCAACAATATAAGCTCACAAAAACAGGAAAATAAGGTAATAAAACAGTAATATAGGCACAAACAGTAGTCGAAAAGCTCAAAAGATCGAAAAATGCAAACTAAAAAGCTTAAAAATACTTATGATCAAGAAAGTTGCTTTTTCTGCTCTCTGCTGGCTTAGGAACTCTGCAGGGGACCACGAGGAGCTATGCCTAGTTCTCTAATGCCAGAAAAGCCTGCCAAAGCGTGCTTTATAGCAGGGGGCTGGAAAAACAGGAAATGACCCAAAATGGCCGACAAATTACTAGTTGCTGCTTCTAACCACTCCTCTGAGGACAAACAAGCAGCTCAGTACTCCCCACTCCCACTGGTGAGTAAAGAAACTACCTCTGGCCACACAAGAAAATGGAGGAACACAGAAACCAAATACAAAGCCCAGGGATCAGAAAAATCTGATCACTGGAACAACTAGCTAGGAAAGTTTAGGAAAGGAGAAATATTTTTTTTTTTTTTTGTTTTTTTGCAAACAGACAGAAAAAAATGCAGTAAATGCTTTGTTTTTGACTAAAATACTATCAAAGGCAGGTACACTTGAGTGTATTAGCCTGTTTGTTACTTTTAAGCAATACTTTAGCCCACAAGTGCAATCAACAATATAAGCTCACAAAAACAGGAAAATAAGGTAATAAAACAGTAATATAGGCACAAACAGTAGTTGAAAAGCTCAAAAGATCGAAAAATGCAAACTAAAAAGTTTAAAAAATACTTATGATCAAGAAAGTTGCTTTTTCTGCTCTCTGCTGGCTTAGGAACTCTGCAGGGGACCACGAGGAGCTATGCCTAGTTCTCTAATGCCAGAAAAGCCTGCCAAAGCATGCTTTAGAGCAGGGGGCTGGAAAAAACAGGAAATGACCCAAAATGGCTGACAAATTACTAGTTGCTGCTTCTAACCACTCCTCTGAGGACAAACAAGCAGCTCAGTACTTCCCACTCCCACTGGTGAGTAAAGAAACTACCTCTGGCCACACAAGAAAATGGAGGAACACAGAAACCAAATACAAAGCCCAGGGATCAGCAAAATCTGATCACTGGAACAACTAGCTAGGAAAGTTTAGGAAAGGAGAAATATTTTTTTTTTTTTTTTTGTTTTTTGCAAACAGACAGAAAAAATGCAGTAAATGCTTTGTTTTCGACTAAATTGCTATCAAAGACTGGTACACTTGAGTGTATTAGCCTGTTTGTTACTTTTAAGCAATACGTTAGCCCACAAGTGCAATCAACAATATAAGCTCACAAAAACAGGAAAATAAGGTAATAAAACAGTAATATAGGCACAAACAGTAGTCGAAAAGCTCAAAAGATCGAAAAATGCAAACTTAAAAGTTTAAAAAATACTTATGATCAAGTTAAAAAATACTTATGATAGAGCTATCTTAAAAATTATAATGATAAAGCACGATAAAGCTTTGAAAATACCAATTAAATTAATTTAAAATAAAGGATAGTATCAGCTTCAGCATGTCCCTTTGACAGCTTTCTAGGATAAATGCTACAGTTCACCTTAAATGTGAGCATCATCTCCATTGAATGCATTTTTTTCTTTCTAATTAAAACCACTATTTTTCATTTCCACCTAAACCTGAAGTGTGCATAATGCATACATATTTAGCATTGACTGTCTGACGTGATTGTGACTCTTTAGTGTCTCTCACTTTTTGTTGTGTAGAACAACTCAGACCCACGTTCTGTTGTCCACCCCATATACCTCTATTACAAAACTAGATTTAAGTGACCTGTACTGCAGCCACTGATGGCTGAAGTCTGGACTTTCACACAATATGTAAACAGTCTATTAGGCGTATGTAGTGGGCACACAAATATTACATCACCAAGGCAACAATCTCTTTGTGGAAAATTTACATTAACTTTTCAGGGGTTGAGGTTTTGTCTTGCAGCCCCCATATTCTTAAAATCAGCAAGATCTGAGAATCTAAAATTGCTACAAGGGCAATCAGCTTTGCAAACTTCAAGTGATCTCTAAAATGAGGTGTGCTCTGGGTTTTATTTTTAGATTTGATTACCGGGGTGGTACACTGATCACAACTGACCATTTGCAGGTACTCCTCATGTGAAGTAATTCACAAAAAAGAAAAGAGAAGAGAAGAAAAAAGTGAAAACAAAGAGACAGTAAGGAGTACATATAAAAAACAGAACAGAAGGTAACTATATAACAAGAACTGTACAGTAGCAAGTAATAGCTGTTGTAGCAATTATAATGCAAATGCACATTTTACAATTCACATAATTATATTTCATGTTTACATCATGGTGGAAATGCTGTGCGGTAATGAGCATGTGGGCATGGGATGGTGGGGAGTTAGGAGGCGTCAGTAGTTGAAGAGACTAAGGCTGGAGGTTGAGAGGCCCTTGGTGCTGCTAAATCAATATTGTTTTTGTAAGTCTTGCAATTTTCCAGAAAATGTTTAATTAGGCATAAAGATCCCAAAGTAGTATGCTTTGTACTTATTCCTTTCCCTCATAGTGGTGTATGTATGCATCCTCATCTGTGGCCATTTTCAGCTGCAAAGTGCTTAGCAGGCCAAGTACTTGTCCTTAGACTGTTACCTACTGATTGCAGTACTACACAATCTCCTGCAGGTGGCAGCCATGCAGTGAGGCCAAAGTTCTCCAGTGAGTAACCAAAACGCCCTTGGCCACTCACTCCCATCAGAATGGAGCCATAATCATACCTCTCAACTGTACAGATTTTTGCCTCATATTTTTGTTCTGTTTTTCATAAAATTGTGTTTTTCTGGCAAGACAGTAGCAAAGCATTAAAGATTAAAGTTAGAAAACAATGACAAGATGTGATTTTCTGATTTCATACCATTTAGAAAAATCATGCTAATGCAAACCCTGTTACTTTATCAACTTTTTAAGTTTGTAAGAGCAATATTTAAAAATTGCCCCTACTTTTGGGCCTTTGTCCCACATTTTATTTATGGCTTTGTCCAAATTTCTTGCTGTTAACAGCTTGAGAGGTCTGAGCCATATTCAAATGCTACATCCTAATGCATCATCCAGAAAGCTGTAATGTTTTTCATTCTTACATTTTAAGAGCTATATCACACAGAATTTGAGAAATCTGGGGTTTAAGTTTTACTTCTAGAATCTCAGTAGTTATATACAAGTTTATAAGGATATTCTATAAACTCAAAGCACAGTTTTCATTTTGTTGTTGTAACCTTGCAATAACCACTACTTGAATGTTTGCATTTGCCAGGCTTATTTTTTGTTTGTGGGTTTTGATCAACTTACTGCTATGGGGAGGGATGTGCCAATTAATGTGAAAAGATATAAATGAGCAGAAATGTTGAAATAAGTCAAAAGAAATTTCAGCAAAAGTCTTGAGACTGGAAATTAATGTACTTCAGGAACTCTTTATTTTACTTTAGTAATATTACCAAATGACAAGCAAACATACACACACACACACACACACACACACACACACACACACACAAATGCAGAGAAAGCTCTTTGCTCAGCTATCATTAGAACCATATATGTGAAAGCTAATCATTTCCTTTCACTTCTATGGTTGCAGTAGCATTATTTCACTGTTGACATCTCTGACCACATCATTTTTAAAATCATATCTTATTTCTTTTCTTCAGCTGCTCACTGTGTACTGTTCTGTATACATATTGCTTACTTTGTGTATTGCCTGACATCCTCATATTGTACACAGTTAATTATCCATTAACTTAAATCATTCCTTAGATTCCTCTTTGGACATAGGAGATGTGCTCTCAGAAAACTTCTCCCATCAGATGAGATGTCCTCAATCCCCAGTGCCCAAATGGCACACATCTTCAGATCCATCATCACTGAACTACATGTAACTACTTTTTTCAAACTTGCAGGGTCTTGTGGAGCTACCGGTTATCTAGCTTGCCTCTTGCAGGAAAAATGTTTTTTTTACATTGTCACCCAAAGGTTAGTGGATAACCATTTTGACAAGTAGAAATAATGGAGTTTGCTGTTTCTGTTTTGCTTCGGCTTCCTCTAGAAGATCCTGTGGGCACATTTTGCATCCTGGAATGGATGAATATGTTTTTTTAATTATTACCCAAATTTTCACTGCTGTTCTTGCCTCCAAGGAACTCAGATACACATAACTATCCTGAGCCTCAACAGATGGCTTAAATTTTACACTGAAAGCTCCCCACCTTCCCCATGATAAAGATAAGCAAATCAATATATCAGATGGCACCCTGTAGAGATGGTGAGTGCTGAAAAGACAAAAAAAAACATGAAAACACAGAAGAGTGAATCTCTAAATTTGATCATTTCCTTTAAACTTCTGTTGCAGGTTGTAAGCACTTCTGCACCCCCACCCCACATGGGGGGCAAATCCCTCCCCCAAGCATATACATATACATATGTGTATATATATATATATATATATATATATATATATATATATATATATATATATATATATATATATACCAACTGTGAGACTGACATAAATCAGAGAAAAGGGAATATTTTGACAAATAGAATGTCAGACTTAGCATGTGTTAAGTCCATTCTTTTAGCCGTTCGATCTATGCATTTCGAGAATCTCTCTAGTGGGTCTTGACTTTCAAATGGTTACCACATCAGATATTCATTCTTGCCCTCTATTGAATGTTTTCCTTGGACTGGTCCTGAACCTTTTTTCAAATTTTGTAAATGACAAACATATAGCTTCAGCTGCCGCTGGACACCTACTGTGATTATTGTGCATTCTGAGGACTTGTTCATGGTGAATATAATTTTTCTGCAGACACACCATGAGGCATGAGACCATAGAATCTCTCCCTCATAATACCTGTCTGTGACTAGTGCATGAGCAATCTGATTTGGGTAAGAAGACTGAGAGACTGTAGGCCTTATATCTTTATAAACTAGTTAGTACCTCACAAAAACTAAATTAAAAATCTTGAAATCAAAGGATTGAAACTGCATTTTCTTGTAAATGATGTTAACAAAACAAATTGTAACCTACTCCAAAATTATGTGACCTTAGATTTACTGCAACTAAGGAGGCACATGGGGAAGGCAAATTCCCACAAAGACACATCCGACATGCACAAACACACCCGACAACACACTAAGGGATTAGGTGTATTTAATATTTCTGGAAACTTTTCAATCTTTTGGTTTCAGGACTTTCAGAATTAGGATTTTGTGATTAATTTTTGTGTTGCACTTCTGGCTGGATGCGAGGCAAAAGGCTGAAGGTTTTATGTCTTACACCACTGATTTTCAAGTGACCACAGGGAGGACATGCAGACTCTGCACAGAAAGCACCCCAGCTGAGGACCAAACCGGAGAACCTTTTACTGTGAGGCAGCAGCACTAACCACTGCACCACTGCAGCTGCCCATTTTCTATTCAAAAACTAAAGATATTTATTTATAAACAATTGTTTTCTTGTACTTGTAGTATTTCTTTTCTCACTATAAAATAAAAAAGTAAATTGCCAGCATTCAATACCATAATGTCATATCAACCTTCTCCATAACATGCCAAAAATACCCTGCTAACAAAAGTCGCAAAAAATAAATCAATTAAATTAAATAAGAAGTTATTAATGCACTTGTTAGTATTTTTCAGGCTAGTAAAACCTTCACAATCATGGTGGTGTAGTTTGGCATGCCTGACACATCTTGTAAGTCATTTACATGTACCATCTCTTATCTCGCGTCACTCTTACCTTTTGCACACCTCACCCTCACCTGGACTGTGAAACGCATGACATTTACCACACATTATGTACAGCACTGTTTCACTGCTAGTATAATGCCAAATTCCTTTCTAAATGTTCCCAATCTGAAGGTGAAAGTAGGCATAAAATAAGTTAGGAATTGATAAGGGATGAGGTTTGTTTTATTTTTATTATGGTTTGCATGACATTAATGCAGCAGCATTACATAACATTCAAACAGTATAGGACACTCCTGGTATGCAGGCATGCTATGCAACAGTCATCCACAACAGCCCAGCAGTACAAGTATGTGAGGAAATGGACACATCAGTAAAATTGCATAATTGGCCATAGTCATGGGTTAGTACTAGGCTAACTGCCCTTATAGGCCATTTTAAGCCTAGCCAATTACAACATGTAAGAATCAAATCTTGTATTTGTAAGGTACACACTTTAAACATTATGCCAACCTCCCACCTGTTAAAGGGTTCGCTACAATACCAGCACTCCACCTATATGGTGTGGGAATAGAACCCACAGTATTCTGTAACAAAGGCAAGTATGCTGCCTGTTGCGCTACAGACAGTCATTAAATGTTGTTATGATTGTATTACAGATAGACCTTGAGATGCTGTTATTCGGCCTTGTTTAGTGTAAGGTTCATCAGTTGTATGGTAGTTAAGGCCTGTTAAACTTTTTCCCAACAGAGATATGTAACTGCAGAGTGGCTTGCCAAACTGTTTTTATGCATGGACAACTATATTAAAAATACGCAGCATAGTTTTCTGTCTGTGGTCCACTTGTCATTTTAAGGAAAGAGGCTCAGCAGTAGTCTTACAGTCAAAAAGAGTTTCCCAAAAATATTCTCTACCACCTTGCTCAGAATAAACTATCCTTTCGTAAACCTTTGTACAAATGGATGAGAACAACGCCTCTAGTCTACCCCCACAAGCAAACACTTTTAGAAACTTAACTTGTCTATACAGAAAAAAAAGTGCTGGTTCACACGACTGCTTAGAATGGCATTAATATAACATGTACAGGGCATACTCTGCTAACAGAAACTTCATTCTGAATGAACAACAAAGAAACTCATTCATGCAACAGCAACCTATAGTAAATCAGATAGATTTTTATTTATGAATTGCCGGTAGGCTACATGTGCTACTGTTGTCAGTGGATTAAAGCACTTAAAGGCTAAGAAGTGAGGCATAGATTTTTAATTGGCATAGAGGTGCTAGTGTTTCAGTACTGACATAGGTGGCCTACAGTAGTCATTGGTGATTGTAAGTGTTCTAGCTTCAAGCACTGGTGAGGAGACCTGCAATCCAAAAAATACAGAAGGTAAATCAGTGCTGTCATCTCATCAGTAAAGACAGGTAATGTCTCAGGTGTGTGAATGTACATGAGAGATTATTTCTATAAGTGGCCGCAACATGGTCATTGACCTGCTATACTGATATGAACAGAAGACTGCAGAAGAAAGGGCAGATAAACAGAATGTGGTACGCATTCTGTTTCTGTTTAAAATACATAAGTGAAAAGCATTTCCTACCAGTAAGTATTATGGCCTGTAGACACAATAAATTATGTACACGTGTTAATGCTACCTTAGAAATGGTATGAGGAATGATTGGAAAAACAAACCTACTGTTGTACAGTTTATGCAGAATCTGTATAAACCATAGATTCAGTGAAACGATGTAAAACATTTCTTGTCTGGTCCCCGGGTATTTCTTAAACTTGTATGATAGTGAATTTATCCTGAGGGGAAAAAACTGTTAATAAGATTAGTTATCTTTCATTAGCATGAGGTAGCTAGGAGCATATTTGTGAGGTTCTTTAACTTTTCAGAGTTAAAAATAAACAAGCAAATTAATACCAGCTCCTATTTGGCCCAAACATTGGCTAGTTGAAAGAGGAAAAGCTATGACTTTGTACTTTTTTCTTTTCCTTGAGTTATGTGTGAATCCATTACGATATCTCAGCTTGTTGTTTCTGTAGTGGCTACTTTTAAAAGCATTGCACTAAACTGAAGCCTCAGTTCTACAGAGCTATGATTGATGCTAGGGTGCAATGTTTATGAATTTTTTCCAGCTATAACATTCTGATGAGCTTCTAGAAATCAAGAATTTAAATTACATGTTTTGTTGCATGTACAAAAATGTGTGACAATCCGACATATAGTTTGTGAAGAGGACAGTGACAAAAGGCATGTGGAAGTAAAAACGAGAAAGGAAATTTAAGGCTTTCAGTAGGTCTAAAAAAGCACCTGGGTGGAATGATGGCAAACTGTTTCATCAGTGTCAAGATGAAAAGAAAAATATTAGGAAACAGTTCAGCAGAAACAAGGAGCGAAACAGAAAGATGTAAAACAGCTGGACATCTCAACAAATATTTCGCATTTTGCTTTTTATATTTTAAGGGACGCCATCAGTACCAGATCATTTCTTTTGGTGTATGGGTTAGTAAACAGGAATAGTATTTCAGTAAGGCTTACTGAAGGTTTCAGTGCTATAATCAGTTAGGCTGCAAGTCTAGAAAAGGTGATTTTATGTGTGTTATTTTACCTGAACTAATCAAGACATAGTTCTAATTATAGAAAGCAATTATGACAAAAACTAGAGAAAAGCAGTCTGGATATTTTACTGAAATGAACAGTATGATGCTGGAAATTATGAAATTTGAATGTATTTGAAGAAGAAGGCATATAGTTTATGACAACCCAGATCTGTGTTATTACATTTATCTTGTATCATAGTTTTGAAACATTAAAAATAACACTTAAAAAAAAAAACAATTCTGATAAACTTGTTGTACAGCTTTGAAACATGCCTCAAATAAACAACAAGGACCCCTGACTTGTGTAGCTACTAGCTTGGTGACATTGCCAAGATATATGTTATGCCTATCACACATGGTTGCAATTTTTTTTATTCTGCTCCCATTAAATTCTCTGGAAAAAGTGCAAACAAATGTCCTTCACTTCTTAAGTGGTATAAGATGTCTGGACTAAAATATATAAGCAGATAAAAGCATTGACATGCATTTTTTTCCTGTTGGCTTATTTCCAGCTGACTATCAGCTGAGACTGCCTCTGCCATTGGTGAGCTGGGAAGGGGAAGTTGGAATTTGGAGTAGGCTGGCAGCCAATCGTGTTACATACACTGTCTGGCATGTCACGGGCTCTTCTTAACCCTTATCTCTCCAAGGGGTGATATTATGTTGTGAGGCTGTGCAGGCAATGATGCACAGCCTGTGAGGATGTGTCTGCCAAATTTCACAATCGATCTAGAGATTGGCCCAAGTCCCAGTCTCCACCATGCCTTAAAAACAGATTCTCCTACCGCATAGTCCCTCCCCCTAGGATAGTCACACCCACCACCCCTGCCACTCCTTCACGAATCGATTCTCAGTCACCTGGACTATATTCAGGATTCCATTCCTCTATGCCATTGGAGTAGCATTCATGTGCTGTTATGGATGGTGCTTTGTTTGTGTGTTTGTGTGTATTTTGTGACTACATATTGCTCTTTGTCATGGTGATTGCCAGTATCACTGCAGATATTCCTAGAGACATGTACTGTATAGTAAAACTGCACCTTATATCCTTGTCTCCATATTTACAATACACGTGCATTTATTGATGCTATATAACACAGAGCTGTACATATGGAGATAGGGACATATGATACATTTTATTACATAGTAGATGTCACTAGGCATGTCTGCAATTGTGTTGTCATATAATCATGATGACTAACAACATGTGGGCAAAAAGCTTGGCACACATGGGGTTGGGGTTGTTGTAATGATTAAGGTATTTGCCTCACAGAGACAAAGAAGAGGGTTTGATTCTCACCTTTGAAAGGAAAATTGAATAGGCTTAAAATGCCCAGAAGAGCAGGTCACCTACTTACCTATGAACCTGTGAACATCATTGTGTGTTCCATGCTGGCCTTTCTCATGGAAATCTCAATAAATGCATCAAAAGGCATGCACTCAGAACAAAAGATTACAATTTACACTGCTTACTTCAGAATCCAATGTACTGTACCACTTCTCTGTTTTGAACTGACCTCAATTCTGAATACTATTATACTGTCATAATAGTAGCTGTTTCTGTTTTATAGTATAGGATTAAAATCCAACAGAAGTCAGACTGGTGGAGTATAGATAAAATCTGACTCAGCCACTCGACTTAAATGTATGCTACTTAGGTGGCAATTTATGTTTATTTTTTATTTAATTTACAATGTGAATCTCAGCCAGGAGACAGGTCATAGTCAGTGTCTTAACACTCACTGCAATGTTCATTACATTCTATTGTGTATTTAATATGACTGCTAAGTCTTCATAGAAAACAAACAGGCAGATTACTCAGTAAATTGCTATAGTGATTTTCAAAGACTACAGTTTCAGGCATAGATGGACGCCTGTAGCCATACGTATGTTGATCAGTGCTGCTATTTTCTGATGTTCTTCATCTCACATTGCTGCAGTCCTAACACTTGGGTAGTCCGCTGTCCCTCGGTCGGCCCGAATATCAGAGTATAAGGCTGACGTCGGTCAAGGCGCATTTGACTGACATCAGACGCATGACCGACGCCATATCCTCAGTCTTTGCCGCATGGTCCGATGCAGAAGCAGTGTTGCAAGTGCCGTGAAATTGTTTCAGACCGAAGTCAGAGTTGGTTAAGTACCCGTTGGGAATATTTTGTTTTTTCTTGCCTCAGTGGTTTACGGATGTCAGAAAAAGTGAATAACTGTATTTCTTGTGGGAAACAGATAGGGATTACCATAATTTGTGTATACCTTGTTTGGGACCTGAGCTGTGCTAGGTTCAATAATGGATTGTGCCAGGTTGGTCTTTGGGAAGCGGTGCATTACAATATGCCGTCGGATGCTAAAGACAAGGCAGTTAAACCTAGGTTAGAGGAGTCGTCCAAACCGGACGCGGTTCTTTAGGCGTCAGTGGAACCGGTGGTTCGGAGGCCTCTATGGAGTCCCAGGTAGAAACTGTGTTTTACAGGATGTGGCCTCCCAGGAGGCAGGTCAGGCTGTAGGGCTTCTCAGGTAACTGTACTCCCTCCCTTCCTAAGGTGTCTAGGCCCTCTCTTTCTGCTTCCAAGGCTTCTCCTAGAGGCAGGTCTAGTTTTGCTTCTGTGGGTGTCACTCCTAGTTCTTCAGGTTCTGTGCCCAAAAGCACATGCTTAAAATGGCAGAAGATTTAATTACTTTAATTAGAGGCTCTATGCCCCTCCTGATAAGAGGCCTAGGATGGAACCTGTGTTGGGGATTATGAGCAGGCTTGGATGTGTCTGAGTCTTGGCTGAAGACTTGCAGGAGTATTCTCATTATTCTGATTCTGATGTGGATGATTCTACTCCTTCTGCTTCTCCTCCTGAGGATTTTTCTTTTCAGAGACCCTTCACTCCATGAGAGAGCATTTTAAATGGGAAGGTCAGGATTTCTCTGATTCCAGGAAAAGGCTTAGGGAATTTTGTTTTACCCCAGCATAGGCCTTTAGCTATACCTCCTGTTCTGAATGTAGTGGACGATGTGTTTGCAGAGGCTTCGCTTAATCCTGATTCTTTGCCTCCTGCTCCTGTTAAACCAGATAGGTATTACAGGGTGCCTGAAGCTCATAAGTATCTTTTTAAGAGTCCTAGGGCAGATCCAGAAACTGTTAGCCAGGGGCCTAAGGGTGTAAAGGCTTCTGTTGTCAAGAATCCGGTTCCTGCAGATAAAGAGGCCAGGGCCTTGGATAGATGGGGAAAGAAAGTTTATACTTCTTCCATTCTAGCCATGAGAGCTTTAAATTGCCAGTTTCACATGTTGAAATATCAAAATTATCTCCTTTCACAGTTGAAATCTAAGGTTGATGCTCTGGCGGAAGGTATTGATTGTAAAGAGTTACAAGATTTAGTGCATGTTTCTGAACAGGTGGGTAAGCATTCTTTGCAATGTGGTTTTGATGCTGTACAGGCCTCGTCTAGGGTGGCTGCCACTGGGTCAGTTCTTCGCAGGCATGCCTGGCTGAGGGATCAAAATTTATCCGACCATGTTAAAACTAGGATTTTGGATGCCCCTTTGCAATCTGATGTCTTGTTTGGTTCTCCTGTTTAGGCAGTTTTAAAGAAAATGGAAGACAAGGCTAAGTCTATGCAGACTGTTAAAGATTTTTTGCAGGTTCAGCCTCCAAAGTTTAGTAGAAATTGGCCTACTAAAGGGTGGACGTATCCTTCTTATGATTCCCAGTCTAGGGGTAGATCTAGACGTGGCAGGGGCAGAGGTCAGGGCTCTTTCAGGCCTAGGACAGGGAGTTCTCCTGCACAGTCTTCGGGTGAGGGCAGGGGTCAGTCCTTTCGTAAACAGACCCAATGACCTACCTTTTCAGCTGCCAGAACCTTCTCGCCTGGCAGCACCTTTGGGAGGAGGGTTGGCACTTTTCAAAGAAAATTGGAGTTTGATTACCCGAGACAGATGGGTACTGGATATCATACATCACGTTTACAGGTTTTATTTCCATACCTTGCCTCCTTTCAAAGGCATGCCAGACATTCCTCCTCAACAAAGAATAGAGGCTCACAAGCAAATTTCTCTGTTACTCCAAATAGGGGCCATACAGCCGGTTCCTATGCCAGAAAGGGGCCTAGGATTTTATTCTCGCCTGTTCCTTGTGCCACACGTAGAGACCAATTTGGGATTTATCTATCCTCAACACTTATCTGGACATTCCCAAGTTCAAAATGTTGACGTTACAACAGCTTTTACCTCTACTGGGCAAGGATCACTGGGTGGTAACTTTGGATCTCAAGGAGGCTTACCTTCATGTTCCTATCAGGCTAAGTTGCAGGAAGTATCTGCATTTTCGGACTGGGACTTCTCACTATCAGTTCTCTGCATTGCCCTTTGGCTTATCTACTGCACCCAGAGTATTTAGTTCTGGCTCCAGTGATAGCTTTCTTCAGGCTAAAGGAATACAAATCTATCCTTATTTGGACGATTGCCTGATACTGGCTCAAGGAAGGGACGAGCTTCTTCGTCATTTGGAATATGTGATAGCAGTGCTAAGATGCCTGGGGTATTCTGTGAACGAAATAAAGTCCAGTCTAGTACCCTCTCAAGACATGTGCTTTCTGGGAGTAAGACTGAATACAGCATCCCAGATGGCCGACAAACAAAAGAATCTTTCCCTTTACTTCCATCATCTATCTCTTCAGTCCGGGCTGACTGCAAGGACAGTCCTTCAAGCCTTAGGGTTCATGGCATCTTGTATTCTGGTGCTTCCCAATGCCAAACTGCATATGAGGAAGTTGCAATGGTATCTCAAAATGTATGGACACAGCACTGCCAGCATCTGGACACTGTCATTCAAATAATACCTTGCATTCAAAAGGAATTTTTGTGGTGGGCTCAGGAATGTCACCTAAACAAGGGACTCTCTGTGACCCGGCCAGAATCAAATTTTAACAACAGATGCCTCAGACAAAGCTTGGGGAGCTCATCTAAATGGAAAGTGGATACAAGACAAGTGGCCTGTCAGACTACAGCATCTACATATCAACTTGAAGGAGATGTTAGCAGTCCAGTTTGCATTAATAGCTTTCAAGGATTTACTTCTTCCAGGGCAGGTGTTGATTCTAACAGACAACACAACTGTCATGTGGTACATCAACAAGCAAGGGGAACACATTCTTATCCTCTATGCAGGCAAGCAATGATTTTGTGGGAGACTGCTCTCAGTTTACAACTAAGTCTTCAGGCAAGGTTTCTGCACAGAACTCCTTAGCAGATGTGTTAAGCAGACAAATCATGGATCCCCACGAGTGGAAACTGGATCTTCATGTATTTCAGAAATTGACAGTGTCCTGGGGAACTCCAGACATAGATCTGTTCGCTTCTCCACTAAACCACCAGCTGCCAAAGTTTTGCACAAAGCGGTTTCATCCCACAGCTTGGAAAGTGGATGCTCTTTCTTTCAGTTGGAAAAATCTTCATGTGTATGCCTTTCCACCTCTGCCTCTCCTCCCAAAGGTACTTCTGAAGGTCAGACAGGACAAGCCAAGGATGATTTTGATAGCTCCAGATTGGCCTCGACAGCACTGGTACCCATTACTGAGAAGTCTGATGCGGAAGCCTCCATGGCCTTTGCCTTTGATTCCTCATCTGTTGTCCCAGGAGGACGGTCATTTGCTCAATGTCAAGCTTCACTCTCTTCACCTAACAGCATGGCATATTTTGTTTTAAACCATAAAGGGTCTCAACTTCCACAACAAGTTTTGAATGTGATTTTGGAAGCTAGAAGGCCTAGTACAAGGAAAGTGTACGCAGATAAATGGAAGAGATTTTTATTTTGGAGTGCAGCTAAGGATTTGGATGTTTCTGAGCCTGATTTAAGTGTGGCTCTTCAATATCTTACTGAGTTATTGGACAAAGGTTTGTCCTTCTCTTCTATTAAGATTCATGCTGCAGCAATTTCAGCTCACTACGACTGTGACCCACCATTGTTTTCTCATCCTTTGTTCAAGCAATTTCTTAGAGGGCAAAGAATATAAGACCCCCACGTAGAGCTCCTACTCCTGCTTGGGATCTCAATTTTGTGTTGGAGAAACTCACTCTACAACCATTTGAGCCTGCAGCTACTGCTGAGTTGAAATATTTGTCATGGAAGACTGCTTTTTGTTGGCCATTACCTCTGCAAGAAGGGTTTCTGAATTGCAGGCCCTTATGGCAGTTGAGCCTTTCTTAATTTTCCATAAGGATAGGGTATCTTTAATCCTTCCTTTATGCCTAAAGTGGTTTCTAGTGTGGCTTTAAACCAAACTATTCATTTACCTACTTTTTATGCAAATCCCCAAACTAAAGGGGAAAAGATTTTGCACACTTTAGATGTACACAGGCAGTTGCGATATTATTTGGACAGAACTAAAGGGTTCAGACAATCTCAGCAGTTATTAGTTTCTTTTGCTTTGTGCTCTCAGGGCAAGCCCGTGTCAAAACAAACTATTTCTAAGTGGATTGGATTTTGCATTGCTTTCTGTTATTCCCATCATGGCAAAGAGATTCCAGCTGGGATTAGGCCTCATTCCACTAGGGCTACTGCCACTTCAACAGCTTTTTGAGGGGTGGCTACTAAGGATATTTTGGAGGCAGCCACTTGGAGTTCAGTGCATACCTTCTCTAGGCATTACCACCTTCCTCTGTACTCTAAATCCAGGGCTGGTTTTGCCACTGCTGTGTTGCAGGGCATTTTGGCAGCCCCTGCTTCATTATAGTTTAGCCATCCTCCCTTACCTCTGCTTTGGGATTCTACCCAAGTGTTAGGACTGCAGCAATGTGAGATGAAGAACATAGTACAGTTTTGTACCTAGCATAAATGTCGATGTTCGAAGATCCACATTGCTGCAGTCCAATTTACCTCCTTCCCCTCTGTAGTTTGAGGTGGTTGTGTGGGCTGGGTTATCCCTCTGAGGTATAGTGTATATATTGTATATATTGTACATATTTTTGGTGTTAGGCTGGTTGGTTGTTTAGTTGTTGTCTATGGGTTTTGACCTTTCTTTTTAGGGTCTTCTGACATCTGGGGCAAGAAAAGACTGAGGATATGACGTCGGTCATGTTCTGATGTCAGTCAAATGCGCCTTGACCGACGTCAGCCTTATACTCTGATATTCGGGCCGACCGAGGGACAGCGGACTACCCAAGTGTTAGGACTGCAGCAATGTGGATCTTCGAACATCTACATTTATGGTAGGTACAAAACTGTACTTTTTACCTTAAAAAGAAACAAACACAAGCCACCATGTATAACAGTGGAGGGATTTGTTTTGATGTGCTTTTAGTTTAGTTTTGTTTTGTAACACTGTACATCTCAGAAACTTTTATTCCAGTCCCCACAGTATTCCACCTTGTGCTTTCGTCATCATGTTTCTAAGATCTATTTCCATGCAAATCAGGGAAAATACTAAAGGTAGGCCATAATTTGTCCTTAAGACTGACCACTGACCACATGGGTAAACTTCAGTGCAGCAATACTTTTTTCTAGTAATTGCTTTTTGGCAACCAAGAGCACTAAACTTAGTAAGGCGTTACTATCTCTAAGAAATTCCGATCTTATATCCCATCTCAAAAGAATTATGTCCTTAGTTACAATCATTTTCTCTCCCAACATAACCACAGCTGGAGTATTGAATATTATAAAGGCCCTAATAGAATTGTTGGTTAGATCTTTAGAGAAGGGAAGGAACAAATTACACAGAAATAAATAGTACTGGTGGGAACATTATGTACTGAATAATGTTCAGGACAAAGAGGAGAAGTGAAGTTTAGGGAAAACAGAACTTGAGCAGTTTATGTAATGTTGGAGTAAATGATAGCTGTTGCATAAAAGAAACCTTGAAATGCATCAGTCTAATGAAAAATGTTTACAATGGTTTCTTTTATTTTATATAATTGTAAGTGTACCCATGTCATTATTGAAAATGTGTGACATCAATAAAGTTTTTTTTAAAAAGTCATTAATAGAAGCCTGCTCCTCTTTCTGTACCTGTGGAACCAGAACAGCTGTCCTCATTCATTCTATTCCCTGAGAATACTTGATACCTAGTTTGCAAAAATTTTCTAAAAATAGACCTGAGTCTGTACATTCATGAAATGCTTCATAGAGAATAGAGGATTTGTACTTACACAAATTTAGTTCTTTGACCCAAGAAAAGTTATCCTCTTTTGTATGTCCTGTAAGCATTTTTCAGAAACATGGCCATTTTTATAGCATTAATCAGTTATGACCTCTAGTGGCAATTTTACAAAACAAAAACAACTTCCTCCTTTCTGTTTTTCTTCATTCCTTAGTCACTTTATACAATTCTAACATAATATTATATGATGTAGAAATGCAGAATTCTGTATCATATAACATAAAACCAATTAATACACATCTGAGTAAAACAAAAGATTATAAGAAGAAAGTGTCTTGTCAGTTATGTGTGTTGTTTGCGTAGGAAGAGATGTGAAGCATATCTACATAAAACAAATTATGATTACATGAAGAAGGTATATAGTTTTTTTTGTTTGTTTGTTTGTTTCTTTTTTTTTTTTTTTCTGATGGACACGTTTGCTATGATGCAAGAACAAAATAACCTCAGAATACAGATCAGGATTGGAATTAACAGTGACCTCCCAGTTAGTGTATATACATAGTTGGAATGAAATTTGTAGTAAAATTAAAGCATATTGCTTTTTATTGGAATAGAGAGTTGTGTCATCTGCCCCCCAACATATTATAATGAACTTTATGGTTAATGTATCTCAGGGAAAAGGAAACCCCTCCCATCAAAACCATCCAGCTTCCCTCAATGTGAAATTATTTATTTTGTGAATTCTGAACAAGCAACCTACTTCTACAATCATGTATATCCAAAGAAATATGCATTGTTTAAGTTTATTCACTACAACAAGAGTCCAGCAACATCCAGATAATACAGAATGCCCAATAATGGTTTTATATGTCAGTTTAGTCCTGTCTTTGTTCTGTTTAATGTGGCAGTCTTGTTCCAGTGAACTTAGTTACTAAAAAATAACCCAGAAACCTAAGTGTAATATTTTATTTCCACATCACTAACAGACTGTCAAATGGCATTACCTTTTTGACCCCTACACTTATTAGCCACCCTCTAGCTCATTTATATTCCCTATTTTTCCTAGTGTTTCTGTTTTCTTTATATTTACTGGGATAATAAGATGAAATAAGCAGTAAATGACATATGTGCTGTGATCTGTAGCCTTATATCTGGGTCACAAAATATCCATTTTGCATGTTGTTTAACCCTCAGCAAATTGTTAACCAGAATAAGATCTAGGCAGATCATTTCATCTTTTGGTATCAGATGACTAAAAACTAATGAAAATGCCTTTCTGTCTTTCAGGTACTCAGTAACAGTAATCAGCTACACCTGAAATCAGTCACTCAGGTGGATAGTGGAATCTACGTTTGCAGAGCCATAGTGCCGCGGATCGGTGTGGGTGAGAGGGAAGTACTACTCTCTGTCAATGGTAAGACATCTTAGTTAAGTTAATCAATTAGTTAATCAATACCACTGAGCAGCTAAACTCCAACATGGACTCTCAACAAAAACATCAGCAATAAATCAAAATTCACTAGCCATGGTGTTCAGGCTAATGTATTTTATTACTATAAATGTCTGTCAAATGGGACCCAGAGAGAAGAAATGAGTATCCAGAGTTAAATACCTTCATGTACAATGAACATAGTCCCTACAGTACAGAATAGATTGCACTAAAAATAAATAAATGATGCAGTGGCAAACATAAAATTGTGTACGATGAACATTTTTGTCCAGCACAAGCACCAAGCCACATTTTCAGTACTATGTGCTACAAGTTAAATAAGTCACAGTCTGGAAATCTTACAGGCACACAGATTGAATTTTACCTGCTTGTTAGACAGTTTAATGAGACTAGGATTCATATAAATCATTGAATTAAACTCAAAGCACATCTCTTAAATCTTGCCAGTGTAAGATACTAAATTATTTAATGCTTCTTTGTCTGGAACACAGCATGTTTCAGAGAGAGGTGAACAACACAGTTTTGAAGGTGTTCCTTTATGCAGAGTATGTGGTTGTAACTTTTTCATTGAAGATGAGTAGCAGAGAGTTCTGTCTTCATGTGCAAAACTGTAACTCTGCTTAGAAGTGGGATTTTTAGTAGTGTGAGGGAAGGTAATGCACTACACATGGGGCTGTTCATTCACTCAGCTGATTTTGGATGAATATTGTAACTTGTTTAGTAGTGTGAGAGGGAAGGTAATGCACTACACATGGCGCTGTTCTGTCGCTCAGCTGATTTTGGATGTATATTGTGACTTGTTTAGTAGTGTGAGATGGAAGGTAATGCACTACACATGGCGCTGTTCACTCGCTCAGCTGATTTTGGATGAATATTGTGACTTGTTTAGTAGTGTGAGGGAAGGTAATGCACTACACATGGCGCTGTTCATTCACTCAGCTGATTTTGGATGAATATTGTAACTTGTTTAGTAGTGTGAGAGGGAAGGTAATGCACTACACATGGCGCTGTTCTGTCGCTCAGCTGATTTTGGATGTATATTGTGACTTGTTTAGTAGTGTGAGATGGAAGGTAATGCACTACACATGGGGCTGTTCACTCGCTCAACTGATTTTGGATGTATATTGTGACTTGTTTAGTAGTGTGAGGGAAGGTAATGCACTACACATGGCGCTGTTCTGTCGCTCAGCTGATTTTGGATGAATATTGTGACTTGCTGAACTTTTAATTTATGATGCTCCTAATGACAGTGGTGGGGGAATCTTATTTCCTTGAATGGCAGCAACCTCCAGATAGTTATAATATTTAGAAAGGTTTAAGAAACCCATTCCACTGTAAGAGAACTT
This sequence comes from Protopterus annectens, assembly GCF_019279795.1. Classification (NCBI taxonomy): domain Eukaryota; kingdom Metazoa; phylum Chordata; order Ceratodontiformes; family Protopteridae; genus Protopterus; species Protopterus annectens. The sequence goes on along the minus strand of NC_056751.1, from coordinate 712,415,043 downwards.
TGGGAGCTGGTAAGCTTTGCACACACACTTTTGTTAAAAATGATTTTGGATAATCAAGTTCAAGTGAAAACACATCTGAATAAAAATTACAGTGTAAGAAATCTGTAAGCGATTGATGTGAGGGAGAAGAATGTTTGATGAAGTAGGTGGACAGAGATGGGTGTGTGTTTGTATGTATGTACATATTCTGTGTGCACATGCGCATGCGTATACATGTTCTCATTGGTTGGTAAGGTCGTATTTGCACTAGAAGGGTGAATTTCTTATGAATGATAGGTGAAAAGGCTGTGAAGGAGGTCTAATTTCAAATATATTGTTTATAGCATGCAATCTATAGTGTGGACAGATTTGCTGTGTAAATGGTGAGACCACAATGGATAACTGGCCTCATTAGAAACACTGAGTATCACCAGTGCTTTTATTTATTAATTTTATTATTAGTTTAAAGAGTACAGTGAACAGAGGATGGTGAAGAACTACTTGAATTAGAGCATTGTTTTGTAAAACTTGTAATTTCTACACTTCCTTTTCCCAGGTCCGCCAATCATCTCCAGTGATGCTGTGCAATATGCTGTCAGAGGTGACCGTGGGAAGGTAGAATGTTTCATTGGAAGTACACCGACTCCCGACCGCATTGTAAGTACTTGGCAGCTTTATTACCTTCACACCTTCAAACCTGTTTTGGCTTCCCAAAGACCTTTATTGATTTTTTTCAGTACCTAATTGTGATATGGGAGTGCAGTGTTACTTTCTATAAATATAATCACACATGATCCAGATTATTGCACTAAAGATATCTAAAAGAAAAAGCACGTGTAGGGGAACACAGGGGTACGCTGGTTAATTTTGCTGCCTCACAGCTCTTGGCTTTAAATTTTCTTTCTGCACTAGTACGGCTTTTGAGTGAAATCTGAATATACTCTCTGTGTTTGTTTGGTGGACTCTCCTGTTTCTTTCCACATCAAGTTGTGTGGTTGTTTTGGTATGTTTTATGGAATCACACACTATCCAGGACCATTTTCTCTGCTTTGTCTACACTGAGTTCTAGAATATGCTTCATCTTCCTTGTGGCTCTGAACTGGATAATGTAGGTAATTTTAAAATAAATTAATTAATGACTGAAGTATATATACATCATTTGTAAATTGTTATAAATCTGACTAGAAGCTTTCTAGCAAGAAATCAGCCAAAGATTGTTTTCAGTATACAGAATAGTATATATATATATATATATATATATATATATATATATATATATATTTATGTTGTGTGTGTGTGTGTGCGCGTGTGTGTGTGTGTATTTCTGCTTGTGTATATTCATTTGCTGATTTATTTATAGCTCCTTTCTTTGAGTATACCTGTTTTTATCCATCTTTCCCTAACAAACTCCATGCAGCAGTACTGCTGGCTTTTGATAACATTTTCCATTCCACTATGTGAAAAAATAAAAGTGGCATCCATGTCTCTCGGCTGGTTGAGGTTTCCACCCTTTAATCTTCTTATAGTGCTCCTCTTGCAGATTTAGTGTTCTGCTATCTGGCAACATGCTTCATATGCATGCGTCTCCTGGCATGGCAGGTGATTGTGCCTCACCCCTTCTGTGTTCATGGCCATGCTGCATATGGCCTGGTCTGGGGAATTCTGTTGTTTCCTCCTGTGACTGTCAGGACCCCTGAGTATCTGTGCCACTGAGGATTCAGGGACCGTAGAAGCCTTGTCTACTTTCTGAGTTAAACTTTCATTTTTAATGTATCAAAAATAAATATATCAGACAAAGAGCTAAAACTGTCTCTTATTTCTAGTAGGACTTTCTGATTAGATTTGTGCCAGAGATGTTAAACCAAGGTCCCATCTGCCTGAGTCGGTGGTAACTGAACTGGACGTAAAAGATCCTATAACACATATTGAAAATGAGTAGGAGAATTTTTGCATAGTAGAATAAATACCACCTGGGGGGTCTGCCCTGAAAAGAAAACCACTAGCCTGGTGGGACTAACCGGGTCAGCAAGCGATAAATAAAAAAAATAATAAAATAAATAAATAATGGTGTTTTTATCTCACTTAACACCTTTTTGCCATTATTTGATCAAAAGTAAAATTATTTTAAAGAAGTGCTTCATTCTGTTTTTGTGTCCCTCCCAGTGCTGTTTGACTACCATTTTAATTGAACACCATGGATAGTAATGTATCCTATTTTAAGTGCATTTTGCACACAGATCTAAAAGAGATCTATCAGAAGAACTAACACAGCAGTTATCAGATTGCAAACATGATTTCGCGTCCATCATTTTTGGATGAGTACTTCCTGAGCACATTTATATCATATAAGTAATGTGTATGTGTGTTATGCGTTCCATACCTCTCAACTGTCCAGATTTTTGCCTCATATTTTTATGCCTCGGTAAAGATTGAAGTCACTAAATAATAACAGACATTTGAGTTTTAGGCTTCATATCCTTCAGAAAATGCACAGTAATGCAAAACCTGTTATTCTAGCAACTTTCTAAATTTATAAGAGCAATATTTAAAATATGTCTCTGTTTTTGGGCCTTTGCCCTCCCTAATTTTTGGCTTTCTTCAGATTCTTGTACTAAGAGGTTGAGAGGTATGCGGCCTGTTCCTGTGAGTAGTCCATCATCATGTCCTCTAATAAGGTAGGAAAGTAGTTGTGTAACCAGAAAGCAGTGTTGCTCTAGAAATGTTATATCCATATCCTGTCTCTGTTTTTTCTCTGTCATCACATTTCCATAATTAACTGTGGCTTTCAAAGGTCATCTTCAAATTCTGTCTGTCTGCGTCACACTGCACTCGACAAGGGTTTTACTGTGTGAAAACTCATTCCTGTGGATGAGTCATGTGGATCACATACGGACCTTAAGGACAGCTGTGCCAATCAAAGGATCTGTCAGTATATAGTCTCTATCTTTGCTCTTCATTTGTGTTACTGCTAATATGGTTCTATAAACCTATGATAACAATGTTCTAGGTCTTTGCTGTGAATGTACACATATCTATGTTATGATGACAGATACCTGTTGTCAGTTGTTCAGTTATGTGTTTGCATTTTATTCTAGGTTATACTTGGAAATAGGCACACACGTATAACTGAAATATTAAATTCTACTGCTTCACAAGAAGCAGCTATCTCAGAACATGCACTGTACAGTAGTGAGAAATGTTTCCCACATTACTGCAATATAGGAGAAAAAGAAATCAAACAATACTTGAGCAAGTAAAATAAATACAAATATATATATATACACACAAAAACAAAACAAACAAAAAAAACAAGCAAACTAGTACTGAGCAACTGCAGATTTGACTTCTGGGCTTATAATACCCATGCATGTGGAAAGAAATGTCTAGAACTCAGTTTAGTAGTATCTCACAAGTAATTCCACCATCTTCTCATTTCAACAACTTACCTATTTAAAAAAAAAAATGTATACTATTAACTGTCAAAATAAAGTACCAGCAACATACATTAATATTATATAACTCTGTTTAAATTCTTCAATGAGAAGTAGAAAAAACTAGAACAGTTCAGTAAACTTACGGCTTATAACCAGTGCATGTACCAGTGGATACATGAAAGCTGCACCACAATTAAGAAACAGAATATCATCACATTTCATGAAGCCTTTCTGAACAGGAGCTTTTCTCCCCAGGCCTCTGCTGAAAAAAGGGCGCAAGCTCAATCAGACTACCCCGTCAACAAATGTCAGATAAATAATAAATAAATAACCAGAGGTTTTCCAACTCTGTGATTTTTCTAGCACGGCATCATATCTTTTCAATTTTTTTTTCAGGTGACTTGTTAAAAGGATGTGAAATGAAGCGCTATGTTCAATAGTGAGTCTGATCAGTGTGTATAAATTTCTGCAGTGATCTCTCTGCTTTGACTAGACGTGTCCTGTAAAACAAACTTGGCTATAGAATATATTTTTCTGACCTGACACTGGTAGCTGTGTAAAGGTCAAGGTTTAAAATTGTTGTCTGCCACTGTCTCTGGATGGTGTCGTTTTAGTATGATTTGACTATTTATTCTGTAATTACAATTTATATTCTTTTTGGCAAATCTCATGATGTTATGTTTACTGGCATACAAGCTAGGTTGTTATTACTGCACGGTGTGTGTATTCTTTGTTCACTATCTTGATAGAGGTCTGCATCTTTTATTGCACTAAATATGTTACCCACTTTGCAGTAATCAGCTAATTGGTTGCCTACATCTCATTTCTCATTTTTTATGTCAGATAAATAATCCAGAAATTAAAAAATAATGATCCCCAATACTGAGCCCTGTGCACCACCACTGGTAACACCATCAAATGACACTCAGAGTCAGTGATGATGGTCAGGGGATATGTGGGTATAGAAGGGTATAGGGAGAAGAAGATCTTGTGTGGGGAGGTTCAATAACTTTAAACATGAGATGTAGTGAGTAAGGAGGAGAAATAATTTGTTGAGGATTGACACAGTCTTTGCTCCAACTCTAGCAAGAATGGCTCAGATCTTTACCAGGTTATTCAAAAGAGTTGGTTCCACATTCAGTTTTTCATGTAGGAACACATGATTTGTTACAAGGAACCTGAAACACCTAAAAGCAGTAAATAAGTTACAGCTGTTAGAGGGTAATTGGATTACAGTTCTATTTTCAGAAGTGATGTCTGTACCAAAAGTCAATAGCACAAACAGGAAAAGAATTGATTCATTCATCAGGTGGCTGCATTACCGGGAAGTTTCAGTGGATAGTTGCAGTGAAGAACCGAGAATGTTTGAGGTGATGAGTAGTTGTTTATAAATGACAGGCTTGATGTTGTTCTTCCCTAAAACAAGCATAAATTTGGTTTAGAATGAAAATGTCTTCTTTGTATCAGTTTCATAATCTTTAAAGAAAGATAAGCCAGAGAGATAACTGGCCACAAAATAAAGAAAAGAACATTATACCCCCTGTTTATATCTGTGCCACTAGATTATGTATCTTCCACACAGCAATGTGTATTCTGGTATTCACGTCTGAGATACAAAATTAATATGTTTGAGTTATGGCAACAGTTATTTTGTCACTGCCCAGAAATAAATGTGATTATCTGATTGACATATTAAGTCAAAATCATGTCTTATGACTGAATCTCAACATATTCTTTCAGCAGTATCTCATTTAATAACTGCCACTGGAGTTTAAGTAACAAGGCTACTTAAAATCAGCCAATATCTTGGTAACACAGAAAAAAAATCCAGCAACTAAGTACACCTTTACTATTCAATAACATTACATTAATTTCTTGCAGATTCACCACTGTCATGTATTGCTTTAATTCTACTGTTTCCTTCATAGTAGAACAGATCACTTGCACACTTGAAACTGAAGTCTACATCTGAAAATATTTTTCTGTCATCATTCTATTACTACACAGAAAATATAAAAGCAAATAAGTTTAATTTTTGAATATAAAAAAAAAAACTTGCAACAGAAAATACTGCCATCCAGTGCACCTGAAAGTCAAACTTCGGTCTTGTTTTGGAGGCAGCACAGACTACGACATTCCCCCATCCATGTTATTTATTTATTTTTTAATTATGACCTGTGTGCTTGCCAGTCAAACATCAGAGTATTACAGAGATAAGCATGTAAGTATGAGAACGGAATGGTTACTGTGTAATAAATTAACTGCCTGCATGTGTGGTTATGACACAAGGTGAAAAGTCATTTGCCCTTCTGCAGCTAGACATGTATTTGTCACACAACAAACAACACCCCCTCATACCTTAATATGCTCATGAAATGAATATGATTTCTGTTATGGAGCTGATGTATACGTTGTACGTTTTATCGTTTGTGTATATAAAAAAAAAGGTATGGAGATTTTGTCAACATGTAGTAAAGGAGATATGTAGAATAGCCACAAATGAAAAGAAATAAAAAAAGAAAGAAAAAAATGAAGGATAACATTTTTTGTTTTAGTTTTGTGCTCTGTTTAATAAGAAATAAATAAAAGAAGCTAGTGCCCAGCATGCTTTGTGATTTATTTAGGTTATCAGCATTGTGGAGATGAAATATTATTTTCTGCACGTAAATAAATCAATAAAGATAATTAACTTGAGTTATATATGAAGCAGAATACTTATTTTCTGTTACATTTGCATTTTACAAGAAATATGTGCCCTTCTGAGTACCTTGTCATAATAACGCAAATGTATCCCATTCTTTAACTGTGTTCAACCAACTACCACCGCCAAATCTCCTACAATGTTTGCTAGAGGTTTGACAAATTTTTGTATCCAGCATCATATCCACACTTGCTACGGCTTTAAAATAATGCTTTGTTTCTTCTCTTCATGCAAGTCTTTTCTTACTGGTAATCATAGGTTTAACCTTCTATCACCAATCAACATTACCAGCACACTGTTTGTGCACAGAATCCATAGAGGTGGACGCACCTACAGATGAGTGAACAGACAATAATTGTGGGTTAATTAATTGTACATCTGCCATTAGTCAGTTTGGAGAAGGTTTGTTTGCTTTTTCATCATAACAAACTGTGGTACTTGTAAATCTTGCCGCATATAAAATGTTTAACAGGTGTAGAATGTGTATTCTCTAGATGAGACTGAAATCAGCCCAGTGGGGTCAGTCTTCCACCCCATTTAACACATTGTGTAAATAAAAACTGATCTGAATTCCCGAATGGGCACACATTTACAGTACTTTCAGCTAAAAAATGCATTACATTATTTGGTGCCAGATGGTTGGACTTAACAGTCCCCCCTTCCTTGAGCTAAAATACTCTAACAGCAGGAAAAGACAAGAGACATATTGGCGATTTGTTCCTAGCTGGGTAGCCCAGCCAGCCCCATTGCATTCCAATAGCAAAGGTCAGTGGTAGGGAGTAGTCCAGCTTGCTGGTCCTATACACTGTAGTCAACTTGCTGGTCCTACACACTGTCCTACCCTTCCACTAACAGAACACCACAGTGGCTGTCTGCCTTGGGTGCATACATAAGCACAGTGATAGCACATGCTCATAAGTTGTGCTCCATGGGTTCAACACCCGATGCTCCCATGAGGTGTCACCCAAGTGGACAGATAGAGTTGCTTTCCTCCTGGAAAAATGGGTGCCCACCACCCATAGCCATCCTCCCCAGACACATCTGCCAGGCACCCGAGGCACTAATTAAATTTAGATTACTTTGTCAATAGTAATAGGTTCATAGGTGTGTACTAGACTAATGGCCCTGGAGCCTTTACAACCCAAACCCATAGAAGTTCCCTGGCATCATGCCACCCGATGTTAGTTCCCAGTGCCTCTATCAATTAAAGCCACTGGAGTGATCCCCGGGGTGAACTTTCTATTACCTATCCACTCATCAAGATTTCTCTTGAAGAGGGTCAGTGAGGTGCTCTGTTTGACATGTATGGGAAGTCTATTCCAGAGCATGGGCAGTCTCTGGGTGAGGAACCTGTCCCTCCAGCATGTTCTGTTGATTGTGGTAATGAGGTTGAGGTCTCTGGAGAGTGTGGTGCGGAGGTATTGGAATTTCTTTAGATATAGCACTTCTAACAGAGCTGGGTCAGACAAGGCTTTGTAAGTCAAACAGAGATCACCTCTAAGTAGACGATATGAGACAGAGAATAGCTGGAGTCTTTTCAGTCTGTCCATGTAGGACATGTATTTAATGCCTAGGATCCTCTTTGTGAGTTACTTCTGTGGCCTCTCCAACTGTTGCAGGTGTCTAGTAAGGTACATACCAAATGGGGCATTATACTCAATGATTGGTCTAATGATGGAAGTGCAGAGAGAGATGATGCCCACTTTCTTCCTGGATGCAAAACCCTTGATAATGAGATGTGCCACATAGAAGGACTTTCTAATCACAGTGGCAATGTGGTGATTGAAGGAGAGGTTGCTGTCAACCTGCATCCCCAGATCTCGTATAATGCCTTCAGTGTTCAGTAGACTCCCATCAATGTGATAATTAGAGGGAACTGAGTTTTTACCAAAGGGGATGACGACGCATTTTTTGGAGTTACACTTAAGGCCATGGTTTTGACACCAGTCATTGGTCTTGGTGAGGCCTTTCTGTAGGATGTCTGCATCACCTGGTTCATAGGTTCATAGGTGTGTACTAGGCTAATGGCCCTGGGGCCTTTACAAGCCTAGCCATAGGATTACCCTAGCATAGTGCCACCTGACCTTAGTTCCCAGTGCCTCTGTCGAGTAGAGCCACTGGAGTTATTACCGGGGTGAATTTTCTGTTTCCCATCCACTCATCAAGATTTCTCTCGAAGAGGGTCAGCGAGGTGCTCTACTTGACATGTATGGGAAGTCTGTTCCATAGCGTGGGCAGTCTCTGGGTTATGAAGCTGTCCCTCCAGCATGTTCTGTTAATTGTGGTAATGAGGTTGAGGTCTCTGGAGCGTGTGGTGCAGAGGGATTGGGATTTCTTCAGATGTAGCATTTCTAACAGTGCTGGGTCAGACATGGCTTTGTAAGTCAAGCAGAGATTACCTCTAAGTAGGCGATATGAGACAGAGAATAGCTGGAGGTTTTTGAGTCTATCCATATAGGACAAGTGTTTAAGGCCTAGGATCCTCTTTGTGAAGTACTTTTGCAGCCTCTCCAGTTGTTGCAGTTGTCTAGTGAGGTGCATGCCAAATGGGGCATTGTACTCAATGATTGGCCTAATGAGGGAAGAGTAGAGGGAGAGAATGACCTCTTTCTTCCTGGATGCAAAACCCTTAGTAATAATATGTGCCACATACAAGGACTTTCTGACCACAATGGCAATGTGGTGATCAAAAGAGAGGTTGCTGTCAACCTATGTTCCCAGGTCTCTTCTAATGCCTTCTGTGTTCAGTGGACTACCATCAGTGTGGTAATTCATGGGAACTGGGTTTTTCCCAAAGGGGATGACGACACATTTTTTGGCATTGAGCTTAAGGCCATGGTTCTGACAACAGTCGTTGGTCTCAGTGAAGCCATTCTGTAGGATGTCAACATCACTTAGGGAGTTAAAAATAGCTCTTTGTCAGCCAGAGTCCCTTCGTGTTGCCCTGGACTTCGGAGAAGTAGGTACCAAACAGGAGAGGACCCAGGACCGAACCCTGTGGGACTCCAGTTGTAACTAGTCAGCAGACGGACTTGGAGTCAACAATTTTCATACTGTGTGTTCTATTTGTGAGCCAATTTGCAGCTCATCTAGTGAGGTAGGGGTTGATGCCTAGTTTGGTGAGTTTATCAATAATTCCCGAGTCGAGACATTACCACTCTAATTGCTGCCTTTTGACCAGCTAGTGTTCAGGCTGTTGTTACCATACAAATATTTAACAGTTTTATTTTATTTTAAGGGAAAACAATAATTGTGGTTTTGTTATGCTAGCACAGCAAAGTCAATAAGATGTTAACAATAATAGTAATAATAGTAATAGGCGTAAATTCAAAAAGAAAGCGCCACTCGTCCCCCTTAAGTGACATTACGCCCAACGCGAGCAGGACTATGAGAACAACAGGATTCCAGGGTGTATGTGAGGCGAACGCCATCGAGGTCGGAAATGACAGCTTTTTACACCATTTAAATACAAAAGGTACTGACAAGTCATTCGAAGCAATAAGGTTGGGGGCGAGACCAAAAGAGGCAGCTACTAAGTACAAACACGCAGAGACTGGATGTAATGGCACTAAAAGTAACATGAATGAAGAACGCCATAAGGGTATAAATCAGAGACATGTGACTAATAGCTCGAACAATATGGTTCAAAAACAAACCCTTGGACATATAAAAGACTTTGATTCTTTTTTGTTAAAACAATATGTTTTTCCAGACGATTCTTTGTGTGATAAAAAACACAAGAATAGGAATGATGAGCTGATTATGTATGATGGTACGGTAAAAGACATGATTTACAAGTCTGAGGCAAAAGGGTTTGATATAAAGAAATTGCAGTTAGAAAATGGATATCTGTCTGAATGTTTGACTAAGAAAATTATACCTAAGGGTCTTAGAATTTACAAATTCCCTTTTGGGTTAGATTATGATGATATTTTAATAGCAGAATTTAAAGAAATGTTTGACAGATATGGTATGGAATTAATAGGGAAAATAATAACACATAATGATAAAAAGCTTAGCAAATTGATAGGTGAAGCAGAAATTCTGGATGGAAAAATTAAAAATGACCTTCTTTTTACTGAATATGAAGGGGTGTATTACAGGAAATTAGACAGTGTAGATTTTAAATGTAATAGAATATGTGAAACTAAATGTAAGAAATTAAAGAGGGACTTAGAAGAATACAAGGAGAATAGGGCATATGTTATTAAGAGAGATAGATTAGGGAAATTTAATAGAAATAATCAGAACAAAAACTTTAATGGGCAAAGAAAAATGCATAGAACAGAATCAAATAGGAATTACTACAACAAAGAACAAATTAATAAAGACATTAGTGAATTTCCAACTTTTCAGTACCAACAAGAATGGGATGTGGGGCTAGAGCAGGAAAGAGAACAATGGACAACAGGATGGAACAGAAGGAACAGGAATTAAGGGTGAACAAACAGATACTAGAAAATGGAGTTGTACATACTATGAATGGATATCACATTTACAACTATGCAGGGATAGAATTAACACCTGAACATTTTGAATTATGTATGAAAGGGTTAAAATTCGTCCCAACAAGGTTTTTTGATTACACCAATACTATTATAGAATTAAAACTGTTCATGAGAAAGTTAAATTTGGCCTACATGTTTCATGACAGAACTAAAATTGTAAGAAAAGGAAAAAATAATACTTTGGAACCTAGTAATAAAAGTGTGTATAATCCACCTTTAGACCCAACCTTAAATGTCTTAGAAAAAGCAATTATGGAGGACATTAATAAATTAAAAAGTAAGGAGAAGCCTACCGTAGTTAATAGAAATTTGACTTACAAACAAAATGAAGTCCTGCAAAGTCTTAAGAAAGATAAAACTATAAGAGTTATGTGACCGGACAAAGGACGAGGGGTGGTTTTCTTTGACACACTGGAATACTCCCAAAAAATCTTTGAAATGTTGAACGACCCAGACACATATCAACCAGCATCTCTTAATGAGATAAATATTAGTAACAAAAGAATAGATTACTACTTGGAAGATTACCTCTTAGAGGAAAGAATAACAGGAGAAATGTATAAATACTTAAAAGTCGAAAACCCAAAAGTAGCCACTATATTTGGGATACCAAAGACGCACAAAAATTTGGAAAACTTATGTTTCAGACCAATTGTGGATGGACGAGGGTCAAAAACATACCCTTTTGGAGCAACTATAGATAAGTGGCTGAAACATCAGGTTTTTAACAGTGATCACATAACCAAAGATTCATGGGACTTTCTGGGAAGAATTAAGGAAGAATTGTGGGACAAGGATATAATATTCGTAACGATAGATGCAGTTGAATTATACACATGCATTCCCAAACAGGAGGGATTAGACATGTTTAGGGATTACCAAATCCAAACAAAGGACACAGGAAACTGAATGCTGCAAACTGAAAGCTGTACTGTGCTAACTCCACAAAACTGCCAAAAAACAACCAGCTCAATATATACTTCTTTTATTTCGGTCATCAAAAGTCAGCCAAACAAGGTACATCCATAAAACGATACACAGGAAAATAGTCCGTTAAGCGCTTTCGATTGGTACATCCAATCTTCCTCAGAACTAATACCATAAAACTTGATTAAGCTTTTATACATTTCTTCCCTGCTACAATTCAAATAGTGCGCCAAATCTCTTAAAGGAGAAACGTCATTAAATGTAAAACTGTAAGAATCCTGAATGAATACAGACTACTTTCATCTAACTAACAATATAATAGATAAATGCTCACTAAATTCTATGTTAAAATCAACACAAAATAATTATAAAATTAATTATAATGTGTATATATTATAAAATCGAATATTAGACTGATATAAAACTAATAATACTGTTGGAAATGTGTACATATTGTATAAAATTAATATTCCAATTCATTTGTACCAATAATTGTATAATCTATATAAATATATAAATATAAATATATATATAAATATAAATATAAATATAAATATAAATTTAAATATAAATAATCATTGATATAAAATGTAGAAGATATACATATACATTACACAATGCATGAATCTTAAAATATAACACAATATGACAAAATACTACTCTACACACTACTAACCAAATTCTAAAACCTACTAAAATGCCTCCCTGGGGATATCAACAGTTGGTTATTGAACAAGGAAAGGTTTGATACTAATGTGGTCATTAAGACCTGGGTATCTGGTTGCATCAGTTTTTATTTGCCATATACTCTCCTTGAGTGCTAATTCATTCTTCCAATTACCTTCATATGTCTTGATTTGATCAATAATAGTAAAAATAAACTTATGATTTTCCCCTTTCTCAAGCACATGTCTGTATAATGCATTTGTGGTATCATGTTTACTAATCTTGTAATTGTGCTCGTATATTCGCTTTTTAATACATCTCTCTGTTTTTCCAATATAATAACCCCTACATGCTGTACAGCAGGCTAAGTATACCACTTTTTTACTATTGCAATTACCTCTTAAACATTGGATCACTGTATGGTTGATATCTGCTAATATTACTTTGTTTACCTCATTTATATAATGACACTGGCGGCATCTACCACACTTGGTAGTACCTCGAGTATATTTATCCATCACTAACCTTATCCTATCCTTCCGTTCCAACAGTCTTTTAATGTTAAGTGCTGTCTTAAATACAATCTTTGGTTTGTTTCCCAGCTTAATATCTAAACCATTTGATTGAATAACATCCCAATGTCTGTACAATATTTCCTTAATGTAATGTACATAGGGATTATAAGTAAGTACACATACCCTATTAAAACTATTAGTCATTTCCTTCTTCCTAATATTGTTGATGCCTTCAATATCACCAAGTAGCGGTTTATATTTCTTACCCATTCTGAAATAACAAATTGTGAAATTTTCTTAATCATTTTCATCGGTACCCTATTGTGAAACATGTTACATAATAAATCTATATCTTCTTTCATAACGTCCATATTTGAGGACATACGTGCGTCCTGATACATTGCCCTTTAATAATATTTTTAAACATATGGGGTGGGTGATTACTATTGTAAGCTACAAAATCATTGGAATAAGTCGGTTTTCTAAAAATTCTAGAAGTAAACCCAACATCCGTATTTCCAATGAGTGTGTCTAAATAAGCAGTCTCTTTGCTACTGAAGTTATAAGTAAATTTCAGGAATTCAGTAGTATTGTTCAGGAATTCAACAAACTCATGAATCTCATTCTCTGAACCCTTCCATAATATGAATAAATCATCCAAAAATCGGGCATAATATTCAACCTTTTCATAATATTTACTCTTGAACAAATATTCGGTTTCCCACTCTAACATGACCATATTAGCAAATATAGGCGCAAGAAGCCCCCATGGCCACCCGATTTTCTGTCTGAACAATTCACCCTGAAATGTTATATAATTATATTCCAATACTAATGACATGAGTTCAGTGAGTAAACAAATCTTGTCCCATGTGAAACCTGAAAACTTCCTGAGACTATTGGTAAAAAATTCCAATCCTACATCCTTAGGTATACTTGTGTATAAATCAACCACATCTATGGTAATAAATATATAGTCCCTATTCCATTTGTCAGGTGTAAGATTATATAGAAACTGCCATGAATCTTTCATAATATGAGGCACCACTTTATATATATGTTTCATCCACGTATCTATCAGGACTCCTATGTTATAGGTTTTAGATTTGCATCCTGACACTATTGGTCTATACGGGGGATTGTCTATAGATTTATGAATTTTGGGTATGCCTACAATCTTAGCCACCACTGGATAGTCATTTCTTATGAACTTATATACTTCATCACTAATTCTGTTGTCTATCATATATTCCTCAATAATAAGATCAATTCTTTTGTACCCTATATTAATTTGATTTTGTGATGTAACTTCATAATTTCCTGAATCATAGAGCCAATTATGCATTTTAGAATTATAATCAGTAGTGTAGCATACAACGATACCGCCTCCCTTATCAGGTTTCATTATACGTAGTTCTTTATTCCTTATTAAGCTATTCAGACATGTTCTTTCCTTTTGAGTAAGATTATCCAACTCTATACTTTCTTTGATTCTATTCTTTTTGTAATTAGAACAAAACCAATATATATCTTTACTCACTACCTGTTGGAACGGAAGGATAGGATAAGGTTAGTGATGGATAAATATACTCGAGGTACTACCAAGTGTGGTAGATGCCGCCAGTGTCATTATATAAATGAGGTAAACAAAGTAATATTAGCAGATATCAACCATACAGTGATCCAATGTTTAAGAGGTAATTGCAATAGTAAAAAAGTGGTATACTTAGCCTGCTGTACAGCATGTAGGGGTTATTATATTGGAAAAACAGAGAGATGTATTAAAAAGCGAATATACGAGCACAATTACAAGATTAGTAAACATGATACCACAAATGCATTATACAGACATGTGCTTGAGAAAGGGAAAATCATAAGTTTATTTTTACTATTATTGATCAAATCAAGACATATGAAGGTAATTGGAAGAATGAATTAGCACTCAAGGAGAGTATATGGCAAATAAACTGATGCAACCAGATATCCCGGTCTTAATGACCACATTAGTATCAAACCTTTCCTTGTTCAATAACCAACTGTTGATATCCCCAGGAGGCATTTTAGTAGGTTTTAGAATTTGGTTAGTAGTGTGTAGAGTAGTATTTTGTCATATTGTGTTATATTTTAAGATTCATGCATTGTGTAATGTATATGTATATCTTCTACATTTTATATCAATGATTATTTATATTTAAATTTATATTTATATTTATATTTATATATATATTTATATTTATATATTTATATAGATTATACAATTATTGGTACAAATGAATTGGAATATTAATTTTATACAATATGTACACATTTCCAACAGTATTATTAGTTTTATATCAGTCTAATATTTTTATAATATATACACATTATAATTAATTTTAATATAATAGAAATTTGATTTTAACATAGAATTTAGTGAGCATTTATCTATTATATTGTTAGTTAGATGAAAGTAGTCTGTATTCATTCAAATTCTTACAGTTTACATTTAATGAGCGTTTCTCCAGAGAGATTTGCATCTCTTAATGAGATAAATATTAGTAAATAAAAGTATCAAGTTTACTATGGTATTAGTTCTGAGGAAGATTAACAGGATGTACCAATCTTAAAAGTCGAAACCTTAACGGACTATTTTCCTGTGTATCGTTTATGGATGTACCTTGTTTGGCTGACTTTTGATGACCGAAATAAAAAACATATATTGAGCTGGTTGTTTTTGGCAGTTTTGTGGAGGTCGCAGCACAGTACAGCTTTTTAACAGTTTGCAGCATTCAGTTTCCTGTGTCCTTTGTTTGGATTTGGTACTTCCTATATCTGGGACAAGCATATAACCTGCTCAGCACTTAGATGTTTGTCTTTTGGTTTCACCAATTTGTTATTGTTCCTAATGTTTAGGGATTGTTTACATAAGAACACAACACTGGATAAAGATAAACAAAATTTAATAGTGGAATTTATGGAAATTGTTTTAGATTTCAACTACATTTTCTTTGATGGAGAATACTATAAGCAACATAGAGGTGTAGCAATGGGTGCTTCTTGCACCCCAGTATTTGCAAACTTGGTGATGTTAAACTGGGAGCAAAAGTATGTGTTTAATAGTGTTTTTTTTCAATATATGAGACTTTACATTAGATTTTTGGATGATATTTTTATTTTATGGAAGGGCCCTGAAAGTATCATTAAGGATCTGGTAGAGTATCTCAATAATAGTACAGGATTTTTAAAATTTACACATGTATATAATACACAAGGTATAAACTACTTGGACACATATATAGACAAGGACACAAGTAGTTTTAAATCTAAGATATATAGAAAACCATCCTTCAGCAACTCATACTTGCAATATTCCAGTGACCACCCGATTAAACAAAAGCATAGCATAGTCAAGGGACAATTAATCAGGGTGGCACGGATGACCTCAAAAAAGGAAGATTTACAAGAGGAATTAGGAAAAGTAGCTCATATGTTCCAAGAGAGAGAGTACCTGGTAAAAATAATAAACGAATATGTGGAATACATTCAAGGAGAATGGGGTAAAAAATATAAGCCACTTCTAGGTAACATCTATGGTTTGAGAGACGACAGTGGAATAAATAACATAGAAAACAATAATAAGAACTATGAAAGAGCTATGATAGTTCCATTCGGAGGTTATGCAAGGGAGGTAGAGAAAATTATAACAAAGAATTGGGCTATTTTGAAGAATAACCCCAAGTTGTGGAATATAGGGAGTCACAAACCCAATTTTGTATACAAAGTAGGTGCAAACTTGAAAAAGAATTTTGAAATGCATAGTAAGTTGAATTATAAACACGGGACTACAAAATGTGGCAATTGCCCACAGTGTAAATATATATGTACAGAACAAAATATAAAAATCAATAATTATTTACAAAATGTGGTGAAACCAGAAAGAGGGAATTGTCAAACCACTGGTGTGATCTATCTGGCTATGTGTGAAACCTGCTCCAGTTTCTACATAGGTAAAACTGAGAGAAAGTTGAAATACAGAATATATGAACACACATACCAGATAAATACACACAACTCCAACAATGCCCTATATAGGCATATCAGTAGTTCTCAGGGCTGCAAAGATTTTAGATTTACAATTTTAGAAAAGGTTTCAAAAAATCCAAGGGGTGGGGACTATAGAACATACATAGAAGAAAGAGAAATCAAATGGCAAATAAGATTACAAGCAAGCCTACCCCCGGGTCTAAATGAAATCATTACCATAAAGCCTATATTAAATAGAAAAGTGGAATTCACAAAATGAAAATGAATGTTTTATGGGAACATATGGAATTAATTGTATTCTATAAGTTTTTACTAGCTTTTTTAAGTGTGTATAGTTATATGGTATTTATATGGTTTTTAACATGTTTTTAATGCACTTAGCACTTTAAATTCACTAATCAATTTAGCAGTTTGTGACATCATGATGCAATTTAAGTATTTATAGGGGAAAATGGGAGTGGATGTAGATTCTGATGAAATCCCTGGTAGCAGGGAAGAAAGCGCTCAGTCGTGTACAACTATCGAATAAAGATTCTCGTGGTGTGGATCCCTGCCGTTGCAGTGTTTACTTTTGGTTTTCTTTTGTAGACTTGACACTGTTTGGCTCTCTTTCATAAATAATTGTGGTTTTGTTATGCTAGCACAGCAAAGTCAATAAGATGTTAACAATAATAGTAATAATAGTAATAATAATAATAATAATAATAGTAGTAATAATAGTAATAATAGTAATAATAATTATAATAATAGTAGTAATAATAGTAATAACCACTTGTTAATCAGGTAGGCCAAATGGACACACAGTTGCATTTCAGGGGTGACCTGGAAGAATTGCCTAGTTAAATGACTTGCTCAACATCACAAATTAGTCAAATGAAGGCTGAGGGAATCACACCCTGTACCACTGTGCTGGAGAAGTATCATTACCCCCCCCCAAAAAAAAATATTGTCTGTGTTTTCATGCAAAATAATCTTGTTAAAGTTTCAGATACTTTTAGTAAGTATGCCCTGGAAAGTACGGGACATAGTTTGAGGCGAATGAAATCCTGAGGAGCCAGTGATGTCTGATACACACAGTGTAAATCTTATTTGGATATGGCAGGTGTTAGCTATTAATCAAGGCAGTTGTATATATTTACCTCATATTCTTAAGGCCAATCACCGCCTCATATATTATTTGGTGTAGCAGTGCAAATGTTAAGTCTGTACACATAAAAATTGGCAGCAACAGTGCAGATCATGACTCTGGAATCCTCACTGTCACATGTAGATTTCATGATTTAATACCACAACAACTTCAGTATTATAAATTATCCTATGTCCTTTCTTCTTCCTCTGTCATGGTTCATTTATCAGCCATTTCAACATGCCTGTCCACGGATCCTCCTCTTTCAGTGCAGTCTCATATCAAAGTGTTTTTGAAAGGGGTTCTGCATAAGATTCATAGGATCATAGGAAGTTACTAGGCCATTAGCCCTGAGGCCCTTACAAGCCTAGCCAAGAATTTAGCCCATGTTCCAACAAGTCAGCACCCTATGCCACTGTCAAGCAGGGACACAAGTAGAATCCCAGGGGTGTATTTTCTGTTCCCCATCCAGTTATCCAGGTTGCGCTTAAAAAGGTTTAATGAGGTACTCTGCTTTACGTGGAGAGGGCGTCTGTTCTACAGATGAGGGAGCCTCTGGGACACAAATCTGTCCTGCCAACAAGTCCTTTTGATGTCACAGACCAGGTTGAGGTTATGCATGTGGGTTACTTGAGTGGACCTTGACTTGCGGATATGCAGCAGTCCCATCAGGGCTGGGTCTGAGATTGCTTTGTATGCCTGATAGAGGTCACCTCTGAGGAGTCTTGAGGAGACTGAGAAGAGGGACAGGGCTTTTAGCCTATCTGTGTAGGGTAGATGTTTGAGGCCCTGGAGTCTATGGGTGAGAAACCTCTGTGGTCTCTCCAGCTGCTACATGTGCTTTGTGACATACATGCTGAAAGGGGCATCGTATGCAATAATGGGTCTTGTAAGGGAAGAATACAAGGATATTATGACCACCTTGTCCCTGGATGACATACCCTTACTAATGAGGTCAGCCATGTAGAAAGCTTTCCATACAATGGAGGCAATATGGTGGTCAAAAGTCAGTTTGCTATCAATCTGGGTGCCCAAGTCCCTCATGACTGATTGCATGCTTAGTGCCTTATTATCAATGTGATAAATTGTGGTGACGTCATTCTCCCCAAAAGGGATAGTGATGCATTTTTTTTGGCATTCGGTTTGAGGCCATGTTTCCAGCACCAGTCATTTGTTTGGGTGAGACCCTCTTGGAGGATGTCCACATCACTAGGGGAATTGATGACAGCACCCAGCTTGCAGTCATCTGCAAACTTGATCAACCATAGCCCACTAGATTTGGCTTGCATCTTTGAGAAGTATATCCCAAACAGCAAAGTCCCCAAGACCAATCCCTGGGGTATACAGCTTGTTACGGGTCTACTACTTGAGGTGGCTGCCCCTATTTTGACTAGGTGGGTTCTATCAGTGACCCAGTTTGCTACCCATCTGGTAACATATGGGTTGATGGCTAGTTGAGAGAGTTTATCTATTATACCTGACTGGGGAATAGTATTGAAGGCCTTGGCCAGGTCAAGGTATGCAGCGTGCACCGTCTTCCCCTCATCAATGGCCTTGGTGCCTGTCTCAAAGAAGTCAACCAGATTTAGCAGGCATGACCTTCCCTTGACAAAACCAAACTGTGTGGGACCAAGTGTCTGGAGGTTGCCAATGTCCTTGTTAATGAGGTCCATGATAATCCACTCCATGGCCTTGCAGATCAGGGTAATTAGGCTGATGGGTCTATAATTTCCTGGATCGGTGGATGCTCCACCTTTAGTGCAGAGGGATGATTGTAGCTGTCCTCCACTCAGCTGGGATGAAGCTGGTACTCAGGCTTTGGTTAAATAGGGTGCCTAATGGTGCTGCAAGTTCCTGCCTGAGTTCATGTAGGATGCAGCATGGGATGTTATAAGGTCCCATGGAGACTGTATTTTTTACCTTTGAGAGGGCGGTGATGACTTACTCCCTAGAGATAAGGGGAGGAGGCAGGTACTGGGGATGTCCTGTTTTACTGATGGGGGGACAGAGGAGTGAAGTTTTCACTGAACCTGTCTGACACCAGGTTGGCTATATCTAGAGGGTTTGTGTATGTGGTGTCCTTGACAACCGGTTCTGAGCAGATCTGGGTGCTTCCCTTGAGATTGTGGACATATGTATAGAAACCCATATAATTGTCTTTAGTAAATGTGGCCAGTTTGGACTCGAAGTTGCTTTGGAGGATTTCACTAGTGCTCTTATTTGCTTGTTCAGGCTAAGGAGAGATTGCTTCCAATTAGACACCTGCTCCTTCTTGGTCCTGGACAGCAGTTTTTCCCTTTTATTATAGAGTTTATTTATTGTAGATGTCCAGCAGACAGGTTTACTCTTCCTTCAGGAGGATGATTTTGTCCCATCTGGTATTCCTGATTCCATGCAGCTGATTCCTTAAAGAATACATGTGGTCTCTCTTTGGGATCTTAATTCTTTGTTAGAAAAGCTAACACTTGATCCCTTTGAACCAGCTAATCTGGATGATTTGAGGTTCTTAACATGGAAGACAGTTTTACTGATTACTTTGAAGTCAGCAAGAAATGGTATCTGAGTTGCAAGCTCTTATAATGAAGCAATCCTATTTCATTTTCCATAGCAACATGATTTCTTTGAGAACTAAATCATATTTTATGCCATTTTCCTTCCTGAACTTAAAAATGAGGGAGAAAGGATACCATGTACCTTGGATGTCCACCTCCAATCCAGGTACTATCTTGACAGAATGAACTCCTTCAGATCTACAGATCAATTGTTGATTTCTTGTAAAGATAAGAAGAAGGGACAACCTGTGTCAAAACAGACTATTTCCAAACAATTGTCTAACCTTTTGTTATACTCACCACAACAAAACTATTCCAGGCAAGGCCAACTTGGTCAACTCTGCAAGGGTCTTGGCTTCATATGTGGCTTTTTGGAAAGGATTGAATTCTAGAAGTATTCTTTAAGGTGTAACTTGGCCCTCTGTGTATACTTTTACTAGGCACTATAAGCTTGATTCCTTCTCTATGTACATATGAGGATTTGCTAGGACCTTTCTCCAGAGGCTCCTGGACTTTTCTCCTTCCACCTACCAAATGTAGTTAGCTAGAATAATCTACCCATGTAGATAAGGCTACTGCAGCAGGGATTAATAAGATGAACATAGTACATTTGGGTAAATAAACCTACCATAACAGTAGATGTTTGAATGATCACTGCTGCAGTAACCACTCCCTCCCTCCATCCCCCTAGTTTTTTGGTGTATTTTTTTGCCAGGGTATGGACATTTATTTTTTTTTCTTCTAACTTTGTTCTTTCAAGGCTCAGCCTCCTTCACTGCTGGCAGGAAAGCTCTGAAGGGCTTCATGCCCAAACTTGTCTTTTAGTCAGTTCAGCTCAAGCTTACAGTTTGGGCATGTGGAAGGTATGCTGAAGTTTTGGAAGCTGGCTGGCTGTTATACCCTTGGCATGATATAACCCATATAGCTAAGGCTCAGAATTTCTATATGCATCCCAGTTCCTTTCATGGGCAGAGTAGCTGCTTTTTCTGAATTACTGCTCTACATGTGAAATTGCTTTAGTTGTTTTTTTTTAGATCTGTAACAAAATCAGTACTTTGTTGTATTTTTTTTTCTTTGAATGAAGTGGCTGCATAGATGTGGCTACACCTGATGAAAGGAATACCAGAAAAACAAATGCCTTTCGTGGAACTTTAATATCAATAAACTTTACAATAAAGGGAAGAGATTATTGGCTAAAAGTAAGAATAATAAATAGATGCTTAATTAAATGTACCAAAGCCAAGCTTGAGGTGAAAATAGCAGTCCAACCAAAAGACATTCACAAAGCATTTTTTAGTTAGGTTAGTAATCTCAGGAGCACAGTGCAACAATGCACTGAGCTGATTGTAATTGATGTGAACTACACAGAAGCTGAAGATATAGCAAATCTACTACAAAATATTGCATCAGTGGGTCCTGACACTATACCAGGATGCATATTGAATAGTATGAAACATGATTTAGCCACACCCCTAACAATACTTTTCAGCATTGGCCTCACTATGGGCTTTGTACCAAGTGAGTGTAGAACAGTAACAGTTATTTCCCAGATAATGGAGGAACTTCCATGGACCCAACAATTACAGACTCATAAGTCTAACCAGCCTCATATGCAAAGCCATGTAAAGAATTATAATGGAATTCATTAATAACGGTATAGGGAACCTCCAAGCACTGGAACCATCTCAATTTGAATTTGCTTACACAATCTGGTGGTCTTTTTTGAAAAGCAATGCATGAAGGTACAATGGTACACACTGCCTACCTCGACCTGGACAATGCTTTTGACACAATCCCCCACATAAGCATATAAGAAAAGCTTAATAAAATAAGAATAAACCCTTTCATCACCCACTGTATTGCCAACTGGCTCACAAATAGGATGCAGGAGGTCAAAATAATGGAAGTTACTGCCACAAACAGACCAGTCGCCAGTGGAGTCCCCTAAGGTTTGGTGCTGGGACCTCTCCTGTTCAGCATCTACTTCTCAGAAGTAAAAGCCAATAACAAAGGGCACAGCTGACTATGTTTGCATGTCATGGAATCCCCAAAAGATTCAATCATTCCACAGCAAGGCTTGTCCCAAATAACTAGTGCCAAACTCATGGACTAAAGCTAAACACCAAAAAATGCATTATCATCTCCTTTGGAAAGTTGACTCTCCCAGGTAACTGTACACCCATAAGAGTTGACCCAGTAGTTTGGGATTTGGGATGTTATGTGGACGGTGACCTAACTTTTAACCAGCATGTGTCCACTGTAATATTGCACAGTTCATAAACAAGGGTATTATTTATGGATCCGGGGATGATGTTGTCCCCTTTTACTCACTCATTAGGCCAATCATTGATTATAATGCCCCTTTAGCATATATCTGTAAAGGCACATGCATCAACTGGAACACCCACACACAGACACCTTACAAAAAGGATACAAGATGTAAACAATACATCCTACATGGACCTCCTCATAGTTCTGTTTCTATATTCTGTCTCTTACAGATTGCTAGAAGGTGGCCTGTGTCTATCATGCAAGGCATCCTCCGGCCCATTACTAATGGACTTACTTCACATACAAAAATTAAATGGTATCAGAAATTCTTGATCCAGGAATCCCTTTTGGAATATTAACAGAATGATTAGGAGGGACATGTATATCTCACAGAGGGTACCACTGCTCCGGAACAAACTCCCATCCATGTAAAACAAAGCTAATCCTTGACCACATTCAAGCATTATTTGGATCAATGGACTGGAAATAGGAAATTTACCACAGGGCTCTGGTCTGCTCTACTAATGAACAGAGATACCTTCTAAATGCTTTATCCCAATGTATAAGTCCCCTCCAAATATATATGTTTTGATCTGGCCATTATCACTGGACTAATATATGAATACAGATCTTGGAAAGAGTTAGGTGAATCTATACTCCCATGGGATATGTTAATTTTAAGCACCAAATGGGATAACTGGCTTGGCTTAAAATGGTCTGCAAAGTCTACTACTAACTTATGAACCCATATGTATATGTTATGGGAGTTGTCCAATCAGATTGTTTAAACACCTTTATGCCCATTTTACAATTGCTATAGAATACATGAGCTCAGCATTCTGCTCAGTTCAGTATAGGATGCTTTTCAGCCTGTATTCTGAGGTGAAATTCCACTCATAACCTGAGTTCATTTCTTAACTGTTTACATAAAGAAAACAGTTATCTGATTAGGAAAATGTAAAGGAAGGATATATCACTTCCTATTGTGAAACAACTGAAATTAATTTTAGACAATACTAGATATTTCTCATCCATTCAGGATTGGGGAGATGGGATGATCTAGAATTATGTTAATCTGCTGCATTTTAAGTTTAACAGAAGCTTGTGTTCTGGGCCTGTATGCATGCTAAGCTTACTGTATTTCTTATTCTCTAACTCCCTCTGGCATCCAGTCAAACATGTCTCTCATTATCTTATAGCGACCACACCTTATCTTCTCCATCTCACCTCCCTGTCTTTTTATTTCTACAGATATACTTTACTAATCTCCCCAATCCAGTGCATTTATGTTTTATTTATTAAAACTCTGTATGCGTTATTTATTAAAACTCTTATTGTATGGGTTAACTACATTTATTCTCTCATCTGTTCCCTATTTTGTATTATCATATATTGTAATGTTAACTGTGGAACCTTTCTCTGCTACCCTCCATTTAAAATGGGTTTTGCTCAGTCGGACTCTCTGGCTAGCAAATCTAGATAAATACATAAATAAACAGACATTTTTTGTAATTGATCAGATTTGCTTGATTGTGGCTCCCTGAGTGAGATGGAATCCAATAGTACTAGTTCATGGTACAGCTAAACCTGTTGGCACTTTGTACATGCTGGGCACTAGTGAAAAATAACTGACACCACAGGATGTGCATCAGCCAATCAGATGCAAGTAAACTTTTTAGCTGGATGTCTGATACTAAATCAGTACACATTGTTGTCACAGACTTACTTCTAACTCATACTAGTTTAAATCTCAGTGGCTATAATCCCTTTTATTGTACTATTTTCTTGCTGCCGACTAGAAAATCATTGAATGCATTTTTCCAAAGTGTTTGAATTATTTAATTAGTGTTTGTTTCACAGTTTGATATGTTATTTTCTAAGCCAGCAAGAAATCCTTGGGATTTGTCCAGTCATACAAATTTAATAGTTGTTGTCGGCACTAACTTGATCTGTAAGTTATATTTTATTGATGGGCTAATCTTGATTTAATTCCCTATATTGATTCAGCTTTACATTGTTTAATGATTTGCTTTACTGCATCCAGGATTTTTTTTTTCTGAAACACATAAAAAGAGTTCTGCTTTCCTGTATAATTACATTTCTGGTAGCATAAATATAAAGGATACTGGGTTGAATTCTTTTTGGTTCTATGTTTCTTCAATTATGATGACTCATTTTTGCAAAAATGAAATGGAATTAAATTTATGATAAAATCAGATAAACCAAAGTGTCAGAAATAAAAAGGAAGATGCTAGTTAAAGATGAATTTGATTCTTTAAATTTGAGGCAAATGCAATTTATTTGACTATCACTCAAAGTAAAGAAACTATCAAATATTTTAAGGTTAATGAAATTTCAGACCCCTCTCAGACAGCCAATTCCCTTAAATCAAAACATTCCATTTTTTTTGTTTGTTTACCCTTCCTGTGACCCCATCACTTCTTCAGAGGACAGACATTCCTGTGATTGGCTTAACTTCCATTTCAAGTGTCATTGCTAGCAAGATTCTTAAATCATTGCTTTTTTTTTAATCCTGATAAAAAGGCTATGTACTGCACAGGGCCGAATTGTCATTTTCTGAAATTAGCTCTCATATCTTTGTACTGTTCTTTTGTGTGTAATATTTAACTTATCAGCACTCCATCAGCAATTTCCTAGTGGTTGGCAGTGTTCTATACTTGTGCCTGCATCCAGGAAATCCTGAGCTGTATGAAATGATGATTTACATCATTTTTTTTCTGTCTTGATAGTTATTTGTAAATGTTTAGAAGAATTTTGCTTAACAGTTCAGTAGCATTTTGAAAAAGTACAAGGTGCATTATATTTATACAAAGCAGCATAGAATAAAATGTTTAATACACAAAAACTCCCTTGACCAGGTCTGCAGAAACAGTCTGTATTGGATAGATAATAGGTTTCTATTCAAGAACTAAGTCAAGGATTTCAGTGATCCATGATCAGAACTGCTTTGTTAAAGTTAAATCCATCAGGCCTTTCATCCAGAATTATGTCATTTGAAAAAGAAAGTCATAAAATTCATCAGGCAGGATTTATTGAGTTTTGTTTCACTAAAGCTCGCTGCCTTTAAACACAAGATTTTCACAAGATCTCTGTAGGTGTAAGCCTGCAGTTTTATTAAATACAGTAGTACTGAAGTTAACAAATATAGCTGGGGGGAATCTGGAGAAGTGGGCACTCCATTATATGGGTATGTGGTGAGATATTTCTCTGGTTTAATACTTTTTTCAGAGTTACTGCTTTATTTTCTGTTTTTTTTTTTAACATTAAAAAAATCAGTTTAGAGCCATGTCTGGTTGCATCTTCTATTAACTCCTTCCATAACTGAGATTATATTACATTGCTTCATGGCTTTATGGCAGTATTTTTATTCTCTTGTCTTTCACTAAATAGTTTTCTAGGCTCACTAAAATTTCACAAAATAAACTTTATGTTTCTTTATAGTGTAATTAGGCTTTTAACTTTTTGTAATTGGGTATGTACACTAAACATCTACTTGTCTGTTTTCAAATGTAAAGTGGGTGAATGCAGCACAAAACATAACATCAGAAATGTTGATTCAGTAAGTCTTGAATATTTGTAATATGAAATAAATCTGCAGTTCTTTAACATCATTATTTACAAATACTCTATTATATAAGCGTGTGTGGTTGTGCCTTCTTTGAAGGCTGGGCACCGGGCTGGCAACTCAGCACCATAAAATATCCACTGCCAATCATTAGCGGACCGGAGTTCTGCTATGGCAACCCCTAACCGAGAAAAGCCGAAAGAAAGACATATTCTATTATATACAAATTATATACTCTCTCTCTCTATAGATATAGATATATATATATATATATATATATATGTGTATATATAATATATTATGTAATGTCTTAGTATTTGCATAGAATGTGAAAATTGTGAGTGCACAATGTATTGTTCTTTAACATCGTGTGTTTTTTTCCAGACCTCCACTTTACTGAAAACGGGCCTTGTACCCAGATGGACTTTCTTGGTAAAAATAAATAAGCAAATAAACATCACTCACATCTGTAATGTGAAATGCTTTATTTTTATTTATTTATCCTCTACAGTTGACCGGTTTAGTCCCAGCAGGCTAGTGGCTATGTTAGAAAATGTGGCCAGGGCATCTGAGAACTTACCCTACTCTTTTCAGTAGATGCCATGGGGGCTTTTACATCTACCAACAACTCAAGCAGATAGGACTGTGGCTTAACATCTCAATCAAAGGATGACACACTTACAAGTGCACTACCCTCCTTATGTTGTGCTGCAGTGACAGCACACCATCTACCTGATGTGGGAATAGAACTCACAGCCTTCTTCACCAAAGGTGAATGTGCTACCCATTGTGCCACAAACTGAGAATGCTGGTTGACTGCTATGCCTTTAGTAACTGTATAGTGAAATAAGGTTATGCTACAAAAGACTCTACTGATTTTCAAATCTGCATCTAAGAAGCCCCAGGGTGCTGAGGATGACTACATGCTATAATGTTACGGTACACTTCTGAGATGTCCTGGGGTGCTGGGGATGACTGCATACCATAAGGTTAGGTTGCTGTCAAAGAATTAACTTCCTCACATACATTGACAAGCACTCCAAGAGACAATCCACTCTAGACTGGATTTTAACTAACAGGCCCAATATTACATATGACGCAGGGTACCTCCCTGACACACTAACCGATCACTTTCCTACCCACTTGGTTAGAAAGCATTTTCAGAATTTCTCCAGTACTTCATTTCACTACATTCACAACAAAAAAACATTTCTCTCCATCATTATTTAACTCTTGACTTCTACAAAATGATTTGGCACCATTAAACTTCCATCATTATTTAATGATTTGCTTTACTGCATCCAGGATTTTTTTCGAAACACATAAGTTCTTTTCCTCATATAATTACATTTGCGGTAACATAATATAAAAAGGATACTGGGTTGGTCTTTTTGAATCTACTGTTGCTAATTCTGATGTCATTTTTTGCAAAATAGAAGTAAAATTAGGTATGATAAAATCAGATAAACAAAGTGTCAGAAATAAAGGAAGATGCTAGTTAATTAATTTGATTCTTTAATTTGAGGCAAATGCAATTTGTTTGACTATCATAAGTAAAGAAACTATCAAATATTTTTAAAATTGTTAAATTTCAGACCAGCCCTCTCAGACAGCCAATTCTTCTAATCAAAAACATTATGTTTTGTTTTGTTTACCCTTCCTGTACATATTTCTTCAGGACAGACATTCCTGTGATTGAAACGCTTCAAAATTCAAGTGTCGTGCTGTGAGATTCTTAGTCGTACTTTTTAATCTGATAAAAGGCTATGTGCCACAGGGGCCGGTGTCATTTTCTGAAGTGTCTCCTTATCTGTTGTTCTTTTATTATGTAATATTTAACTTATCAACACTCCATCGCTTAATTTCTCTTGTGCCTGCAAATCTAAACTGTAAATGATAGTTATCTGTTTTCTGTCTTGATGGTGCGCCAATGTTTTGAAAGGGTTTTGTAACAGTTCAGTAGCATTTTGAAAAGTACAAGGTGCATTGTACACCTGGTAACACTAGAGCCAATGTTTCATGCAAAAACTCCTGAGCAGGTCTGCAGAAGCTCAAGTCTGTATTAACGGATAGATAATAGGTTTCTATTCAGAACTGATCAAAGTTTCAGTGATCCGTCAGAACTGCTTTGTTAAATTAAATCCATCAGGCGCTCATCAGAGCCCTGTCGCATTTGAAAAGTCATAAATTCATCAGACTGGATTTAGTGGTTTGTTTCCTCAGCTAACACCTTTAAACACAAGATTTTCACAAGATCTCTGATTAGGTGTAAATACAGTTTTATTAAATACAGTAGTACTGAAGTTAACAAATATAGCTAGGGGAATCTGGAGAGTGGGCACTCCATTATATGGGTATGTGGTGGCCACAGATATTTCTCTGGTTTAATACTTTTTTCAGGTTACTGCTTTATTTTCTATTTTTTTTCTGTTTTTTAACGTATTAAAAAAATCAGTTTAGAAACCATCATCTGGTTGCATCTTCTATAACTCCTTCCATAACTGAGATTATATTACATTGCTTCATGGCTTTATGGCAGTATTTTTATTCTCTTGTCTTTCACTAAATAGTTTCACAGGCTCACTAAAATTTCACAAAATAAACTTGTGTTTCTTTATAGTATAATTAGGAAACTTTTAACGTTTTGTAATTAAGTATGCTTTTACTAAACATCTACTTGTCTGTTTCAAATGTAAAAGTGGGTGAATGCAGCACAAAACATAACATCAGAAATGTTGATTCAGTAAGTCTTGAATATTTGTAATATGAAATAAATCCTGCAGTTCTTTAACATCATTATTTACAAATACTCTATTATATAAAGCAGTAGGTGTGGATTTCTTGGTTTCTTTAGTTGAAGGCTACGACTGAAACAGGCTGGCAACTCAGCACCATAAAATATCTAACTGCCAATCATTAAGCCCGGACCGAGTTCTGCTATGGCAACCCCTAACCAGAGAAAGCCAAAGAAAAGACATATTCTATTATATACAAATTATATACTCTCTCTCTCTATAGATATAGATATATATATATATATATATATATATATATATATATATATATGTGTGTGTATATATAATATATTATGTAATGTCTTAGTATTTGCATAGAATGTAATGAAAATTTTGAGTGCACAATGTATTGTTCTTTTAACATCGTGTGTTTTTTTCCAGACCCCTCCACTTTACTGAAAGCTTGGGCCTTGTACCCAGATGGACTTTCTTGGTAAAATAAATAAGCAAATAAACATCACTCACATCTGTAATGTGAAATGCTTTATTTTTATTTATTTATCCTCTACAGTTGACCGGTTTAGTCCCAGCAGGCTAGTGGCTATGTTAAGAAAATGTGGCCAGGGCATCTGAGAACTTCCCTACTCTTTTCAGTAGATGCCATGGGGCTTTACATCACCTGGAGCTACCAACAACTCAAGCAGATAGGACTGTGGCTTAACATCTCTTCCAATCAAAGGATGACACACTTACAAGTGCACTACCCTCCTTATGTTGTGCTGCCAGTGACAGCACACCATCTACCTGATGTGGAATAGAACTCACAGCCTCTCTTCACCAAAGGTGAATGTGCTACCCATTGTGCCCACAAACTGAGAATGCTGGTTGACTGCTATGCCTTTAGTAACTGTATAGTGGAATAAGGTTATGCTACAAAGACTCTACTGATTTTCAAATCTGCATCTAAAGAAGCTTCCCAGGGATTGCTGAGGATGACTACATGCTATAATGTTCAGTACACTTCTGAGATGTCCTGGAGTGCTGAGGGATGATTGCGCCACCACCATAAGGTTAGGTTGCTGTCAAAGAATTACTTCCTCACATACATTGACAAGCACTCAAGAGAGACAATCCACTCTAGACTGGATTTTAACTAACAGGCCCAATATTACATATGACGCAGGGTGCCTCCCTGACACACTAACCGATCACTTTCCTACCCACTTGGTTAGAAAGCATTTTCAGAATTTCTCCAGTACTTCATTTCACTACATTCACAACAAAAAAACATTTCTCTCCATCATTATTTAACTCTTGACTTCTACAAAATGATTTGGCACCATTAAAACATATTCCACTTGATAGCGCAATTCAGTATTTCAATACCTCTTTCCTTCAAATACTCAATGAACTAGCCCCCATAAGAAAAGTACAAACCAACTCTAACAAGCTTCCCTGGCTATCAAAAGACACACTTCATTTACTAAAACAGAGGGATAGAGCCTGGTCTCACTATCAAAGCAGTAGAACTAAAGGAAACCTCACTACCTACCAGCAACTTAGAAGTCAAACTAAAAATCTAATTAAACAGGACAAAAAAACCCCACTTTCAAGCAAATCAGCTAAAGTACCAGAACACTCCCACAAGATTCTGGCAAACAATTAATCTCCTTTTCAACCCAGGAAAACCCACTACCCCAGCCCCAACAGTGACCAACCAAAACGAGTCCATAGCCTCTCAATTTAACTCCCACTTTATTAACTCAATAACCTCCCTACTCAGCAACACCCCCAGTTCACCTCCTACCATACTTCAAACTCCTGACAAAAACACTATCCTTCTCCAACTCAAACCAGTTCAAACCAACTATATTAAAATTCTTATTACCAAATTAAAACCTTTAACACTAGCCACTGACCAGCTACCTGGTGACTTTCTTCAACTAGCTGCTTCTTCCATAGCTTACCCAATATCTATTCTAATCAACCACTCTATATCTGAACAGTATGTACCATTCCTCTGGAAAATATCTCACATAATACCCTTACATAAAGGCAGCCACTCATCTGATATATCCAACTATAGCCATACTGTCTCCACTTGCCAAAATATTAGAAAAATGTATACATAATCAAATATTAGACCATTTGTTGACCAATAATCTACTATCTAAAACACAACATGACTTCCAGCCCAAGCATAGTACCAGTACAGCACTCACCAGCTTTACTGACACTGTATACCAGCTTAAAAACAAAAAACAACTAGTATCTGCTACCTTCCTAGACATGTCAAAAGCATTTGACACTGTATCACATCAAATACTGCTAAACAAATTAGCCATCTACCACTCCAGCTCTGAAACCCTAAAATGGTTTCTTAGCTACCTGACTGACAGAAATCAAGCCACTCTATGGGAAAATAAACTCTCCACTCAACTCCCTGTAAGTGTAGGAGTCCCACAAGTCTCAATTCTTGGTCCACTCCTGTTCACTATCTTTACTAATGACCTTCATACTGCAGCTAACCCAGCCTCAATTGTACAATATGCTGATGACACTTCCCTGATCTGCTCTGCCCCTGCTATCAAAGAACTACAAGAAAAAACTCAAGCAACCCTCCACAGTATAGAAAATTATCTAACTCTCCATCAACTTATACTTAACCCCCAAAAAAACGAGTTTATGGTCTTCCACCAAAACCCAACATCTTAGAATCTACCTCCTATCTATATTTCCTCTTCTAATGGCACTATAATAGAGCCAGTAGAACATACAAAACTTCTTGGTGTTATAATTGATAGCAGACTCAGGTTTGCCAAACACCTTGCTCTAACCATTAAAAAGGTGCATGCCAAACTGAGTTCAGACTACAGAGCAAAACCCTTTCTCACTGACCAAGCCAGACTTGCTACTGCTCTAACCCATCCATTATCTTCCCTTCTATATTGCTCTCAAATATTTACCAACCTTTGCAAATCTGACCTAAATAGCCTCTAATCTTGCTATAACAAAATTGCTAAATTCACTTCAAATCAACCTCAAAGATTTCACCACTGTACTGCACTAATACAAAGAAACTGGCTAGAGGTCCCTCATCTCCTTACTCTGACTCAGCTACTAACTGCCCACACAGTCCTATACAAACCTGACAACTGCCCAGCTCTATAAGATCTAGTCCAGCCCTATAGTAACCTAACATCCCTTAGATCTGCTGACAAAATATTGTTAAAAGTTAGTAAAGCCCAAAACACTTATGGCACCTCCCTTTTCTCCCATGCAATAGCCAAGCAATGGAACTCTCTTCCACAGCATATTCTTACCATCAATAACACACTATCATTTAAACAGACCCTAAAAGAATATTTCTCTAAGCAAAGGCTCTGCTTTTGCACTACCCCAGGCTAAACACCTCTACCCACAAATACCTACATCCACCTCCCACCTTCCTTTCATAGTATCTCCTAGCTTTTTGAATCTCTACTCATAAATATCTACATCCACCTTCTACCTTCCTTTCTTAGCATCTCCTGGTTTTTGAATCTCTATCCCAGATGTCTATATCCACCTTCAACCTTCCTTTCTTAGTATCTCCTGGCTTTTTGAATCAGTCTCCCAAAATAATTGCAGAAAAGAATGATGTATGGAAAACTAATATAGTTTGAAATGTTTTTGATAATTACTTATAATTGCTAATTATCTTCAATATGACTAACTTTGATACTCCTGATTTTTAGCTCTATGGCAAGAACTTGTAATTGTTATTCTATTATATGACCTATAATTATTGTAACATGCATATGTCATTTGTAAATTCTATTGTAATCTACCTTGGAGCTTTTCTACCCGGGTCTCTGCTGAAAACGGGCTTCTGGCCCAGCCGGACAGTATCCGGTTAGCAAACGAAATAAATAAATAAAAAATAAATAAAATAAATACTTTGGCTTCTGTTCTTCTGTCCTCATTTCTTCATCTGCCCCACCATGTGCATCCTATCACCCTTCTCAGGCACTTCATTTTCATCACCTTTAGCTTCCTCATCTGCTTTGCCTTTACTGCCCAGGTTTCTGTACCATACAGTCGTACTAGATGTGTTACTGTTTTGCACACATTACTTTTCAGCTTCTTTGGCATTCTTCTCTCATAGACTACACCTGAGATTCTCTGCCAGTTGGCTGCAGCTCCTGTGATTCTAGCTTTGACCTTGTCATTCGGACTTCCCTTCTCCTCAACCACCCCTCTCAGATACTTAAAGATGTTTAACTGTTCCACCATCTTCCCTTCTATCTCATTTCTCAGCTTCTTCTGATTTCCCAGTTTTCTGCCATTACCACTGTCTTATCTGTGCTTAGTTTCATTCCATGTGCCATAAATTTTGCATTCTATTCCCCTATCCTTTGCTGAAGTTCTTGATCAGAGTCTGTCTGTAATGCCCCATCATCTGCGTGCGTACAACAGCTTTGTGGCTCTGTCCCCTCCAACCTGTTTGCTAATGCAATCCATTACCAGTATGAAGAGCAGTTGGCTCAGAGGTGAGCCCTGGTGCACACCCACTGCCACTGGGAACCCCTCTGTGAGGCTGAATACTGTTCATACTTGAGTCATTTGGTCCTTGTACATAGCCTGCACTAATTCTACCAATGTTTCTGAGACTTCAAACCACCACAGTACTGCCCAAATCATCTTTCTTGGGACCTTGTTGTATGCTTTCTCCAAGTCTAGGAATGCCCAGTTGGACTCTTTCTTCATCTCTGTATTATTCTCAACTATCTGTCTTACTGCAAACATCAAGTCAGTTGTGCTGCATTCTGGTCTGAATCCAAAATGCTCATCTCCCATCTTACATTCTACTACTCTGAGTATCCATTTATCAATCACTCTCTCCAGAACTTTCATTCAATGTGATATAAGTTTGATGCCTCTATACTGCCCACAGTTGTGGATATCTCCTTTGTTTTTGTTCACTGGCATGAGTATGCTTATTCTCCAGTCATATGAGATATGTCTTTCTCTCCACACTGCTATGAGTACCCTCAGGAGCCATTTCTCCCCTATCTCACCCAGCATCTTTATGATATCTGCTGTGACCTCATCTGAGCATGTTGCTTTCCTTGGCTTCATTTTTTAGTGCTATCCTTACTTCTTCTAGCATGGGCTCCTCTTCTTCTCTCATCATAGGCTGTTTCTGGGACAATCTGGCTTCTAATGTTGCAAGCTTTTCAGGGCATTCAGAAGCTCCTGGAAATACTCCTTCCATCTGCCTTAGATGTCCTGTGAACTAGTGAGCAGTTTTTTGCTGGCATCCCTTATGAAGGGTGGGTGATGCCTGTGCCCTGGCCCAGCAATCAAGGAGACTCAATCCTCACCACTAGCACCAGTGAGGCGTGCACATTGGGAAGGATAACAAGTACACACACAGTTAACAAGTACACACACAGTAAAAGTACAATTTAACACCAGTGAGGCGTGGTGCACATTGGGAAGGATGACAAGTACACACACACAGTAAAGTACTGTACAATTTAACACCAGTGAGCGTGCACATTGGGAAGGATAACAAGTACACACACAGTAAAGTACAATTTAACACCAGTGAGGGGCGTGCACATTGGGAAGGATAACAAGTACACACACAGTAAAGTACAATTTAACACCAGTGAGGCGTGCACATTGGGAAGGATAACAAGTACACACACAGTAAAAATTGCTAAATTACTTCAGGTAACCTCGGAATTTCACCACTGTACTGCACTAATACCATGGCTGAGGGTCCCTCATCTCCTTACTCCTGACTCAGCTACTAACTGCCCACACAGTCTATACAAACCCTGACAACTGCCCAGCTCTATAAAAGATCTGAGTCCAGCCCTATAGTAACCTAACATCCCTTAGATCTTGCTGACAAAATATTGTTAAAAAGTTGAAGTAAAAGCCCAAAACACTTATGGCACCTCCCTTTTCTCCCATGCAATAGCCAAGCAATGGAACTCTCTTCCACAGCATATTCTTACCATCAATAACACACTGTCATTTAAACAGACCCTAAAAGAATATTTCTCTAAGCAAAGGCTCTGCTTTTGCACCACCCCAGGCTAAACACCTCTACCCACAAATACCTACATCCACCTTCCACCTTCCTTTCATAGTATCTCCTAGCTTTTTGAATCTCTACTCATAAATATCTACATCCACCTTCTACCTTCCTTTCTTAGCATCTCCTGGTTTTTGAATCTCTATCCCAGATGTCTATATCCACCTTCAACCTTCCTTTCTTAGTATCTCCTGGCTTTTTGAATCAGTCTCCCAAAATAATTGCAGAAAAGAATGATGTATGGAAAACTAATATAGTTTGAAATGTTTTTGATAATGACTTATAATTGCTAATTATCTTCAATATGACTAACTTTGATACTCCTGATTTTTAGCTCTATGGCAAGAACTTGTAATTGTTATTCTATTATATGACCTATAATTATTGTAACATGCATATGTCATTTGTAAATTCTATTGTAATCTACCTTGGAGCTTTTCTACCCGGGTCTCTGCTGAAAACGGGCTTCTGGCCCAGCCGGACAGTATCCGGTTAGCAAACGAAATAAATAAATAAAAAATAAATAAAATAAATACTTTGGCTTCTGTTCTTCTGTCCTCATTTCTTCATCTGCCCCACCATGTGCATCCTATCACCCTTCTCAGGCACTTCATTTTCATCACCTCTAGCTTCCTCATCTGCTTTGCCTTTACTGCCCAGGTTTCTGTACCATACAGTCGTACTAGATGTGTTACTGTTTTGCACACATTACTTTTCAGCTTCTTTGGCATTCTTCTCTCATAGACTACACCTGAGATTCTCTGCCAGTTGGCTGCAGCTCCTGTGATTCTAGCTTTGACCTTGTCATTCGGACTTCCCTTCTCCTCAACCACCCCTCTCCAGATACTTAAGATGTTTAACTGTTCCACCATCTTCCCTTCTATCTCATTTCTCAGCTTCTTCCGATTTCCCAGTTTTCTACCATTACCACTGTCTTATCTGTGCTTAGTTTCATTCCATGTGCCATAAATTTTGCATTCTATTCCCATATCCCTTTACTGAAGTTCTTCGTCCGAGTCTCTCTGTAATGCCCCATCATCTGCGATGTATTGCACAACAGCTTTGTGGCTCTGTCCCCTCAACCTGTTTGCTAATGCAATCCATTACCAGTATGAAGAGCAGTTGGCTCAGAGGTGAGCCCTGGTGCACACCCACTGCCACTGGGAACCCCTCTGTGAGGCTGAATACTGTTCATACTTGAGTCATTTGGTCCTTGTACATAGCCTGCACTAATTCTACCAATGTTTCTGAGACTTCAAACCACCACAGTACTGCCCAAATCATCTTTCTTGGGACCTTGTCGTATGCTTTCTCCAAGTCTAGGAATGCCCAGTTGGACTCTTTCTTCATCTCTGTATTATTCTCAACTATCTGTCTTACTGCAAACATCAAGTCAGTTGTGCTGCATTCTGGTCTGAATCCAAAATGCTCATCTCCCATCTTACATTCTACTACTCTGAGTATCCATTTATCAATCACTCTCTCCAGAACTTTCATTCAATGTGATATAAGTTTGATGCCTCTATACTGCCCACAGTTGTGGATATCTCCTTTGTTTTTGTTCACTGGCATGAGTATGCTTATTCTCCAGTCATATGAGATATGTCTTTCTCTCCACACTGCTATGAGTACACTCAGGAGCCATTTCTCCCCTATCTCACCCAGTATCTTTATGATATCTGCTGTGACCTCATCTGAGCATGTTGCTTTCCTTGGCTTCATTTTTTAGTGCTATCCTTACTTCTTCTAGCATGGGCTCCTCTTCTTCTCTCATCATAGGCTGTTTCTGGGACAATGCAGCTTCTAATGTTGCAAGCTTTTCAGGGCATTCAGAAGCTGCTGGAAATACTCCTTCCATCTGCCTTAGATGTCCTGTGAACTAGTGAGCAGGTTGTTGCTGGCATCCCTTATGAAGGGTGGTTGATGCCTGTGCCCTGGCCCAGCAATCAAGGAGACTCAATCCTCACCACTAGCACCAGTGAGGGGCGTGCACATTGGGAAGGATAACAAGTACACACACAGTAAAGTACAATTTAACACCAGTGAGGGGCGTGCACATTGGGAAGGATAACAAGTACACACACAGTAAAGTACAATTTAACACCAGTGAGGCGTGCACATTGGGAGATATAGTACACACACAGTAATTACAATTGCACCATTGGGGGCCGTGCACATTGGGAAGGATAACAAAGTACAATTTAACACCAGTGAGGCGTGACACCAGTGAGGTGGGTACACATTGGGAAGGATAACACACCAGTGAAGTGTGCACATTGGGAAGGATGGCAAGTACACACAGTAAAGTACGAATTTAGCATAACACCAGTGGTGCATGGGAAGGATAACAAGTACACACACAGTATAGTACAATTTAACACCAGTGAGGATGTGCACATTGGGAAGGATAACAAGTACACACACAGTAAAAGTACTGAATTTAACACCAGTGAGGCTGTGGGATTGGGAAGGATATAGAGAGTACACACACAGTAAAAGTACAATTTAACACCAGTGAGGAGGTGTGCACATTGGGAAGGATAACAAGTACACACACATTAAAAACCTGAATTTAACAGCAGTGAGGCGTGCACATTGGGAAGGACAAGTACACACACAGTAAGTACAATTTAACACACCAGTGGGGGTGTGCACATTGGGAGTAAGTACACACACAGTAAAGAAGTACAATTCCAACAGCAGTGAGGGCATGCACATTGGGAAGGTTGAGTGCACACACAGTGAAGTACAATTTAACAGCAGTGAGGGGCGTGCACATTGGGAAGGATAACAAGTACACACACAGTAAAAGTACAATTTAACACCAGTGAGGGGCGTGCACATTGGGAAAGGATAACAAGTACACACACAGTAAGAAATTACAATTTAACAGCAGTGAGGCGTGCACATTGGGAGGAAGGATAACAAGTACACACACAGTAAGAAAGTACAATTTAACACCAGTGAGGGTGTGCACATTGGGAAGGATAACAAGTACAACAATGCAAAGTACAATTTAACAGCAGTGAGTGCACAGTGGGAAGGATAACAAGTACACATTGGGAAGGATAACAAGTGCACACAGTAAGGAGTACAATTTAACAGCAGTGAGGGGCATACATTGGGAAGGATAACAAGTACACACACAGTAAAAGTACAATTTTAACTTGCCAGTGAAGGGAGGCGTGCACATTGGGAAGGATAACAGAAAGTACACCCACAGTAAAAGTACAATTTAACACCAGTGAGGGTGTGCACATTGGGAAGGATAACAAGCACATACACAAGAAATTGCAGTTTAACACCAGTGAGGGAAATGCACATTGGGAAGGATAACAAGTACACACACAGTAAGAAGTACAATTTAACAGCAGTGAAAGGGGTGCTGGCAGTGAAGGGCATGTGCACATTGGGAAGGATAACAAGTACACACACAGTAAGTGCAATTTAACACCAGTGAAGTACAATTTAACACACCAGTGAGGCGTGCATATTGTGAAGGATAACAAATAAGTACAATTTAACACCAGTGAGGGCATCCACATTGGGAAGTATAACATGCACACACACAGTAAGGTACAATTTAACACCAGTGAAGGGCGTACACACTGGGAAGGATAAGTACACACACAGTAAAGCACACAATTTAACACCAGTGAGGGTGAGCACATTGGGAAGGATAACAAGTACACACACAGTAAAGTACAATTTGGTGAGGCACATTGGAGGGGATAACAAGTGCACACACAGTGAAACCTGTACAACACCAGTGAGGGGTGAGGCGTGCACATTGGGAAGGATAACAAGTACACACACAGTAAAAGTACAATTTAACACCAGTGAGGGGCGTGCACATTGGGAGGGATAACAAGTACATACACAGTAAAGTACAATTTAACACCAGTGAGGGGCGTGCACATTGGGAAGGATAACAAGTACACACACAGTAAAGTACAATTTCCCTTAAGAGCACACAGAGATCACAGTCAGTCTGGGGCTGGTTTCTCCCTTTCTCTCCAGGTCCCCAATAAGACTCCCCACTGGTACAGCTATAGGGTCCAGATCTCAGCCTAGTGAACAAGCTAAAACCTCCTGTACCCTCTCTGTCCAACCAGTGCTTTGTGTCCCTGCCCGAGTAGTTGACATACACACTTTGAGATAAGAGTTTATACAACCACACAGACACTCCTGGGGAAGGCTGGCACAGGTTCTCCAGCTGTGCCCCTTTTACCCAGACTGTATGGTAAAAATCACTGCCACCACCCAGATAATATTTATCAGCTACTCAAAGGCCCTTATGAAGGATATCCAATTATACTGTGCAATATTATTATCCAAATGGTAAGTGCAACCAAACAGTCAAGACTTATGTGGAGTGACTTGGTACAGTATCACTATATATATGCAATGTACTATATAGCTTAAATTATCTCTACACAAAACAGCCTCAGTTAAAAGGTTTAAAATATGTAATAATAATAAATAAAAACACAAGAAAATACTTCTTACTACATAGTGCCAGTCAAGAGTTCAGAGATCACAGAGAAATACTTAAACTAATACCGTAGAAAAGTTCTGATGTCAACACAGAAAAACACTTAGTCTAAGCTTCCTAATTCCTAGCTATTTCTAAGAGAAAACACAGTTCTAAAATCCTACTTACATCTAGAGTAAGACAGTGCTGGTAATGTTGGATGTTCTCAAGACAAATGCTCTCATTCTTTCTGTCTTAAATTGATAGCACAGTACCACTGACTCATTTCAGATTACATCACTTCTTTCTGGTTCCCAGGCTAACAGACTCTCAGAGGTTAATAGACCCTTTGATCTTGCAGCTGGTCAGAAACCAGAGCAATAAAAGAAATTATACATGCAAATTCTAGCCGTAACTCTGGCCTCAAAACAATAGGCAGAATGCCTTCATGTAGACATATCGGCTCCAAATTTTGACATCGAAGACAGTCATAAAATGCTTGACTTAGCTTTCTTACAGCAGAGTGCATTGTTGTTACATCTTTGCAGTTCAATATTCAATGCAGTCTTTTCATATTTAAGAGAACAAGCCTGTGGCTTACATTAATACTTACAAATTACAGAATTATCTACAAAACTCTATCTGGCTAGGCTGGCAGCCTTTACCTATCTTCACAGGGTATCTGATTATCCTCTTTATCTTTCTGTCTTACCTTGCAACCTGATATAGTTTCTTTGTG